>NC_036842.1:67286428-67513039 GCF_002910315.2 Salvelinus sp. IW2-2015 | reverse complement strand
CTGCTCCTCTCCCAACTAGTTAGGGACTCGCTTCTGCTCCTTCTCCCAACAGTAGGGACTGCTCTGCTTACTTCTCCCAACAGGTAGGGACTGCTCTGCTCCTTCTCCAACAGTAGGGACTGCTCTGCCTCCTTCTTCCCAACAGTAGGGACTGCTCTGCTCCTTCTCCCAATCAGTAGGGACTGCCTCTGCTCCTTCTCCCAACAGTAGGGACTGCTCTGCTCCTTCTCCCAAAAGTAGGACTGCTCTGCTCCTTCTCTCGACAACAGTAGGGACTGCTCTGCTCCACATCTCCAACAGTAGTGACTCCTTGCTCCTTCTCCCAAATGGTTAGGGACTGCTCTGCTCCTTCTCCCAATAGTAGGGACTGCTCTGCTCCTTCTCCCAACAGTAGGACTGCTTCTCCTTCTCCCAAAGTAGGACTGCTCTGCTCCTTCTACCAACAGTGAGGGACTGCTCTGCTCCTTCTCCCAACAGTTAGGCTGACTGCTCTGCTCCTTCTCCCAATAGTGGGACTGCTCTGCTCTTCTCCCAATAGTAGGACTTTCTGCTCCTTCTCCCAATAGTAGGGAACTGCTTCTGCTTCTCTTCTCCCAACAGTACGGGACTTGCTACTACTCCTTCTCCCAAATAGTAGGTGACTGCTCTGCTCCTTTCTTTCCCAATAGTAGGGACTTGCTCTGCCCTCCTTTCTCCCAACAGTTAGGGACTGCTCTGCGTCCTTCTTCCCAACAGTAGGGGACTGCTCCTGCTCCTTCTCCAAACAGTAGGGACTGCTCTGCTCCTTTCTCCCAATAGTAGGGACTTGCTCTGCTCCTTCTCCAACAGTAGGGCTGCTCTGCTCCCTTCCCCAACAGTAGGACTGCTCTGTCCTTCTCCCAAACAGTAGGGACTGCTCTGCTCCTTCTCCCAACAAGTAGGGACTGCTCTGCTCCTTCGTCCCAAAGTAGGGACTGCTCTGCTCCTTCTCCCAACAGTAGGACTGCTCTGCTCCTTCTCCCAACAGTAGGACTTGCTCTGCTCCTTCTCCCAACAGTAGGGACTGCTCTGCTCCTTCTCCAAATAGTAGGACTGCTCTGCTCCTCTGCCCAATGTAGAGACTGCTCTGCTCCTTCTCTCCAATAGTAGGGACTGCTCTGCTCCTTCTCCCAAACCAGTTTGACGGGACTGCTCTGCTCCTTCTCCCCAATAGTAGGGACTGCTCTTGCTCCTTCTCCAATAGTAGGGACTGGCTCTGCTCCTTCTCCCAACAGTAGGGACTGCTCTGCTCCTTCTCCCAATAGTAGGGACTGCTTGCTCCTTCTCCCAATACGTAGGGACTGCTCTGCTCCTTCTCCCAACAGTAGGAGACTGCTCTGCTTCCTTCTCCAATAGTGGGACTGCTCTCTGCTCCTTTCTCCCAATAGTAGGGACTGCTCTGCTCCTTCTCCAACAGTAGGACTGCTCTGCTCCTTCTCCCAAAGTAGGGACTGCTCTGCTTCCTTCTCCAATAGTAGAGGACTCTGCTGCTCACTTCTCCCAATAGTAGTAGGGACTGCTCTGCTCCTTCTCCCAACAGTAGGGACTGCTCTGCTCCTTCTCCCAATAGTTGAAGGTGCCAAGCCCAGTTGATAATCACCCCGATAATTGCCTCGAAACTGAACCTAAACTATAGCGAAACTAATTTCACACATACAGCATAACAACAAATGAAATAAATGAAGTATAGTATGATGGGGGGGAAATGGGTGTTGATGAGCAATGGGAAGCGAACATGCATAATTATGTAATCACCAGTTGTGAATGAAGAACAGGGAGGGACATTCTATTGCATTCATCTATTCTAATTGTGATCTCAAAATGGTGTACCCTATATCAGTGCATCGAATACAAGCAGTTTTATTAGTCTACTCTAGGCCCACTTGGAGTAGGCTACACAGTGAGAGCATGCATAATTGCAAGACCAAGATGAATGGATGCACATGCTGCGTTAACGTTGCTGCAAGATCTGAATGAAAACGACTCAGATTGCAGGGAAGAAATGGATCCTGACATCTCTGATGATTATTCTGATTTATGCAGAACGGCTATCCATATCTGGGAAAGTATCCATATCGGCCAGCAGGAGAGCGAGTGTCAGATCATGTTTCGGATCAGATGGCATGGCTGTACTCGGTGAAAAGAGGAACTCGCCTGCTGGCCTGTTGCGGTTTGTTCTACAACATGCTTGACTTGCTGATATCAAGCAGTGCATGACCAAACAACAAGCTCTCAGTCGCTGGATTAGATCCAGAGGCAGATGCTTAAGCCCATCCACCATAATGGGGGGTGATAAGGGCCATAATTAATCCCAGTGAAGCTACTGATACCTCTCACAAAGTCACCTAATGCCTTCCTAGCACCATAAAATACTGTGATGAATTAACATGGACTATCAATGGAGACAAGTTTTTTTCTAAGGCGTCAAACTGCCGACGCGTTCACGTCACATGACACGTAAACATCATGTAGACGTACGATCTTACCATCAACGCCTTAAAAAAGTCTACATGTGTTACGCATCAAGTGTCTGTTTAGTTTATTATTAAAGATCTCACCATGAACGCCTTGCAAACGTCTACATGTACATTATTATGTAAAAAATCTTTGTCATTACCAGAGTAATCTAATCAATTTCATTTGTTGATTTAGCTAAAATAGGCCTATCACCTCAATATAAAAATTATTAGGCTAGTTGATATTGCAGCCAGCCACCATTGCTGTGTAGATAAGCCTATTTCTCACATCAATACAGACACAATGGCTTCTTTGTTGGAGGTATCCCTATTCAGAAATAAGAGGTGGCCTAGGTCTCTAGTGGGGCATTCAAAACAACTCGGAAGTTGGCAATCTCTGACTTCCGACATCAGTGCGTTCAAGACAACTGGGAACTCAGACCGGGATTTTTTTTGTTTTGAGCGGTTTCCAACTTGGAATTCCAATTCAGAAACTCTGGCATATTTCTCTGGCCTGAAAATCACCGATGTCATGATTTGACCAAAGACCACTACCTAGTTTACCGGATTAACAGACACAATCACTGTCACCATGCAATCCTTAGGCTATATATTTCTGTGGAGATGTCTTATGGTTAAAATCAGGGCTCGAATTGAGGGGGTATGTGAGGATATAGGCCTAACCCTTGTCATAGAGACGGGCAAAAAGCATATGCTACCACTTGTCTGCTTAGCCATAGGAAAAGCAACAGTTCAGATTATATAAAGCGAACTAGGCTATAACAATGATTAACTCCACAATTATTTTAGCATAATCTACTAGCCTATCGAAGGTCTTGCTCAGCCTCAACATCACAGGAAAATGTGGTTGGTTAGTTAAATGCTCTGCAATTTAGAGCTATGCCTACTGCAAAATACCAAAAGTTAGATCACTGCACCTGTACATAGCCCATCTATAAATAGCCCAAACAACTACCCTCTTCCCCTACTGTATTTATTTATTTTGCTCCTTTGCACCCCAGTATTTCTCAGTATTTCTACTTTGCACATTCATCTACTGCAAATCTACCATTCCAGTGTTTAATTGCTATATTGTATTTACTTTGCCACCATGGCCTATTTATTGCCTTTACCTCCCTTATCTCACCTCATTTGCTCACATTGTATATAGACTTATTTTTCTACTGTATTATTGACTGTATGTTTGTTTTACTCCATTAATGCTACTTACCTTACAAATCACAAGTCAGCTAATTTCCAATCAATTCATATGCAAGTACATTTGATTGATACACTGGCTTGTCTGGCTGGCATATTTTCATTTTAAACAGGCCTTCCCTTATCTAAACTGAAATAATATTATTTCAGTAGTCCTCAATTATGATTTATTTTTTTAAATAAGCTCATTAGTACACCCTTGCGGTTGAAAATATATCTATTGTATGTCTTATGATACAATAATTCATAATGTTGAACTAACAAACACCATCAAGGGATACGTTACAATCTACAATAATGAACACCTTATGAAACAGCTGTGAAAACCAATCAGGCAATATTTTAGATTTAAATACATAAACGTTGATTTATGAATTCTGGTGTGTGGAATAGAGAGGTGCTGTGTGGATGGGAGGTTCTGCCTGTCACTTGTTTTCAACAGGTAGTCAGTCTTGGAAGGTGGACTCGAAGAGGGAACCTGCAAAGTCCAGGCACTGCTGCCCTCTTTGCAGTGCTAGTGTTTTTAGCTAATCTGTGCATCTCACATTATGTGCCCCGTTTGATAGTTTTCTTGCTCTTTCTTAGCAGATAATGACAACATGGCAATAACAGCTGATGTGATGAAAAGTCAGAGGGTGCTTGGTAATGGAGGACATCAGGTGGATCTATGTCTGGGTGTTAGGCAGAACCCCTAGGTCCTGGAGAACAGGAGCAGAGTAAAGGGAACAGGGTAGGAGACAGACGTAACCACGCAAACACAGGTTAAAGGATTATCAGGTATGTAAAAGTACAGTTATTGAATTATTTAATTTAAATGTTTGATTAGACATGCAATAGTGTTAATGTCAGGCAGAAAAGAAAGGATACCTGTCAAATTGTTTATGTCAGTGGGGCTGATAAGGGAGGCAAGGGATTGTCCTTGGAAAAGATAGAGAGATGAGTTTTGTGAGAAACTCCTGGGTGGTGTCATGACCACTGGAGTACCTACCTGGAAGAGGCGGTTACTTAACGTGACCCAGTGGTTAGCCTTGAGATTGACTATTTGGAGAAACCCCTGGGCCAGTGTTGGTACTGCTGACAGCATGGCGATGCCACCCACCACGAGGCGAAAAATGCAAATAGTTATCATCTGCGATTTTTATATTAATCTTAACGGATGGTGACCCCAGCTAGGATCGAAAGAGTACCAAGCTTTCCCAGGTCTCGCCTTCCTTTTGTTCTTCTTCCAAGCCAAGTCATTTGCCCGGATGTCGAAGCACTTAGTCCTCTTGATTCTCCTCCGGCGGCTCTCCTTCTGTTTCTCCTGCGCCTTGTCCATGTCTCACCTTGAGTGATTATATAAATAAATGCAATTATATTATTACAAATACAGCTCTTACTGTATATATATCTTGGAAGGCCACAAAATAAATTTAACGGCGGACAATCATTTCTACCTTGTCAAAAACCTCCACATCCTTCTCAGTCCGTGTCTGAAGGGGGTCCTCGAAGGCGTTCTGATCTGGTTTGACAACTTCCACCACATCAGGTGGAGTATCAGTAATCTCAAAATACATTATACAAAAATAGCAATAGAAAAACACTAAGTCAATCACAATTTTTTTTATACTACAGTCTATGCAATAATTGTATATACAATTGCATTGTTTACCTCAGTAAACAGCTGCAACTCCCATCCGTACAGCAGGCGATAGGGTGAGTACTCTGGAGGCCTGGACGCTGCTGTTGTGTGCAAAGATAATTACCTTCAGATTGTCCTTCCACCATTCCTGGTATCCGTCAAGGGACTTGGCCATGACAGTCACCATACATCTACAAGTTCACATTATACACTGCTCCAAAAAATAAAGGGAACACTAAAATAACACATCCTAGATCTGAATGAATGAAATATTCTTATGAAATACATAGTTGAATGTGCTGACAACAAAATCACACAAAAATTATCAATGGAAATCAAATTTATCAACCCATGGAGGTCTGGATTTGGAGTCACTCAAAATTAAAGTGGAAAACCACACTACAGGCTGATCCAACTTTGATGTAATGTCCTTAAAAACAAGTCCAAAGAGGCTCAGTAGTGTGTGTGGCCTCCACGTGCCTGTATGACTCCCTACAACGCCTGGGCATGCTCCTGATGAGGTGGCGGATGGTCTCCTGAGGGATCTCCTCCCAGACCTTGACATAAAGCATCCGCCAACTCCTGGACAGTCTGGGTGCAACGTGGCTTTGGTGGATGGAGCGAGACATGATGTCCAGATGTGCTCCACTGGATTCAGGTCTGGGGAACGGACGGCCAGTCCATAGCATCAATGCCTTTCCTCTTGCAGGAAACTGCTGACACACTTCAGCCACATGAGGTCTAGCATTGTCTTGCATTAGGAGGAACCCAGGGCCAACCGCACCAGCATATGGTCTCACAAGGGGTCTGAGGATCTCATCTCGGTACCTAATGGCAGTCAGGCTACCTCTGGCGAGCACATGGAGGCTGTCGGCCCCCAAAAGAAATGCCACCCACACCATGACTGACCCCACGCCAAACCGGTCATGCTGGAGGATGTTGCAGGCAGCAGACGTTCTCCACGGCGTCTCCAGACTCTGTCACGTCTGTCACGGTCTCAGTGTGAACCTGCTTTCATCTGTGAAGAGCACAGGCGCCAGTGGCGAATTTGCCAATATGGTGGGTTCTCTGGCAGATGCCAAACATCCTGCACGGTGTTGGGCTGTAAGCACAACCCCCACCTGTGGACGTCGGGCCTTCATTACCACCCTCATGGAGTCTGTTTCTGACCGTTTGAGCAGACACATGCACATTTGTGTGGCCTGCTGGACGTCTTTTGCAGGGCTCTGGCAGTGCTCCTCCTGATCCTCCTTGCACAAAGGCGGAGGTAGCGGTCCTGATGCTGGGTTTTTGCCCTCCTACGGCCTCCTCCACGTCTCCTGATGTACTGGCCTGTCTCCTGGTAGCGCCTCCATGCTCTGGACACTACGCTGACAGACACAGCAAACCTTCTTGCCACAGCTCGCATTGATGTGCCATCCTGGATGAGCTGCACTACCTGAGCCACTTGTGTGGGTTGTAGACTCCGTCTCATGCTACCACTAGAGTGAAAGCACCGCCAGCATTCAAAAGTTACCAAAACATCAGCCAGGAAGCATAGGAACTGAGAAGTGGTCTTTGGTCACCACCTGCAGAACCACTCCTTTATTGGGGGTGTCTTGCTAATTGCCTATAATCTCCACCTGTTGTCTATTCCATTTGCACAACAGCATGTGGAATTTATTGTCAATCAGTGTTGCTTCCTAAGTGGACAGTTTGATTTCACAGAAGTGTGATTGACTTGGAGTTACATTGTGTTCCCTTTATTTTTTTGACCAGTGTATATAACTCACTATACTATCAGTGTCATTTGAGAAAAAAAACTATAAATACCCGGACGCCTATGCGAAACAATGCTACAACCATTACATTATTAACCACTAACATGTAAGCTGACAATGACTAAAACCAACTAACGTTGGCCTAGAGCTAACTAGCGCTTAGACTAGCTAAATTTGGTTAGCATCAAGCTAGCGAACTATTAAACGGTATTTTCGTACAAACATTAACACTAACACATTTTATTGTGACATCACATATTTACATATATTACCTAAAGTAAATTGAGCCTGTTGGATCTCAACAAATTGGATCTAAAACATTGTTGAAAGTTCAGACGCCATCTTAATTCCTTCTCTTACATGTAAACCATTAGCAACCTAGCCTAACTCCATTACTGTACTTACAATGGGGAAAATACCAACCAGTTTTTCACTCGGTTAAAACTCCCTTCAATTGCCTTCAAACATCAAACTCATTGACTATGTAATTAACCATGTAACCTCAATATTTTGAGTCAAATTGCACTTTTGACGATTACATACCTGAATTAACAGGGTAAAGTGATGAGATTGAGAAATGTTCGTTTTCAGTAGTAGTCATTCGCCAAGAATAAAGAAGAAATCTCACGATCTCGCTAACGCACTCCATTGACGTCACAGCTCTCCCTAGAGGCAGTATTTTTTTTATTTTTTTTATTTCACCTTTATTTAGGTAGGCAAGTTGAGAAGAAGTTCTCATTTACAATTGCGACCTGGCCAAGATAAAGCAAAGCTGTTTGACACATAAATCAACACAGAGTTACACATGGAGTAAAACAAACATACAGTCAATAATACAGTAGAATCATACAGTAGTAATCATATACATACATTAAATGTAAATACCTGGGGGGCCTAGAAAATGGCTCCATAAAGGGATGGCTCCATGAAATAACAAATAAAATTACCATACATATTTGTGTGTGTCACATATACATATGGCATATGATTGGGAACCACATTGACATCTCTGATCTGCTTGCCTCAATAAATAAATGCTAGAATATTGGTAGCCAGGCTTAGCTATTTATATCTAGTCTCCTAATTATTGCATAACTGTGCAAGTTAGACAGGTTATCTTTTGTTTGCATGTGAGCATGTCTTTTTTTGTCGGTCCTGTCAATGTTGAGTGATCACACATGCCTCAGCACACATAGAAGGTTACTTTGCCTATTTGCAAATGTTTGCTAAAAGTGGGGATGTTTCATAGTATTTCTGATTATCTTAACTCACCACCACCTATGAATTATGTTTTTTTTTACAGAAAACCACAGAACCAGCACTGTAATATAGGCCTACACTCAGATAAAATGGTGCTACCTACAAATTAACAGGATTTTTATTTTGTATTTTATTTAACCTTTATTTAACTAGGCAAGTCAGTTAAGCTCGAATCCCGCTCGAATCCTGTTACCGGGATAGATTTGACAACATCCGGTGAAATTGCAGCACGCCAAATTCAAACTACAGAAATATAAATATTTAACATTCATATAAATACAAGTGTAATACATCAAAATAAAGTGTGACTTCTTGTTAATCCAGCCGCTGTGTCAGATTTCAAAAAGGCTTTACGGTGAAAGCACACCATGCAATTATCTGAGGACAGCGCCCCGCTTACAAAAACATGTAAACCATATTGCAACCAGGCAGGTGCGACACGAAAGTCAGAAATAGCAATATAATAAATGCCTTACCTTTGAAGATCTTCATCTTTTTGTAATCCCAAATGTCTCATTGACACAATGAATGGTCGTTTTGCGCGATAAATTCCTTCTTTATATCCCCAAAATGTCCATTTATTTGGCGCGTTTGATTCAGAAATACACCGGTTCAAACTTGCCCAACATGACATTTACATTTACATTTAAGTCATTTAGCAGACGCTCTTATCCAGAGCGACTTACAAATTGGTGCATTCACCTTATGACATCCAGTGGAACGGCCACTTTACAATAGTGCATCTAAATCTTTTAAGGGGGGGGGGGGGTGAGAAGATTATTTATCCTATCCTAGGTATTCCTTAAAGAGGTGGGGTTCAAGGTGTCTCCGGAAGGTGGTGATTGACTCCGCTGTCCTGGCGTCGTGAGGGAGTTTGTTCCACCATTGGGGGGCCAGAGCAGCGAACAGTTTTGACTGGGCTGAGCGGGAACTGTACTTCCTCAGTGGTAGGGAGGCGAGCAAGCCAGAGGTGGATGAACGCAGTGCCCTTGTTTGGGTGTAGGGCCTGATCAGAGCCTGGAGGTACTGAGGTCCGTTCCCCTCACAGCTCCGTAGGCAAGCACCATGGTCTTGTAGCGGATGCGAGCTTCAACTGGAAGCCAGTGGAGAGAGGGAGGAGCGGGGTGACGTGAGAGAACTTGGGAAGGTGAACACCAGACGGCCTGCCGGCGTTCTGGATGAGTTTGTAGGGGTTTAATGGCACAGGCAGGGAGCCCAGCCAACAGCGAGTTGCAGTAATCCAGACGGGAGATGACAAGTGCCTGGATTAGGACCTGCGCCGCTTCCCTGTGTGAGGCAGGGTCGTACTCTGCGGATGTTGTAGAGCATGAACCTACAGGAACGGGCCACCGCCTTGATGTTAGTTGAGAACGACAGGGTGTTGTCCAGGATCACGCCAAGGTTCTTAGCGCTCTGGGAGGAGGACAACAATGGAGTTTGTCAACCGTGATGGCGAGATCATGGAACGGGCAGTCCTTCCCCGGAGGAAGAGCAGCTCCGTCTTGCCGAGGTTTCAGCTTGAGGTGGTGATCCGTCATCCACACTGATATGTCTGCCAGACATGCAGATGATGCGATTCGCCACTGGTCATCAGAAGGGGGAAAGGAGAAGATTTGTTGTGTGTCGTCTGCCTGAGCAATGATAGGAGAGAACCATGTGAGGTTATGACAGAGCCAAGTGACTGGTGTTATAGCGAGAATAGTGAGAGGGCCTAGAACAGGCCCTGGGGGACACCAGTGAGGTGAGAGCACGTTGGTGAGGAGACAGATTCTCGCCACGCCACCTGGTGAGAGCGACCTGTCAGGTAGGACGCAATCCAAGCGGTGGGCCGCGCCGGAGATGCCCAACTCGGAGAGGTGGAGAGGAGGATCTGATGGTTCACAGTATCGAAGGCAGCCGATAGGTCTAGAAGGATGAGAGCAGAGGAGAGAGAGTTATTTAGCAGTGCGGAGCGCCTCCGTGAGTAACAGAGAAAGAGCAGTCCTCATGTGAATGACTAGTCCTTGAATGACTGATTTGGATCAAGAAGGTATTCTGAGAGAGATAGCGGAGGAGAGCTGGCCAAGGACGCACGTTCAAGAGTGGTTTGGAGAGAAAAGAAAGAAGGGATACTGGTCTGTAGTTGTTGACATCGAGGGATCGAGTGTAGGTTTTTTCAGAAGGGGTGCAACTCTCGCTCTCTTGAAGACGGAAGGGACGTAGCCAGCGGTCAGGAATGGATTGATGAGCGAGGTGAGGTAAGGGAGAAGGTCTCCGGAAATGGTTCTGGAGAAGAGAGGAGGGGATAGGGTCAAGCGGGCAGGTTGTTGGCGCGGCCGGCCGTCACAAGACGCGAGATTTTCATCTGGAGAGAGAGGGGAGAAAGAGGTCAGAGCACAGGCGTAGGGCAGTGTGAGCAGACAGCTGGTTCGTTGAACTTACGCAAGACGAGGATCCCGGATGTCGTCGACCTTGAACTTTTACAAAATGGTTGACAGTCTCTGCAGAGAGGGAGGAGGGGCGGGGGAGGGGCGTGGGAGGGAGAGTTCAGGAGGCGAGAGAAGGTGCAGAAGAGCTCCTGGGGTTAAGAGGCAGATCGCTGGAATTAAGGAGTGTGAGAAAGTGGCTTTAGCAGCAGAGACAGAAGAGGAAAATTTGTAGAGAGGAGGGAGTGAAAGGATGCCAGGTCCGCAGGGGGCGAGTTTTCCCTGCCCATTTCCGCTCGTCGCCCGGGAGCCGCTGTTCTGTGAGCTTCGCAATGAAGTCGTCAGAGCCCGACGGAGCGGGAGGGGAAGGACCGAGCCGGCCCTGGAGGATAGGGACATAGAGAGTCAAAGGATGCAGAAAGGGAGGAGAGGAGGGTTGAGGAGGCAGAATCAGGGAGATAGGTTGGAAAGGTTTGAGCAGTAGGAAGAGACGTGATAGATGGAAGAGGAGAGGGTACGCGGGGGAAGAGAGAGCGAGAGTGGGACGGCGCGATACCATTCCGAGTAGGGGCAGTGTGGGAAGTGTTGGGATTGAGAGCGAGAGGGAAAGAGGATACAAGGTAAGTGGCGGAGACTGGAGGGAGTGTTTGCCAATGAGGTTAGTGTGAAGAACAGCAATCTAGTAAAGAGAGGTCGAGCGTATTGCCTGCCTTGTGAGTAGGGGGGAAGGTGAGAGGGTGAGGTCAAAAGAGGAGAGGAGTGGAAAGAAGGAGGCAGAGAGGAAGAGTCAAAGGTAGACGATGGGGAGGTTAAAAGTCGCCAGAACTGTGAGAGGTGAGCCGTCTCCAGGAAAGGAGCAATCAAGGCATCGAGTCATTGATGAACTCTCCGAGGGAACCTGGATGGCGATTAAATGATAGAGGATGTTGAAGCTTGAAAGGGCTGGTGAACTTGACAGCATGGAATTCAAAGGAGGCGGACTAGACGATGGGTAAAGGGGAGAAAGAGAGAATCGACCACTTGGGAGAGAATGAGGATCCGGTGCCACTCACCTCCGCCTGACCAGAAGCTCTCGGGTGTGCGAGAAACACGTGGGCGGACGAAGAGAGAGCATGAGGAGTAGCAGTGTTATCTGTGGTGATCCATGTTCCGTCAGTGCCAGGAAGTCGAGGGACTGGAGGGAGGCATAGGCTGAGATGAACCTGCCTGTGCCGCAGATCGGCAGTTCCAGAGGCTACCGGAGACTGGAACCCACGTGGTCGGGGCGCTGGGACCACCAGATTAGGGTGGCCGATGCCACGCGTGTGGAGCGTTTGTATGGTCTGTGCAGAGAGAGAGAACAGGATAGACAGACACATAGTTGACAGGCTACAGAAGAGCTACGCTATGCAAGGAGATTGGAGTGGCAAGTGGACTACGCGTCTCGAATGTTCAGAAAGTTAAGCTTACGTAGCAAGAATTTATGACTAAATGATTAAGATGGATACAGTACTGCTGAAGTAGGCTAGCTGGCAGTGGCTGCGTTGTTGACTTTGTAGGCTAGCTGGCAGTTGTTGACTTTTGTAGCTAGCTGGCAGTGGCTGCGTTGTTGACACTACACTAATCAAGTCGTTCCTGTGGTGTAATAGTATCTACAGTGCGCTATTCGGGGGGCTAGCTGGCTACTAGCAGTGTTGATTACGTTACGTTGCGTTAAAAGAACACAATAGCTGGCTAGCTAACCTAGAAAATCGCTCTAGACTACACAATTATCTTTGAACAAAGACGGCTATGTAGCTAGCTATGTAGCTAGCTACGATCAAACAATATCAAACCGTTGTACTGTAATGAAATGAAATGGAAATGTGATACTACCTGTGGAGCGAAGCGGAATGCGACCGGGTTGTTGAGTGCGGAAGTTCTATTCGGTAGACGTTGGCTAGCTGTTGGCTAGCTAGCAGTGTCTCTACGTTAAGGACGACAGATAGCGGGCTAGTTACCTCGGTAATAAATATATCACTCTAAAACTACACACTCTAAACTAACACAATTATCTTGGATACGAAGACAGCAAAGACAACTATGTAGCTAGCTAACACACTAATCAAGTCGTTCAGTTGGTGTAATAGTTGCTACAGTGCTGCTATTCGGTAGACGGTGGACGTTGCTAGCTGGCTAGCTGCTGGGCAGATGGCAGATAGCAGTGTAGACTGCGTTAAGCGACGAAATACGAATATACGCATTATCTTTTGATACAAAGACGGCTTGTAGCTAGCTAAGAAGAAATTGCTAAGATTAGACAAATTAAACCGTTGTACTATAATGAAATGTAATGAAATGTAATGAAAAGTTATACTACCTGCGGACCAAAGTGCGAAGTGCGACCGCTCGCTCCAACCCGAAGATACAAAGTATCTAATAAGTTACCTGTAAACTTGGTCCAAACATTTCAAACAACGTTTCTAATCCAACCTCAGGTACCCTAAAATGTAAATAATCGCTCAAATTTAAGACGGGATCAACTGTTTCCAAAACCGGAGAAAAATAACGAGCAGCGCGCTCCTGTTCACGCACACCAAAAGGCTTGACTCTATCTGAGTGACACATGGAAAGAATAGAACTACTTCTTCATTTCTCAAAAGAAAAACATAGAACAATTTCTAAAGACTGTTGACATCTAGTGGAAGCCATAGGACCTGCAATCTGGGCCCTAATAAATCAGGTTTCCCATAGAAAAGCATTGGAAAACACAATGACCTCAAAAACAAATTTCCCTGTATGGATTGTGCTCGGGGTTTCGCCTGCCAAATCAGTTCTGTTATACTCACAGACATTATTTTAACAGTTTTAGAAACTTTAGAGTGGTTCATATCCAATACTACCATGCATATGCATATCCTAGCTTCTGGGCCTGAGTAATAGACAGTTTACTTTGGGCACACTTTTCATCCGGACGTGAAAATACTGCCCCCTAGCCCAAAGAGGTAGTAAGGGATCCCTAAAGTGACTAGTGTTCCATTTATTAAAGTGGCCAATGATATCAAGTCTGTAGGTAGGCAGCCGCCTCTCTGTGCTAGTGGTGGCTGTTTAACAATCTGATGGCCTTGAGATAGAAGCTGTTTTTCAATCTCTCTGTCCCAGCTTTGATGCACCTGTACTGACCTCACCTTCTGGATGGAAGCGGGTGAACAGGTATTGGCTCGGGTGGTTATTGTCCTTGATTATCTTTTTCTGCCTTCCTGTGACATCGGGTGTTGTAGGTGTCCTGGAGGGCAGGTAGTTTACCCCCGGTGATGAGTTGTGCAGACCGCACCATCCTCTGGAGAGCCCTGCGGTTGTGGGCGGTGCAGTTGCTGTACCAGGCGGTGATACAGCTCGACAGGATAATCTCAATTGTGCACCTGTAAAAGTTAGTGAGGGTTTTCGGTGACAAGCCACATTTCTTCAGCCTCCTGAGGTTGAAGAGTCGCTGTTGCGCCTTCTAAATCATACTGTCTGTGTGCGTGGACCATTTCAGTTTGTCGGTGATATATATACTGAGGAACTTAAAATGTTCCACCTTCTCCACTGCTGTCCCGTTGATGTGGATAGGGGGGTGCTCCCTTTGCTGTTTCCTGAAGTCCACAATCATCTATTTTGTGTTGCTGACATTGAGTGAGAGGTTATTTTCCTGACACCACACTCCGACGTCCCTCACCTCCTCCCTGTAAGCTGTCTCGTTGTTGTTGGTAATCAATTCTACCACTGTGGCGTCGTCTGCAAACTTGATGATTGAGTTGGAGGCGTGCATGGGTGGATGTTGTTTCCTTACTTCACCACCTGGGGGCAGCCCGTCAGAAAGTCCAGGATTCAGTTGCACAGGGCGGGGTTGAGACCCAGGGTCTCAAGCTTAGTGATTAGTTTGGAGGGTACTATGGAGTTGAATACTGAGCTGAAGTTTATGAATAGCATTCTTACATAGGTATTCCTCTTGTCCAGATGGGAGAGGGCAGTGTGCAGTGTGATGGCGATTGCATCGTCTGCAGACCTATTAGGGCGGTAAGCAAATTGGAGTGGGTCTAGGGTGACAGGTAGGGTGGAGGTGATATGATCCTTGACTAGTCTCTCAATGCACTTCATGATGACAGAAGTGAGTGCTACGGGGCGATAGTCATTTAGTTCAGTCACCTTTGCCTTCTTGGGTACAGGAACAATGATGGCCATCTTGAAGCATGTGGGGACAGCAGACTGGGATAGGGATTTTTTATATTTTTTTATATTTTATTTCACCTTTATTTAACCAGGTAGGCCAGTTGAGAACTAATTCTCATTTACAACTGCTACCTGGCCAAGATAGAGCAAAGCAGTGCGACACAAACAACACAGACTTACACATGGGATAAACAAACGTACAGTCAATAACACAATAGAAAAGTCTATATACAGTGTGTGCAAATGTAGTAAGATTAGGGAGGTAAGGCAATAAATAGAACATAGTGGTGAGAAAAATACAATTTTGTATTTAAACACTGGATTGATAGATGTGCAGAAGATGAATGTGTAAGTAGAGATACTGGGGTGCAAAGGAGCAAAAAATAAATAACAATATGGGAATGAGGTAGTTGGGTGGGCTATTTACAGATGGTCTATGTACAGTACAGGTGCAATGATCGGTGCAGGTGCAATGATGTGTGCAATGATCTGCTCTGACAGCTGATACTTAAAGTTAGTGAGGGAGATATAAGACTCCAGCTTCAGTGATTTTTGCAATTCGTTCCAGGCAGCAGAGAACTTGAAGGAAAGGCAGCCAAAGGGGGAGTTGGCTTTGGGGATGACCCGTGAAATGCTTAATGTGAGTCTGGAAGGAGAGTTTACAGTCTAACCAGACACCTAGGTATTTGTAGTTGTCCACATATTCTAAGTCAGAACCGTCCAGAGTAGTGATGCTAGACGGACGGGCAGCAATCGGTTGAAGGTCGTGCATTTAGTTTTACTTGCATTTAAGAGCAGTTGGAGGCCACGGTTTGTTAACTTCTCTAGGATAGGTGGGACGGTAGCGTCCCACTTGGCCAAAATCCAGAAGAAATGTAGCGCGCCAAATTCAAATTATAGTACTATAAAAATCAATATTTCATGAAATCACACATGAAAGACACCAAATTAAAGCTACACATGTTGTGAATCCAGCCAACATGTCTGATTTCAAAAAGGATTTACGGGGAAAGCACACCAAACAATTATGTTAGCTCAGTACATAGCCACAGAAAAACASAGCCATTTTCCCAGCAAAAGATAGTAGTAAGAAAAACCAGAAATAGAGATAAAATTAATCACTAACCTTTGAACATCTTCATCAGATGACACTCATATGACATCATGTTACACAATACATTTATGTTTTGTTCGATAATGTGCATATTTATATCCACAAATATCAGTTTACATTGGCGCCATGTTCAGAAATGCCTCCAAAATATCCGGAGTAATTACAGAGACCCACGTCAAATAACAGAAATACTCATCATAAACTTCGATGAAAGATACATGTTTTACATATAATTAAAGATACACTTGTTCCTAATGCAACCGCTGTGTCAGATTTTTTAAAAACCTCACGTAAAAAGCACACCATGCAATAATCTGAGACGGCGCTCAGATGTAACAACATTTCTCCGCCATGTTGGAGTCAACAGAAATACGAAATTACATCATAAATTATCCCTTACCTTTGATGATCTTCATCAGAATGCAGTGCCAGGAATGCTAGTTCCACAATAAATCGTTGTTTTGTTCGATAATGTCCATTACTTATGTCCAATTAGCTAATGTTGCTAGCATGTGTAGTACACATGTCCAAACGCTCGCGCAGATGCAGGCAAACGTCGGACGAAAACTTCAAAAAGTTATATTCCAGGTCGAATAAACTGGTCAAACTTAGTAGAGAATCAATCTTCAGGATGTTGTTATCATTTATATCCAATAAGGTTCCAACCGGAGAATTCTTTTCAGTCTCTATAAGTAATGGAACCCAAGACGATATAATGAGGAAAGCGCGTGACCAAGAACTGGCAATCTGCCAGACCACTGACTCATTCCCCTCCCATCTGGTCCCACAACACAGCATAAGCTTCATTCCACGTTCTACTGACTGTTGACATCTAGTGGAAGGCGTATGAAGTGCAAACATATCCATATATTACAGGGAATTGAATAGGCGATGACTTTAACAACGACCACTCTCAGAATTTTCACTTCCTGTTTGGATTATTTCTCAGGTTTTTTCCTGCCATAAGAGTTATGTTATACTCACAGACATCATTCAAACAGTTTTAGAAACTTCTGAGTGTTTTCTATCCAATAGTAATAATAATATGCATATATTAGCATGTGGGACAGAGTAGGAGGCAGTTCACCATGGGCACGAAATCCAAAAGTGAAAATGCTGCCCCCTATACCAAAGAAGTTAAAAACTTCTTCAGGTTGCAAGCCCGACGCCGGTACACTTATGACAACAGCCAGCTCAAGTGCAGGGCGCGAAATTCAAAATATATTTTTTAGAAATATTTAACTTTCACACATTAACAAGTCCAATACAGCATTTGAAAGATAAACATCTTGTGAATCCAGCCAACATGTCCGATTTTTTAAATGTTTTACAGCGAAAACACCACGTATATTTATGTTAGCTCACCACCAAATACAAAAAAGGACAGACATTTTTCACAGCACAGGTAGCATGCACAAAACCAACATAACTAACCAAGATCCAACCAAACTAACCAAGAAACAACTTCATCAGATGACAGTCCTATAACATGTTACACAATAAATCTATGATTTGTTCGAAAAATTTGCATATTTGAGGTATAAATCAGGTTTTACATTGCTGCTACCATCACAGCTACCGTCAGAAATAGCACCGAAGCAGCCAGAGTAATTACAGACACCAACGTCAAATACCTAAATACTCATCATAAAACATTTCTGAAAAATACATGGTGTACAGCAAATGAAAGACAGGCATCTTGTGATTCCAGCCAATATTTCCGATTTATTAAGTGTTTTACAGCGAAAACACAATATAGTATTATATTAGCTTACCACAATAGCCAGAAACACAAGCCATTTCCCAGCAGCAAAAGTTAGCGATCGTAACAAACCAGCAAAAGATATATAATTTTTGACTAAAACCTTGATAAGCATCATAAAATGGGTCCTACTTTTGATGAGCTTCCATCAGAATGTTGTACAAGGGGTCCTTTGTCCAGACAATCGTTGTTTGGATTTAGAACGTCCTCTTCTCCAGTCAATTAGCACAGAAAGCTAGCAAAGTGGCGCGAAGCTCTCCTTCCTGAACATACGCAGACAAAGCAACACGCCTAACGTCCCGAATAAATTTCAATAATCTAATAAAACTATATTGAAAAAACATAATTTACGATGATATTGTGACATGTATCAAATAAAATCAAAGCCGGAGATAGTAGTCGCCTATAACGACAGCTTTCCAGAAGGCAATTCCAGGTCCATCCTCGCGCTTTCCAGAAAACAGGAAATGGGTGACACGTCATTCCAAGAGGATTTATTCCACCTCAGACCAAGATAAACACCCCATTTCTTCTCTCACTGCCTCTTGACATCTAGTGGAAGGTGTATGACGTGCATGTATACTAATACGTATCATGCCCATTTATAGGCAGGCCCTAGAACAGAGCATCGTTTTCAGACTTTCCACTTCCTGGTCAGGAAGTCTGCTGCCAAATGAGTTCTGTTTTACTCACAGATATAATTCAAACGGTTTTAGAACGGTTTTAGAAACTAGAGAGTTTTCTATCCAATAGTAATAATAATATGCATATTGTACGAGCAAGAATTGAGCAAGAATTGAGTACGAGGCCGTTTGAAATGGGCACCTTTTTCCAAGTTACTCAATACTGCCCCTGCAGCCATAAGAAGTTAATACAGTGTCCAAAGAAGGGCCAGAAGTATACAGAATGGTGTCATCTGCGTAGAGGTGGATCAGAGAATCACCAGCAGCAAGAGCGACATCATTGATGTATACAGAGAAAAGAGTCGGCCCGAGAATTGAACACTGTTTCACCCCCATAGAGACTGCCAGAGGTCCGGACAACAGGCCCTCCGATTTGACACACTGAACTCTATCTGAGAAGTAGTTGGTGAACGAGGCGAGGTAGTCATTTGAGAAACCAAGGCTGTTGATTCTGCCGATAAGAATGTGGGGATTGACAAAGTCGAAAGCTTAGGCCAGGTCGATGAAGACGGCTGCACAGTATTGTCTTTTATCGATGGCGGTTATGATATCGTTTAGGACCTTGAGCGTGGCTGAGGTGCACTCATGACCAGCTCGGAAACCAGATTGCATAGCGGAGAAGGTACGACGGGATTCGAAATGGTCGGTGATCTGTTTGTTAACTTGGTTTCGAAGACTTTAGAAACCCCCTTTGAAGAGGGGTTGACCACGGCAGCTTTCCAATCTTTAGGGATCTCAGACAATACAAAAGAGAGGTTGAACAGGCTAATAATAGGGGTTGCAACAATTGCGGCGGATAATTTTAGAAAGAGAGGGTCCAGATTATCTAGCCCAGCTGATTTGTAGGGGTCCAGTTTTTGCAGCTCTTTCAGAACATCAGCTATCTGGATTTGGGTGAAGGAGAAATGGGGGAGGCTTGGGCAATTTGCTGTGTGTGGTGCAGAGCTGTTGACCCGGGTAGGGGTAGCCAGGTGGAGAACATGGCCTGCCGTAGAAAAATGATTATTGAAATTCTCGATTATCGTAGATTTATCGGTGGTGACAGTGTTTCCTAGCCTCAGTGCAGTGGGCAGCTGGGAGGAGGTGCTCTTAATCTCCATGGACTTTACAGTGTCCCAGAACTTTTTGGAGTTTGTGCTACAGGATGCAAATTTCTGTTTGAAAAAGATAGCCTTTTGCTTTCCTAACTGCCTGTGTATATTGGTTCCTGACTTCCCTGAAAAGTTGCATATCGCAGGGGCTATTTGATGCTAATGCAGTACGCCACAGGATGTTTTTGTGCTGGTCAAGGGCAGTCAGGTCTGGAGTGAACCAAGGGCTATATCTATTATTTAAAAAATTGAATGGGGCATGCTTATTTAAGATTGTAAGGAAGCCATTTTTAAAGAATAACCAGGCGTCCTCTACTAACGGAATGAGGTCAATATCCTTCCAGGATACCCGGGCCAGGTCGATTAGAAAGTTGTGCTTGCTGAAGTGTTTTAGGGAGCGCTTGACAGTGATGAGGGGTGGTCGTTTGACCGCGGACCCATTACAGGCGCAGGCAATGAGGCAGTGATCGCTGAGATCCTAGTTGAAGACAGCAGAGGTATATTCAGAGGGCAAGTTGGTCAGGATGATATCTATGAGGGTGCCTGTGTTTACAGATTTAGGGTTGTACCTGGTAGGTTCCATGATAATTTGTGTGAGATTGAGGGCATCTATCTTAGATTGTAGGATGGATTTAATATGTCCTTAAACACACCAGCCAGCTGGTCTGTGCATGCACTCAGGACGCGGCTAGGGATGCCGTCTAGGCAGGCAGCCTTACAAGGGTTAACACGTTTAAATGTTTTACTCACGTCGGCCATGTAGAAGGAGAGCCCACAGTCTTTGGTAGCGGGCCGTGTCGGTGGCATTGTATTGTCCTCAAAGTGAGCAAAGAAGTTGTTTAATTTGTCTGGGAGCAAGACGTCAATGTCCGCGACGTGGCTGGTTTTCTTTTTGTAATCCATGATTGTCTGACGACCCTGCCACATACGTCTCGTGTTTGAGCCGTTGAATTGCGACTCCACTTTGTCTCTATACTGACGCTTTGATTATTTGATTGCCTTACGGATGGAATAACTACACTGTTTGTATTCGCCCATGTTTGCAGTCGCCTTGTCATGATTAAATGTGGTGGTACGTGCTTTCAGTTTTGTGTGATTGCTGCCATCAATCCACGTTTTCTGGTTAGGGAAAGTTTTAATAGTCACAGTGGGTACAACATCTCCTATACACTTCCTTATAAACTCGCTCACCGAGTCAGAGAATACGTCAATGCTGTTGGCTGAGACTAAACAGAACATATCCCAGTCCACGTGATCGAAGCAATCTTGAAGTGTGGAATCCAATTGGTCAGACCAGCATTGGATAGACCTAAGCACGGGCGCTTCCTGTTTTAGTTTCTGCCTATAGGAGGGGAGCAACAAGATTGAGTCATGGTCAGATTTCCAAAAGGAGGGCCTTTTGTATCATGGAAGTTAGAGTAGCAGTGGTCGAGTGTGTTACTCGCTCGTGTACTGCAATCAATATGCTGATAGAATTTAGGTAGCCTTGTTCTCAGATTAGCATTGTTAAAATCCCCAGCTACAATAAATGCAGCCTCGGGATATATGGTTTCCAGTTTGCATAAAGTTCAGTGAAGTTCCTTGATGGCCATCTTGGTATCTGCTTGCGGGGGGATATATACAGCTGTGACGATAACCAAGGAGAGTTCTCTTGGGAGATAATACGGTCGGCATTTGATTGTGAGGAATTCTAGGTCAGGTGAACAAAAGGACTTGAGTTCTTCTATGTTGTTACAATTACAGACTCATATTCTTTCATAGTTTAATATGACGCTGACACATATGAGTCTTTCCTCAGGCAGACTCCCCACTGCTGCCCCTGGAGCATTTTCACATTGAGACTGATCACCATGCTTTAATGTCTCTCCTGCTGGTACCTCAAAGGTGAAGCAGCAGGGGCTAACAGTACTACTGAATTACTACACAAAACCTATTTGTAGTCAAAACCATACAGCTTCACTGCACAGGATTTTTAAGAGTAATCACGTAGATTGTTTACTATTTGATCTTAGTAGTAGGGCTGTTGCAGTGACCATATTACCGCCACAACGGCGGTCAAGAGTCATGAAGGCAGTCAAATTCCACATGACTGTTTAGTCACTGTAATTAAGCTTCTCCAAGCTCTGATGCTGCTGGTCATAAGTAGACTACCAAACTTGTTAACTGTCTGGTAGTCAGCACTTTTATTGTCCCTCTAATCACTGACATCAATGCAAATGTAGTTGAAAATCTAATCAAACACTTCATGAGAGCCCATGAACTCATGTTGCACAACATTTCCATAGGCTATGCAATTGCAGGAGAAAACAGAGTGACGCCATTAATAAAAAATAAATAATAAAAAATTATACAATTCTGCTTTCTATAGGCTGCTATATTTATTTCTCAACTTTCTTAATATCAAGCACATTGCTTATATTTACAACAGGATTATAGCCTACCTGGCTGGCAGGAAAGTAAACCACTGGGAAAAGCGTCCTCCATTCGCTATTTATGTGCATGGATGACATTACATTTTTTCCCGCTGCCAGTTTCGATATAGGTGCATGATAATGGTCCATTCTAAATCAAAACAAATGTCACACATATATTATTTAATATATGTAAAGACAAGATTAAATCAAGAATAGTCTGATGGGTGAGAACATTAGCCTATCACTTATAAATTATGTATTATCACTTGCGAATGACGCCCAGCATAAGAAACAATTACTTTTTTTGTGACTTTTGTAGTCCAACATGTTTTAATACAGTTTGCATCACAACTAAAGTGGCTAAATAACTTCTTAAAATTAAGCACATTAATCTGCTTTACAAGGGGTGTAGAACCTGACTGGCATATATAAGCAGCGCCTGAGTTGCACGTTTGGGGAAGCTAATTTTCACCATAAAATGCACCTAAATAATAAAAGCATTACATGCATAATTGCATTTGTGGTCACATTTGATATTGGTGTTTTCCGTTAATGGAACATTCGCTCTTATAGCCTACTGCCATGTGTGCATTGCTGGGCTTATAATGTGAAGGAATAGCCTAATAGTTTATCAACATTTTAAGCTAAACGTTCTGATCTGTTGCGTCAGCCACGTTGCATAAAAACATTTTGATGCTAGCGGTTGTATTCATTTATGATCTATCGCATCCCACAACTGTCCCAGACTATGTTTGGAATATTTATTTCTCGCTCAGAATAGAATAGGTCGACTTTTGTACAATGGGGCTAGTAGAGCAGCAGGTAGCCTAGTGGTTAGAGCATTGGACTAGTAACCAAAAGGTTGCATGATCGAATCCCTGAGCTGACAAGGTAAAAATCTGTCATTCTGTCGCTGAATAAGGCAGTTAACCCACTGTTTCTAGGCCGTCATTGAAAATTTGAATTTTTTCTTAACTGGTTTGCCTAGTAAAATAGATTGACATAGGCTAGTGCTTTTGCTGTTCGTTAGGCCTACTCATCTTGTTGGCTGACAAAAGTAAATGTGGACAGTTCTTCCACTATCTTCAATATGCACCTCGGAATTGGATAAGGACACACACAGTTGCGTCCCTGTAGACTGTGAGAAAGACCTGATCACGTGACAGACAGCCGTGTGAGTGAGAGGGGCTTCTCCCCCTCAGGGAGAAGGGCATAAAGCAGCACTCTGGGCCTCAAAAGGCATGGATTTTTTTAGGGTGCGTTACGGCCACAAAGGCATTGCCGCCTTGAAATTCAAGGCATTATCAAGCGCTTGTCAAATTGTGAATGAGAGACTATTGGAGTGTGTACAGCCTGCGCAAAAAACAAAGCAGAGCTCATGCCTTTCAAGCAACTTTTTTCAAATCATCATTAGTCTCATCATGCAGCCTTACAATGTATTAAAAATCAGAACATATAGCCCAACGTTTGTAGAACAACTAACGTTACATTAATAACTCTAAATTAAGCATATTGGAGTACCAGGGTTGGGTAGGTTACTTTCTAAATGTAATCTGTTACAGTTACTAATTACCTGTCCAAAATTGTCATCAGTAACGTAACTTTTGGATTACCTTAACTCAGTAACGTAATCTTTTTACATTACTGAGTTACTTTTAGATGACTTTCCCCTTAAGAGGCATTAGAAGAAGACAAAAATGTATGTTACAAAATTGAAGTGCATCTATTGCAGGAAAAATCAATGTTAAAGTTTATATAGCTTGCCATAAATGGATTTAACTTTAGTTTATGAGTTGGTTATGTAGGCTTCTTCTAACCCATCACTTTTTACTACATATAATAATACGATTAAATGATATCTTTATATTTAAAACCAAAGTCTATCAGATTTCCAGTCATTCCAATAAATGTTATACCCCTTGATCTTCAAGAATAGGAAAGCTTTCATCAAGGCAAAGGGTGGCTACTTTGAAGAATCTCAAATATAAAATATATTTTGATTTGTTTAACACTTTGTTGGTTACTACATGATTCCATATGTATTATTTCATAGTGTTGATGTCTTCACTATTATTCTACAATGTAGAAAATAGTAAAAAATAAAGAAAAACCATTGAACAAGTACCTGTGCACACGACTGTGTCTTCAAATGCTACACATCTGTCATTGAACATAGATTGCATATTTATCTTTAAGACATTTATTAGAGCAAAGACCAACAGGTTGAGTAAAATAAAGTGGACCTTCGGAATATACAGTGAAAAGACCAAGACATGAAATGCAGTATACATTATGAATAGATATGGTGATCTTGTGGTCAGTAACCCAATAAGTTATATATATTTTAGACGTGCTTGGATTATGCATTGAATACGTTTCTACTGAGATCAGTACCCGAATGAAATTACAATGAATAGACAGTTCAGACACTAAACAGACACTAAAAAGTTCAGTATGGTACATACATTTGGGATATTCCCATAGTAACTGTCAATTATTTTGTTAAGCAATGGTTGCATATTCTTTAATAACAGGCCTTTTCCAAAGCGGGCCATGAACTCATTAATTCAGACAAGAATGAGACAATTATCTCCCAAGCTGTCTGCATGTGGAACGCTAATTCCTAATTCCTTACTAATGTATTGAGACCCTTTGTGTAAAATCAATACACTGTTGGGAAATTGGCAATGAACTGGTGACAAAAGACAGAGTACTGTAGCATAGGATAGGGGCTTCTCTGTGGATTCTGAGAACAAATGACTGTATAAGTGTTTATCTGTGTTTAATTAAGAGGGAGGGGTTGGTCTGAGAGGGATGGAGAGAGGGAGGATTCTTCCCTCAGATAAAGCACATTTGTTAATTACAGAAATTGAATTGTTGTTTTTATATACACTTTTACTTCTTTATCAGAGAAGTACAGACTTATACAGTATATAAATGCTTTGAATAAACAAAGACAACCAGAGAGAGTAGCCCCACCTCATCACATCCACCACTAATGAAGAGCACACACCTGGGTGATGCATGTCAACCATTTATCGACAGTTATCACAGCTATTCGGCAGCCATCAGAGTTGCCCACATGAAATAAATACCACAGTTTACTGTAGAATGCTATATTACTTACTGTAGAATTCTGTCGTATACTGTAGAATACTATACTACACACTGAAGTGTCCCTCGATCATGTGTAGTACTTACTAAATAATTGTGTCGTATACTGTAGTGTGTACTAAAGACAGCAAAAACCTAAAGTAATTAGTATAGCATATGCTACAGTATTTAATTTGTATATACCCTACCCATTCCCCTCCCCATATCCCAATTTGTGCCACCCATAAGTGAAAAATCTACATGCCAAGTATAGATTGTATTCACTACAGCAGGTTCCCTACGTTATAGAGTATAAAGTCTGCAAAAACACTAGTGACTACTATAGTATTTCTACCATATAATTTTTTCATGTGGGTCACTGCCCCGAGGCTATGGGTTCTCCTGAATCGGGAGAGAGAAGTGCCCCCTGCTGACGATCAACATCAGGTTTCACGCTGTTTCTATGGTTGTGTGCAACAGTGCTCACGCTGCCTTTGTTTTTTGTATTGCATGCAAATAAGCCAACTAATGCTCTCATTTCAAACTGGAATAGAAAGATACCAAGATCTTCGCAATCATAAAACAGTTTCAGGTAGATAGATTTATTTGACAATTTAAAACACAATATAAGTCAAATAATTTGATAGGTACCTAGGGGCTGAGTCAGTAATAATTCTACGGACCAGACAAAGTAGAATTAATATTACCCTTTTCTTTACAGATAGCCTGTCACAACCTGACCATAGAAAGCCCTTGATTCTCTATGGTGTTGTAGGTCAGGGCGTGACCAGGGTGTGTTCTAGTCTTTTCATTTCTATGTTGGTGCTCTTGGTATGGTTCCCAATTAGAGGCAGCTGATGTTCGTTGTCTCTAATTGGGGATCATACTTAAGGTGTCCCTGTTTCCCACCTGCTTTGTGGGATATTGTTTGTGTATGTGCTTGTTGCACCAGTTAGGTCACGGTTCGTTGTTTGTTTATTGTTTTGTGGAGTTTTCACTGTAAATTAACCTCTCTGTAAATTAACCTAGTGTTTTCTATCCAAATCTACCAATTATATGCATATCCTAACTTCTGGGCCCGAGTAGCAGGCAGTTTAATTTTGACACGCTTTTCATCCAAAATTCCGAATGCTGACCCCTACCCAAGTAAAGTTAAAGATGTGGAACTCTAATCACGCTGCGCCTTGGTCCGTCCTTTTTACCAACCGTGACAGAATATCCCACCAAACAAGGACCAAGCAGCGTGCAACAGAGGGAAAAGTGAGTTGGACCTGGGAAGAGATCATGGGAGGATGCGAGACCCTTCCTTGGCGGGAGTCGCCAGGAAATCAGGAAGGACAGCGACGACGCCGGGGGCCACAGAAACACCAAGATTTTTTGCTGGGGGGCATGAGGGTTGGTCGGCCGAGCCAAGGAGAGAGTCAGAGCCCGCCTGGGAGTCGATGGAGCAGTGTGAGGAGGGATATCGGAGAATGATGTTGGCTAGGAGTATGCTGCAGCGCAGGCGTGATGAAGAGCATGACCCCAGCCTGGTACGTCTTGTGCCAGCTCCCCGCACTCGCCCTGAAGTGCGTGTCTCCAGTCCGGTGCCACCTGTGCCGGCTCCACGCACCAGGCCTCCAGTGCGCCTCCCCAGTCCGGTACGTCCTGTGCCAGCTCCCCGCACTCGCCCTGAAGTGCGTGTCACCAGACTGGTGCCACCTGTGCCGGGTCCACGCACTAGGCCTCCAGTGCGCCTCTCCAGCCCGGAGCGTCCTGTGCCGGCTCCACGCACTCGACCTGAGGAGTGTGTCATCAGTCCGGTGCAACCTGCGCCGATGCCCAGTCCAGGCATGGTGTCCAGTCCCGCTCCCTGGTAGGAGCCTCCGTCTGTGCTGGTGCCCAGTCCATGCACGGCGTCCAGTCCCGCTCCAAGGCCGGAGCCTTCCTCTGCGTCGTTGCCCAGTCCAGGTACGGCGTCCAGTCCCGCTCCAAGGCCGGAACCTTCCTCTGCGCCGGTGCCCTGTCCAGGCACGGCATCCAGTACCGCTCTAAGGCAGGAGCCTTCCTCTTCGCCAATGCCCAGTCCAGGCACAGCGTTCAGCCCGGCACCATGGCCGGATCCGGGGTCTGGGCGGGGGCGGCGACCCGCACCGGAGCCGCCACCGACACTAGTCACCCCCCCTGCCCTCCCCATTTCGTTTCAGGTTTTGCGGCCGGAGTCTGCACCTTTGGGGGGGTAGAACCCTTGGTTCTCTATGGTGTTGTAGGTCAGGGCGTGACTAGGGGGTGTTCTAGTCTTTTAATTTCTATGTTGGTGCTCTTGGTATGGTTCCCAATTAGAGGCAGCTGATGTTCGTTGTCTCTAATTGGGGATCATACTTAAGGTGTCCCTGTTTCCCACCTGCTTTGTGGGATATTGTTTGTGTATGTGCTTGTTGCACCAGTTAGGTCACGGTTCATTGTTTGTTTATTGTTTTGTGGAGTTTTCACTGTAAATTAAAGATGTGGAACTCTAATCACGCTGCGCCTTGGTCCATCCTTTCTACCAACCGTGACATAGCCAACCTAGCTGATTCAAATTCTCAACCTACAGATGAGTACGAAGGTGGAGTGTAAGTACAACTCTCACCAGCTTGTTTTGGCTGGTCTGTAGCTTACTCTTTAGATGTTTGTGGATGCTGGTGAACCATGATGTGCACGCATATTCAAAGTGACACTGAACTAGCTCACCTGCCAGAGTCTTTAGGGTGTCACTATCAATATATTTTGATGTCCAAGCTAGTAATAATTTTTTTGGGGTTTATCTTTGTTAAAAGACGTGACACTTGCATAAAGGTCCCATTTGGCCACTAACTATACATACAGTATGCATTAGTCCCCTTGTTATGGAATGGAATTAAATAAAATTATCGTCAGTTCACTTTTTGATGTTCTTTCTTCCACTCCTGCAGACAACATTATTTCAATAGTTTGGGTTATTCTTAGCTGCTCTGCCATTTTCTCTGTGTTGTTACCCTGCAGCACAGATTATCATCATGTCCTGACAAGGGCAAGAGTGGCTATCTAGCCACTTCACCCAACAGTTCAATCCAAAGAATATTCAAGGGCAATGGTGAAATACATTGTGCTGTCTGAGTGCACTAAACAAGTCTTTATTTTCAACACTTTCTAATGAATAAGCATATAGCCAGAATAATGAATTTTTCAGAAAGAATCCTAATGAGAACATGAGGTATGAGATTTGAGTAGGAGGAGGCATTGCAACCTAATCTGCATGTTTTATTTGTTAGTGTAACGCTCGTCGTTGGAATGAGAAGAGGAGGACCAATGCGCAGCGTGGTAAGTGTCCATATTGATCATTTATTATCATGAACACAAAACAAAATAACGAGAACAAAACGAAACAGTCCTGAACGGTGAATACAAAAAAACACTGAACAGAAAATAATCACCCACAAAACACAATGAAAAACAGGCTACCTTAATATGGCTCCCAATCAGAGACAACGACTGACACCTGCCTCTGATTGAGAACCATACTAGGCCAAACACATAGAAACAGACAACCTAGACATACAACATAGAATGCCCACCCACATCACACCCTGACCAAACAAAACATAGAAACATACAAAGCAATCTATGGTCAGGGCGTGACAGTTAGCCTGACCAACCTGGCCTGGTTTAGTTAGATATTATATTTTCTTCATTGTGGTTAAGCAACCGAGAATCAATGAGGGGCTATGCATTCTACGGAAAATAATGCACAATGTGGAAGGTGTGTGCCACAACTCGTTAGCGGATTGGCACTATCCTTCCACCGAATAGCATTCTTTTCCAGAGACGCATTATAGAGCCCAGAGTTGATTATACTGTTTATAGAGCTCACCAGCTTGTAGTCTTAGAAACATGGAAATTAGTTACAGTAGTTCCCACTGGTTCGTTCAGCCATTCCTATGTGGAAAATGAATGGGTAAAGAACAGGGTTTTGGGATAAATGCCTAAAATAAGTTTGGAGGTTAAAACAGGCTTAGGAGATCTTATACGTTTTGTTGTATGAGATAATATCAGTCAGTTACAACCTTTACAGATATGATCTTAATTTAAATCAGTTTGCTACAGCAGGAAAATAATCCTGCAACACCAAGAAATGTGAATTAGTCTAGTATATGGATTATAATTAATGGATGTTTTTGTGGAGGTTGATACATTTTTCATAAGGTCTGAAATTCCAAAGCGGAAATTACAAACTTCAGTCAGAAGCCTTTTTAAACCTCAAATACACTACAAGTTTCAAATGTTCTGCATTTCAAATGTTCTGCAATTAAGATCCTACATCTGTATGAGTTATGAAGCCTTTATACTTTGTGCTTTTTTTGATTACATAAATCAGCTAATATACATAAAGGGGTGATGTTAGCTGATGAAGATCTCATAGAACAAAATGTCGAAGATCTCCCAAGCCTGTGTTTAGCACAGACCTTATATTTGGCATTTATTCAAAAACTCTCCAGAAACTCCATTAATTTCCCCATAGGCTTTGGCCAATGAGCCATGGTAGAGTTAGTGCCTACTAAAATGTAACAAAATTGCTCTCTCTATCCAGGTTTCCATCCGACCTTTTTATGCGAGTAAAATTATATTTCGGATAACAATGACAGGCCTGATGGAAACATCAAACTTGTTGATAAACTTTCCAAATGTTGACAAAACAAAATATTCTAGACAAGGTGGGATCATTTTGTGGTAGGAAAAAAATAATGTGAGAAATGGTGGTGGAAACGCCTTTTATATGCAAATATTTATCTAATAACATCATATCAAAGTAAACTTGGAGTCACGCGATGATAAATTGTGTGGTCCTCCCTCTACGACTTGGGAAAGCATGCGGTTTATTATGCTACGGATATAAGTTATGATGAACTTCACAGGGTGGTGAAAGTGCATGGTGATGACCTTAAGGCTCCTTTCCAATACATATGCAGGGTCTTATTCTGGTGACATGATTGATCCTTGGCTGCCATTTAACAAAAAAAATAAAAAATAATCTAGTTTTTTTCTCCATAATAATCTCATGTAGGCTATACCCAAGACCAGAGTGGGGACATTTGCTGTAGCCTATAACGCTACATTCTTTGTGACAAAACATCAGTACACTTGAAAATATGATGGAATGCCATTTTTTACTTATTTTTTATTTGGTACATGGGAATTTAACCAAAACTATCTATCCTCAGAATGCAGTAAAGCAGTAACTACATGCCGTGCCCACGACACTCTGCACCGTCTACATGCCGTGCCCACTGCCATTGCAGTACCACACCCATTAGCAGTATGTCACTACATGCCCCACCCACTAGCATTACGTCACTACAAGCATTATGCCACTACATGCACATTAGCTAGCTAGTACAACACTAGCCACTAGTTGATTGGCGCGGTGTGTAGTAGATTGTCACGCTGCACCCAACACCCCACGCCCCCCATTCTACTCAATTTAACATCAAAAGTTATTTTTATGTGCACTACGTCATCACGCAAAGCCTTTTATCCACAACAAGTCAATTTGATGGAAACATCTTTGGTGGGAAAATGCGTATATTGTTTTATGCATATGTCAATGTGCCAATGTCATTTGGTTGTTTGTCTAGGTAACATCAGAATACAAAATGTAAATAAAATGTTAATGAGTTTGTTACTGTAGGTGTAACGGATGAGAAATGGCTAGCTAGTTTGCGGTGGTGCGCGCTAATAGCGTTTCAATCGGTTACGTCACTCGCTTTGAGACCTTGAAGTAGTGGTTCCCCTTGCTCTGCAAGGGTCGCGGCCTTTGTGGAGCGATGGGTAACGATGCTTCGTGGGTGTCAGTTGTTGATGTGTGCAGAGGGTCCTTGGTTCGCGCCCAGGTCGGGGCTAGGGGACGGACTAAAGTTAAACTGTTGCATTGATGCTGTTGACCCGGATCACTGGTTGCTGCGGAAAAGGAGGAGGTTGAAAGGGGGGTGAGTGTAACGGATGAGAAATGGCTAGCTAGTTATCGGTGGTGTGCGCTAATAGCGTTTCAATTGGTTATGTCACTTGCTTTGAGAGAATAAGAATAACCCAAACTATTGAAATAATGTTGTCTGCAGGAGGGGAAGAAAGAACATCAAAAAGTGAACTGACGATCATTTTATTTAATTCCATTCCATAACAAGGGGACTAATGCATACTGTATGTATAGTTAGTGGCCAAATGGGACCTTTATGCAAGTGTCACGTCTGCTCCCGCTATTCCCCCCTCTGGCGCTTGAGGGAGCCAGGCTGCCCTGCATAACGCACTCCTGCCAACAATTATGCACACCTGCCTCCCTCGTCACGCGTATCAGCGATATAGTACTCACCTGGACTCACTCAATCACCTGTTTATTACCTTCCCTCCCCTCAGTTCCCCAGTTCTGTTCCCTGCTGCTGTATTAATAGCTTTTTGTCTGTATTACTCATTTGCTGACGCTGTTCCTGTCTCGTTCCATGTCCGTTCTTTATTAAATGTGTTACTCCCCGTACCTGCTTCGTCTCTCCAGCGTCATTCCATGTGACAGTAAGAGGTATAAGGTCTTCTGGCAAAGATCATTACAACAACTCCCCTTGGCCTCAATTTACAAACCATTTAAATTCAGATGACACCACAGTCTGCTACCTTGTATGTGAATTGGATAGGTATCTGACAGGTGAGACTATGGCCCTAAAGGTTTTAACAAAGATAAACCAAAAAAATGTATTACTAGCTTGGACATCAAAATATATTGATAGTGACACCCTAAAGACTCTGGCAGGTGCGCTAGTTCAGTGTCACTTTGAATATGCGTGCACATCATGGTTCACCAGCATCCCCAAACATCTAAAGAGTAAGCTACAGACCAGCCAAAACAAGCTGGTGAGAGTTGTACTTACACTCCACCTTCGTACTCATCTGTAGGTTGAGAATTTGAACCCTCTGCACACATCAACAACAGTCACCCACGAAGCGTCGTTACCCATCGCTCCACAAAAGCCGCGGCCCTTGCAGAGCAAGGGGAACCACTACTTCAAGGTCTCAAAGCTTACAGTATAGTGTGCGTCTTCACACAACAGTTGGATCTCATTTAGCTGTTATTCCTTGTCCTAACAGTCGCCACAAATCTTTGCCACTTTCACTTGATTGCAACACTTCCCACAAACAAGTCACTTGCACCTAAACAGGTGCTGTTGGTTCTGTTCAGAGTGCATCTGCCCACCTGGCAGTTCTCCTCCCTGGGAGCTGTGAGGTAAAAATGTAAAAATGTTAGTGTTAGTTTTGGGTTCAGGGTAAGGACGTCCCAAGAAATCCGGATAGCAGTAACCGTTCATAGAGTGAGAGACTGGCACGGTATTTGAGAGCTCGGCGCTGACACAGACATTCATTTGTTTGTTTTTTTACATGCGGCATAAGCGATTTTCGAGTGTCTCCCCCAGATCGTTTTCTTAGACTATTAAAAGAATGACCAAGATGTCCTTGATCCAATTGATAAGTAAGTAGGCTATTATTTTTCCACAGTCACTAGGCCTACACATTCACACTCGAACTGAACTGAATGGGGGATGCAGAACTACTTTTCACTGAAGAAGGGAACGAGGTATGCATACAACTTCGATCGAAGACCTTAAAATCATGCCTGACAAGACCAATGAAATCATGACCGTGTCCTATTACAGTATGGATACAGGAGTAGCCTATTCTACAATAAAATAACTGTATGTGCTTGTATTATTTATCTAATTGCAAAATGAAATTGGAAATGTGGATGGGTACGCTACTTCATTCAATGATTACGGTATTGTACAAGGTAGATACAGGAGTAGCCTATAGTCTACAATAATAATGTTATTGATGTGCAATAGTATAATTTATTTCATTGATTAATTAAATTGTAAATGGGGATGGGTAGGCTACTTCATTCAGTGAATACTGAATGTCTTGCTATCTCTGGGAGTATGTTAATGAAGGCTTTTCAGCTGTTGAACTATGGCAAGGTCGAACTAATTTCTAAATCTCTTTATTTTATTCAAGAAGTGATGAGCCAGAGCAACCAATCAGCGTCACTGTAGCTGTTCTATCCACCACCCACACTGCTCTCCCTCCACAAGCAACCACATCCTCTTCTCCTGTTCAATTAATTTGCAGCCACACTGAAAAGGACTGTACATACGTACCTCTGTGCCCATCTCATTGCAACATGATCCATCCAAGGCCAAAGCTGGATGCCTACAATGTGAGAAATGTGAACAAGATGCTACAGTAGTGTGTGTGTGTGTGTGGAGATCCGAGGAAAGACATGAGAAGATTGCAAAGGAGATATATCTTGAATACCAGGCAGATGTTTGAATACAGAATTAAATGGTGTCAACTTAACAGGCTAAACTTGTTGAATACACTCTTTGAGAAAGGGGTTCCAATAGGGTTCTTTGGCTGTCACCAAAGGAGAACAGCTTGTTGGACTCTAAGCTTTCTCTGCCCTTATTCTTGTTCTGAACACCTCCAAAACAAAGATTGTGTGGTTTGGTAAGAAGAATGCCCCTCTCCCCACAGGTGTAATTACTACCTCTGAGGGTTTAGAGCTTGGGGTAGTCACCTCATACAAGTACTTGGGAGTATGGCTAGACGGTACACTGTCCTTCTCTCAGCTCATATCAAAGCTGCAGGCTAAAGTTAAATCTAGACTTGGTTTCCTCTATCGTAATCGCTCCTTTTTCACCCCAGCTGCCAAACTAACCCTGATTCAGATGACTATCCTACCCATGCTAGATTACGGAGATGTAATTTATAGATCGGCAGGTAAGGGTGCTCTCGAGTGGCTAGATGTTCTTTACTATTCGGCCATCAGATTTGCCACCAATGATCCTTATAGGACACATCACTGCACTCGATACTCTTCTGTTAACTGGTCATCTCTGTATACCCGTCGCAAGACCAACTGGTTGATGCTTATTTATAAAACCCTCTTAGGCCTCGCTCCCCCCTATCTGAGTTATCTACCGCAGCCCTCAACCTCAACATACAACACATGTTTTGCCAGTCACATTCTGTTCAAGGTCACCAAAGCACACACATCCCTGGGTCACTCATCCTTTCAGTTCGCTGCAGCTAGTGACTGGAACGAGCTGCAACAAACACTCATACTGGACAGTTGTATCTCAATCTCTTCATTCAGACTCAATCATGGACACTCTTACTGACAGTTGTGGCCGCTTTGCGTGATGTATTGTTGTCTCTACCTTCTTGCCCTTTATGCTGTTGTCTGTGGAAAATAATGTTTGAACCCTGTTTTGTGCTGCTACCATGTTGTGTTGCTACCATGTTGTTGTCATGTTGTGTTGCTACCATGCTGTGTTGTCATGTGCTGCTGCCATGCTTTGTTGTTGACTTAGGTCTCTCTTTAATAAGTAGTGTTGTGTTTTGTCCTACATTTTTATTTAATACATTTTTATTTTTAATTGCCTGTCCCCGCAGGAGGCCTTTTGCCTTTTGGTAAGCCGTCATTGTAAATAAGAATTTGTTCTTAATGTGGGATGTGAACAAATGTAATTATTCAAAGTCTTGGTACATAGACTGTGCCAAAAGAAACTGAAAAGATGGGTAATATGCAGGAGTTTTACTTCAGGCTTTTCATTGTAACAATGAATGAGCTTAGCTGACACATTCTATGTAGATAAGCATTCAACAGCAAAAATTGGAAATGCTTAGAGGTCTTTGCCTGTAGGAGAGGTAACCAGTGAGTACTGGATTGTCCACCTAACCTATAATAATAGTTTAATGCATGCTTATATTTGTCCTATTTCACACGTGTGAATTGGAAATGTGATTTTTGCATATCCCAACTCTCCCTGAGTCACACTCAGAGTGTGAGGTCATAACCAGGGTCTGCCATTGTCACTGGTGACACTGGAGCAATTAGAGTTAAATGGCTTACAGAGAGATTTTTCACCTTGTTGGCTCAGGGATTCAAACTAGCAACTTTTCAGTTACTGATCCAATGCTCTAACCGCTGGGCTACTTGCCACCCTACACTAACTACACTGTTATAATCAACTAAAGTTTATTTTGTTTTACCAAGCCGTTTACATATATTTGACATGTACTGTATATTTTGCTTTGTGGACGTAATGTGATTTGGGATTCTCCCACCATCCGCTGCGGGCCAGAGCCTTGGCATTTTCAACGTAAATGCAATGTGGCTGCATGGGTATGCACTTAGCACAGGAGGATTCTGCTCTTTGACCAGCTGGATGCTCAGATGGATTGGATGGAGCTGGTTACCTGGGAGCTGCATGGGAGAGCTATACAACCAGCTACGATTTGTGTGACCTTTTGTGACAGTGTCAAGTGAAACTGAAAGAGGCCTTGGGGATGCGTCTCCCACACGACCGTGGGCTTCTTGTGTGCGTGTGGACCGCACATGATCTTTGTAGACTTCGATGGTTTGGAGAAAAAGGACATTGAGTTCATTAAAGAAAAAAAAGATATATTAAATATATTTATTTTGCACTGTTGTTTTATTGGCTATTGACATTTTCTGTCAGTGGCATATTTTTGTTATGTGTGTGGAAGTTATAAAAAAGTATCAGGTAATGTTAGATGTGTCAGAATTAGTTTTATTTTTTATAAAATGTATCTGGGAAATATGCATATACTATTCAGGTATTTAGGCCCCTACATACAGTGTATTTTATGTTAGAGAAACGAGGATGTTACTTAGTGAGAGGAGAATAAAGACTCGTTTTGGAGCTCCTGTGTGCTGCCTCTGTCTAGTCTTAATTGTCCTTGACGCTCCACTCTCCAAACCCTTTAAACGGCACGCGTTACAGTTATATTGGGAAAAGGCCAAATGCAGTAGCCTGCCCAGAAATGACAGAATACATATTGAGGATACTAATAATTCAGCTCTATGTTTCTGGATGAAATTGTGGGGGAAGAACAGTAAGCGTGGGGTCAGGGGGTCCTCCTCCGGGATTTTATTTGACATTTTAAAACACATTTCCTGCAATTCTGCACAGTTTGACATGACATATTATGACTCTCTTGAGGGGTATATGGAGGGGTATTTTGAAAAATGGAAGGTCCCCCCCCAATGTAATATATTATTTGTTTAGGGAAACCGATTTTTCGGATGGAAAACAGCTAACTTCCTGTATTTCAACACATTTTCCCATGGGTCAGAGAGAATAAATTGCAGTTTTATAATGCTATTCCATACATTTTGTCATGAGTCTGAGAGAAAATGTGGCACTTTTAAAGCTAATTTCTGGAAATTTTACACATTTTATTTGGGCAGTGTCGTGACGTTTTATTAGTTAATGTAACGACTGCTGCTCATCGAATGATTAACGGTTTATAATTGCGTGATTAAATGAATCAGGCAATTATTAACTCATTAACTTTTTCGGGATAGGGGCCGCCTTTTCACTTTGGATGAATAGCGTGCCCAGAGTGAACTGCCTCCTACTCTGTCCCAGATGCTAATATATGCATATTATTATTACTATGGGATAGAAAACACTCTGAGGTATCTAAAACTGTTTGAATGATGTCTGTGAGTATAACAGAACTCATATGGCAGGCAAAAACCTGAGAAAAAATCCAAACAGGAAGTGGGAATTCTGAGGCTGGTCGATTTTCAACTCATCGCCTATTGAAATCCTAGTGGGATATGGATCTGTTGGCACTTCTTACGGCTTCCACTAGATGTCAACAGTCTGTAGAACGTTGAATGAAGCTTCTACTGTGATGTTGAGCCGGATGGGAGCTGTTTGAGTCAGTGGTCTGGCAGAGCGCCAGGTCCTGGTCATGCGCATTCCACATGATATCGACTTGCGTTCCATTACTTCTATAGACACAAAGGAATTCTCCGGTTGGAACGTTATTGAATATTTATGATAACAACATCCTAAAGATTGATTCTATACTTAGTTTGACAAGTTTATTCGACCTGTAATATAACTTTTTGAAGTTTTCGTCCGAAGTTCGCCTGGACCTGTACGAGCGTTTGGATATGTGTACTAAACGTGCTAACAAAAGTAGCTACTTGGACATAAATAATGGACATTATCGAAAACAACAATTTATTGTGGAACTAGGATTCCTGGGAGTGCATTCTGATGAAGATCATCAAAGGTAAGGGAATATTTATAATGTAATTTCGTATTTCTGTTGACTCCAACATGGTGGAGAAATGTTGTTTCTATCTGAGCGCCGTCTCAGATTATTGCATGGTTTGCTTTTTCCGTAAAGTTTTTTTTAAATCTGACACAGCGGTTGCATTAAGAACAAGTGTATCTTTAATTCTATGTAAAACATGTATCTTTCATAAATGTTTGAGTATTTCTGTTAGTTGATGTGGCTCTCTGCAATTTCTCTGGATATTTTGGAGGCATTTTTGAACATGGTGCCAATGTAAACTGAGATTTTTGGATATAAATATGCACATTATCGAACAAAACATACATGTATTGTGTAACATGATGTCCTATAAGTGTCATCTGATGAGGATCATCAAAGGTTAGTGATTCATTTTATCTCTTTCTGCTTTTTTTTACTCCTATCTTTGGCTGGAAAAATGGCTGTGTATTTTTTGGACTTGGCAGTGATCTAACATAATCATACATTGTGTTTTCGCTGTAAAGCATTTTTTTAATCGGACACATTTGCTGTATTGGACTTGTTAATGTGTGAAAGTTACATATTTCAAAAAAATATATATATATTTCCCGCACTGCCTTTTAAGCGGAATGTTGTCGCCGGGTTCCGCTAGCGGAACGTGTGTCCTAGAAAGGTTAACCTGGGGCACCATGGGATAATTTGTTTTATTGAGTTTCTATTTCCCAAAGAATATCAGAATATCGATTTTACAACAGTCGCTAATTAATCAATTTCCTCTACAGTCTCATTCTGAATGTCGCATAATCCAGGAATCTGCACAAACCCGAGTCCCACCAATGAGTTCGTACCACACCAATTTTAGTTGATTATTTATTTACTAGAAAGCTAAAATGATAATTAAAGATACACATACACAAAAACACAGTCTAGGCTATTGGCTAGAACTTAGTACAACGGGCCAACACACTCTGACACGTGTTTCCCAAAATAGGGATCAAAAGAGAGAGAAAAAGAGAAAGTACACAAGAGAAATATACATTTGGGTGCATTTGTCAGCTATTTTAATCCTAACCTTGCCCCGAACTGCCGCTCTTATGGGTCAGAATATAATGATGTAATTACGTGTTGAAGGTCTCCTCTGTGGGTCTCTGCGTGGACCATTTCGTCTTCTCGGATGACGCACTTCTCCGGTGCAACTCTCTGGTTGTCCTCACGATGTCAGTGTCTTTTTTGCTTAGTGGTCTGATTCCTCGCCCTTGTTCTGAAAGGGGTCTTCTGAAGACAGCCAGCCCTGTAGCTCAGGGCTCACAGCGTAGGAATGAAAACAGTGTAGATACACTCTTCGATGAGGAATGGAGACCGGGTGATCTGGTCTAAATTCACCCTCTTAGACGCAGCTACTTATCCGTAGCATGGATAGAATAATGTTCCTTTGTCTTCATCCTCGTGTTGCGTTTTGGGTTTGTTGACTACTCTGACCTTGGCTGCAGCTCGGGTCACTTAGTCTGAAATGTTCATTCTTAACTCACATGTCTTATACCCTCGGCTCGGATGTGGGCGGTTCCCGCCTTTAGGGCAATTCTCTGGGCGTACCAAGTTATGAGGCAAGGTCTAGATTTTACTCAGATCCAATGTAGACAACTAACTTCACATTTCATCTTGTCAAAAACATTCTCTTTGATTTGGACATTTTCCACCCAACGTACAATGTATAAACATCAAGCATATTGTCACGACTCCGACCGAAAGTGACTCCCCTTCTCGTTCGGGTGGCGCTCGGCGGTCGTCGTCACCGGCCTACTAGCTGCCACTGACTCTTTTTCCTCCCCCTCCTTATGTGTTTATTTGTTACACCTGTGTTTAGGTGATTCTAATTAGTTGGGCTTTATTAGTCAGCCAGCCCGTACGCTTCTTTGTGTGGGATTATTCAGTTGTAGTTTTGGATTTCGGGAGTAGATGTACGTATTGTTTGGTTCGTGCATCAAGTGTATTTTGGACTGGGTTTTGTCCTCCGTGTATGGGACATTTGTTTGGTACACCCAGTAATTCCGTGTGGACATTTGTTTGCCGGTTGTGCATTAAAAGCACCGTATTGAACTCTCTGCTGTTCCTGCGTCTGACTTCACACCCCCCGACACCCAGACCGTTACACATATACTAGGAAAACTCTTAAAGTTAAAATGTTTTCGTTATAACGTCGTCCTTTAACCTTTCTCAACCACCCATCCCGGATCAGGGATAATTGTCATCAGCAACGCTGAATAGCATAGCGCCACAGTCAAATAATATTACTAAAAATATTTATAATCATGCAATCACAAGTGAAATATACCAAAACACAGCTTAGCTTGTTGTTAATCCACATATGGTGTCAGATTTTGGAAATATATTTTACAGCGAAAGAAATCCCCAAGCTTTTGTGAGTGTAGTTTTCAATGCTACATCAGCTAACCCCAAATTAGCATAGTCACGAAAGCGTGAAAAACAATCAAATTCATCGCTTACCTTAGATAATCTTCAGACGTTTCCACTCACGAGACTCCCAGTTACACAATCATGCAATCACAAGTGAAATATACCAAAACACAGCTTAGCTTGTTGTTAATCCACCTATCGTGTCAGATTTTGAAAATATATTTTACAGCGAAAGAAATCCAAGCTTTTGTGAGTGTAGCTTTCTATGCTACATTAGCTTAGCCTTATATTAGCTTGGTTAGCTTGGTCACGAAGTAAGAAAAGCAATCAAATTAATCGCTTACCTTTGATAATCTTCGGGTGGTTCCACTCACGAGACTCCCAGTTACACAACAAATGTTCTTTTTGTTCGATAAATATTACTTTTATATCCAAATACCTCCYTTCGTTTGGTGCGTTATGCTCCGAAATCCACCGGAAAGAGCGGTCACGAAAATGCATACAAAAATGCCAAATAATATCCATAATGTCCACAGAAACATGTCAAACGTTTTTTATAATCAACCCTCAGGATGTTTTTCAAATATATATTCGATAATTTATCGAATATACAGTCCTCCAGGATTGTTCTAAGGTATGGCCTGTTCGAGTTGGTTTTTCTCGTCATATCCCCAACAAAATGGAGTGGGTTGGGAGTACCGAGCGGTTTGTAATCTGTGTCGATTTCCAAGACGGATAACTCACCTATGTGACCCAGTGGGTTCTCTACTGGAATGGGAGAGGAATCATCTGTTGCAAAGCTGCTTATCTTGTGCATCTCTACATCCGTATCCAAGTCTGTAGACAAAACCTGCGGGCTTGTGTTTAGAACGAGCGGTCCCTGGACAGGGATTGGAGTGGGGGCGGGGGTAATGGAAATGTTGACGTTCTGAGTTTCGGCGGACTTGGTTTCCAACAATTTTACGCCTAGTCATGCTGACTTATCCTTGTCCTCTTTCTCAAATTTCTTACGATACAGTACATCTCTTATCAGAGCTTCTATATCGTTTTGGTTAGCGTTTAGATCATTGTTGAACACTTTGTTGCCCTTGTAGCGCTTGTTACCCTTGTGTCCTGACCCTTTGTGAGGGTTAGGCGTAGGGACATATCGGCCAGGTTGATCTCTACGGGACCTGTTCGATTGGGGACGTTCATCATAGCTATTGTTACTGCGGTGGTTGTCGGTGTGGTGGTTACTTGGTTGCCACCCCCTTTGATCATCATCTTTCACCGCACCTGTCCCTGATGCTGCACCTTCTAATTTGAGTGATGGTTCCTGCCTAAGCTCGAAAGTCGAGGTGTCCGGGCTCTTAGCCCGGCTTGCTTTTGATGCTTCAAAAGCGGTGCTTACAAGCTCTCAGAGCGTCGAGATTGGCAACCAAACGTGGGCAGTACGGCCCAAGTAGTTGATGAAGTTCAAGACTTGATCTCCAGGCCTGCATACATTTACCAGACACTCTTATCCAAATCAAATCACATTTTATTGGTCACATACACATGGTTAGCAGATGTTAATGTGAGTGTAGCGAAATGCTTGTGCTTCTTGTTCGGACAGTGCAGTAATATCTAACAAGTAATCTAACAAATTTCCAACGACTACCTTATAGACACAAATGTGAAGGGATGAATAAGAATATGTACATATAAATATCTGGATGAGCGATGGCCGTGCGGCATAGGCAAGATGCAGTAGATGGTATAGAATACGGTATATACACATGAGATGAGTAATGTAGGATATGTAGACTAGTGATACGTTTATTTCATCCATTTATTAAATGTATTAAAGTGGCCAGAGATTTGAGTCTGTATGTTGGCAGCAGCCACTCTATGTTAGTGATGGCTGTTTAACAGTCTGAAGGCCTTGAGATAGAAGCTGTTTTTCAGTCTCTCGGTCCTAGCTTTGATGCACCTTTACTGACCTCGCCTTATGAATGATAGCGGGGTGAACAAGCAGTGGCTCGGGTGGTTGTCCTTGATGATCTATTTGGCCTTCCTGTGACATCGGGTGCTGTAGGTGTCCTGGAGGGCAGGAGGTTTGCTCCCGGTGATGCGTTGTGCAAACCGCACTACCCCCAGTAGAGCCTTGCGGTTGTGGGCGGAGCAGTTGCCGTACAAGGCGGTGATACAGCCCGACAGGATGCTCTCGATTGTGCATCTGTAAAAATGTGTGAGTGTTTTAGGTAACAAGCCTCCTGAGGTTGAAGAGGCGCTAAATCATCACTGTGTGTCTAATAAATCACTGTGTATGTGTTTATTTCATGATAATATCTCCAAATATATTTTTTATAATTAATTTCCCTGAGCCTCATTTTTCACTAAAAGGGCATTATCACCATTTTCACAATTTCAGAATTTTAACTTTAGATGTTTTACTTATTCCCTCTTCAACTTCCCCCTATATTTCTCCCTATTTCATCATGGTATGAGACTTATTAAGTAATGCAATGAATAATAGCCTACATTAAATTTAGTCTGGAATCTTTCAGAGCTGTCTTAAAATGCCAAACCAGAGTTTTTTTCCCAATGGATTGTTTGATTATTTTCCACTTTAATTAGTTTCCACTGTACATAATTTTGTGGATGTGGAAGGGACAAACCTGAGAAAGAACTTGCTTGGTCACTCCATCACCAGAGCCTTGTACACACATTGTAGACAAATGCTTGAACAAAAGAGCGAAATGTATGTAGACTTGTTGAACAATAAGAACACGGGAAGCAGCAGAGCCACGATCCGAATGAAAACGTTCACGAACATTACAGATAGAAATACCACAAAAAGAGCTGACTTGAATTCTTATTCCACATGTGAGTGTGATGCATGTTTGTTCAACATAGCAATCGTATTTGTCACATGAGTCAATACAACTGGTGTACACTTTACTGTGAAATGCTTGCTTATGAGCCCTGCCCAATAATGCAGAGTTTAAAAATAATAATACAAATAAAATGTAAATAGTGAAACGAGGAATAAAATAAAATACATAAGAATGAACCCTTATACTAAAACTGATTCAAATGTATCTGGGAAATATGCATATACTATTCAGGTATTTAGGCCCCTACATACAGTAGAAACGAGGATGTTACTTAGTGAGAGGAGAATAAAGACTCGTTTTGTAGAGCTCCTGTGTGCTGCCTCTGTCTAGTTTTAATTGTCCTTGACGCTCCACTCTCCAAACCCTCTAAACGGCACGCGTTACAATTATATTGGGAAAAGGCCAAAAGCAGTAGTCTGCCCAGAAATGATAGAATAAATATTGAGGATACTAATAATTCAGCTCTATGTTCCTGGATGAAATTGTGGGGGAAGAACAGTAAGCGTGGGGTCAGGGGGTCCTCCGGAATTTTATTTGAAATTTTAAAACACATTTCCTGCAATTCTGCACAGTTTGACATGACATATTATGACTCTCTTGAGGGGTATCTGGAGGGGTATTTTGAAAACACAGTATAAGTGGAAGGAAAAATGAAAGGTCCCCCCCAAATGTAATATATTGTAACGGTACTTGTCCTCGTCTGATGACGAGTATGAAAGATCGGACCAATGTGCAGCGTGGTAAGTGTACATTTTAATGAAATCCAACTGAACATGAACACTGAATGACAAAACGAGACTGAAACAGTTCTGTATGGAAAAAACACAGACACAGAAAACAACTACCCACAACCCATAGTGGGAAAACAGGCTACCTAAGTATGATTCTCAGAGACAACGATCGACAGCTGCCTCTGATTGAGAACCATACCAGGCCAAACACAGAAATACAAAACCTAGACTACAAAACATAGAATGCCCACCCCAACTCATGCCCTGACCAAACTAAAATAAAGACATAAAAAAGGAACTAAGTTCAGAACGTGACATACAGTGGGGAGAACAAGTATTTGATACACTGCCGATTTTGCAGGTTTTCCTACTTACAAAGCATGTAGAGGTCTGTACTTTTTATCATAGGTACACTTCAACTGTGAGAGACGGAATCTAAAAGGTCCTGGAGTGGCCTAGCCAGTCTCCAGACCTGAACCCAATAGAAAATCTTTGGAGGGAGCTGAAAGTCCGTATTGCCCAGCGACAGCCCCAAAACCTGAAGGATCTGGAGAAGGTCTGTATGGAGGAGTGGGCCAAAATCCCTGCTGCAGTGTGTGCAAACCTGGTCAAGAACTACAGGAAACGTATGATCTCTGTAATTGCAAACAAAGGTTTCTGTACCAAATATTAAGTTCTGCTTTTCTGATGTATCAAATACTTATGTCATGCAATAAAATGCAAATGAATTACTTAAAAATCATACAATGTGATTTTCTGGATTTTTGTTTTAGATTCCGTCTCTCACAGTTGAAGTGTACCTATGATAAAAAATTACAGACCTCTACATGCTTTGTAAGTAGGAAAACCTGCAGTGTATCAAATACTTGTTCTCCCCACTGTATATTATTTGTTTTGGGAAACAGATTTCTGGGATGGAAAACAGATAACTTCCTGTATTTCAACACATTTTCCCATATGTCAGAGAGAAAAAATTGCAGTTTTATAACGCTATTCTGTACATTTTGTCATGAATCTGAGAGAAAATGTGGCATTTTTAAAGCTAATTTCCTGAAATGTTATACATTTTACATGGACAGTGAGAAATATTAGCTTTTTTATAGCTCATCTCATGCAATTCTTCACATTTTGCCATGAGGATGACAGAAAATGTTCCCAGATGATGCTATTGACTCCTATACTCATATTTGTGGCCAAAGCATGCTGTAAATTGGATTAAAAAAACACTTCAAAAACCCCACCTCAAACTTATCTCAAACAAACCATTTAAAAAATGCTTGCTATTAACTAATATAGCATGATCCGATACATGCCCACATCGTTCTGTTGTTGGGGTACGCCCACACCATTCCAACACAGAAAAGTCGCTTTTTAACATAATTACTTCAATTTTTTGGGAAGGAAAACTATTTAACTCATATTGTAATTAATTATAGGTCATATTTCATAGAAATCTGGAAACACTGGACAGTTACTTTGGGCAAAAACTATAAGTGATCAATGCACCATCATACCAGGTCATTTAATGCTTATAACACAGAAAAAATAGATGATAAAGATATTTGGCTACAGATGTGCCGTTTCTTATCGATCCCTACAGCTTCCAACCTAAAACAAATCCTGTGAAATGACATCATCACATACTGGAGGAGTTACTGGTTAGCTACAACTGGCTAGCTTGCTAACGAACTAGCTATGTCTATCGTGGCAGAATGACACATCGATGAACCACCAAAGGCACACCCCATTTCTGTTTGAAAAAAGAAAGAAGAGGAGTTGGACCAGTTTTTTATATACAATTATGTGCACGCTCCTTCTGCAAATTGTAAATTTAGATTACGGTTTGTATTATATAATAGATTCTGTCTAAACTGTACTGTATCCATATGAAATAAAATGCCATTATTGATCTCTCTGGTCCAGGCCAGTATACATTTACCAGACACTCTTATCCAAATCAAATCAAATTGTATTGGTCACATACACATGGTTAGCAGATGTTAATGCGAGTGTAGCGAAATGCTTGTGCTTCTTGTTCGGACAGTGCAGTAATATCTAACAAGTAATCAAAAAAATTCACAACGACTACCTTATAGACACAAATGTAAAGGGATGAATTGTAACGATCGTCCTGGAAAGAATGTGACCAAAACGCAGCGTGGTAAGTGTTCATTGTAATTTAATTAATAAACTGAACACTGAAACAACAAAAACAACAAAGAGAGTGAACGAAACGAAACAGTCCTGTCTGGTGCAGACACAAAACAGAAAACAACTACCCACAACACACAGGTGGAAAAAGGCTCCCTAAGTATGGTTCTCAATCAGAGACAACGATAGACAGCTGCCTCTGATTGAGAACCACACCCGGCTAAACACACAGAAAAGAAAACATAGTACACCAGACATAGAATGCCCACCCCAACTCACGCCCTGACCAAACCAAAATAGAGACATAAAAAGGATCTCTAAGGTCAGGGCGTGACATTAATAAGAATATGTACATATAAATATCTGGATGAGCGATGGCCGTGTGGCATAGGCAAGATGCAGTAGATGGTATAGAATACAGTGTATACATATGAGATGAGTAATGTAGAATATGTAGACATTATTAAAGTGGTGTTATTTAAAGTGACTAGTGATACCTTAATGAGATCCATTTATTACATTTATTAAAGAATTAAGCTGCAGTGCATTAGTAAAGCATTCAGACCCCTTCCCCTTTTCCACATTTTGTAACGTTACACCCTTTTTCTAAAACTGATTAAATTACATTTTTTTCCTAATCAATCTACACATATTACCCCATAATGACAAAGCAAAAACGTAATATAAAAAAAGTAATAATAATAATACTTTTTACATAAGTATTCAGATCCTTTGCTTTGAGACTCGAAATTGAGCTCAGGTGCATCCTGTTTCCATTGATCATCCTTGAGATGTTTCTAAAACTTGATTGGAGTTCACCTGTGGTAAATTTGATTGATTGGACATGATTTGGAAAGGCACATAAATGTCTATGTAAGGTCCCACAGCTAAAACCAAGCCGTGATGTCAAAGGAATTGTCCGTAGAGCTTCGAGACAGGATTGTGTGGGAGAACAGATCTGGGGAAAGGTACCAAAACATTTCTGCAGCATTGAAGGTCCCCAAGAACACAGTGGCCTCCATCATTCTTAAATGGAAGACGTTTGGAACCACCAAGACTCTTCCTAGAGCTGGCCAAACTGAGCAATCAGGGGAGAAGGGCCTTGGTCAGGAACTCGATGGTCACTCTGACAGAGCTCCAGAGTTCCTCTGTGGAGCTGGGAGAACCTTCAAGAAGGACAACCATCTCTAAAACACACCACTGATCAGGCCTTTTATCTTAAAATGGCCAGACGGAAGTTTGACAAAAGGCACTTAAAGGACTCTCAGACCATGAGAAACAAGAATCTCTGGTCTGATGAAACCAAGATTGAACTCTTTGGCCTGAATGCCAAGCGTCACGTCTGAAGGAAACCTGACACCATCCCTACGGTGAAGCATGGTGGTGGCAGCATGGTGGTGGATCGAGGGAAAGATGAACGGAGCAAAGTACAGAGAGATCCTTGATGAAAACCTAGTCCAGAGCGCTCAAGACCTCAGACTGGGGCAAAGGTTCCCCTGCCAGCAGGACAACGTCCCTAACCACACAGCCAAGACAACGCAGGAGCGGCTTCAGGACAAGTCTCTGAATGTCCTTGAGTGGCCCAGCCATGCCCGGACTTGAACCCGATCGAACATCTCTGGAGAGAAAATAGCTGTGCAGCGACGCTCCCCATCCAAACTAACAGAGCTTGAGAGGATCTGCAGAGAAGATTGGGAGAAACTCCCCAAATACAGGGTCTGAATACTTATGTAAAGTTGCTATTTCAGTTGTTTTTATTTTTTATAAATGTAATACATTTATAAAAACCTGTTTTTGCTTCGTCATTATGGGGAGATTGATGAGGAAAAATACCTATTTCATCAATTTTAGGATAAGGCTGTAATGTAACAAAATGTGGAAAAAGTCAAGGGGTCTAAATTCGAATGCACCATACAGCTTAGGCCTAATTATCCAACAATTTGGATCAGTTAAGGGTCTATTTTCAACATTTTATATGGTTAAGAAAGGTACAATAACAGGCTACTCATATGGTGTATTTTGATCACACCGTTGTGCGCTCTCTCTCCTTTCAAGCTCCCAGATGGGTGTATTCATTACAGAAACAGTTTATAACTGAAGCAAAACTACAGTTTCTATTGGACAAATTCAGATAGGTCCCTCCCCGTTTCATTCCGTTTGCTTCCGTTTCAGAAACCTTTTGCAACAGAATTGGAGTATTCCTCTTACACTCAATAACTGGTTGTGCCACCTTTAGCTGCAATGACTCCAACCAAACGCTTCCTGTAGTTGTTGCGTTGTTGAGTTTCTAGCATAAACTGCTTGTTTCAAGTCCTGCCACATCTAATTTGGGATTAGGTCTGGATTTGACTAGGCCATTCCAAAACTTCAAATTTGTTGCTTTTTAGCTATTTTCATGTTGACTTGATTGTGTTTTGGATCATTGTCTTGCTGCATGACCCAGCTACGCTTCAGCTTCAACTCAGACTGATGGCTTGGCACTCTCCTGTAGAATTCTCTGATACAGAGCAGAATTCATGGTTCCTTCTATTAAGGCAAGTTGTCCAGGTCCTGAGGCAGAAAAACATCCCCAAACCATCACACTACCACCACCATGCTTGACTGTTGGTATGAGGTTCTTACTGTGGAATGCAGTGTTTGGTTTTCGCCTGGCATAATGGGACCCATGTCGTCCAAAAAGTTATACTTTTAACTCATCTGTCCATAGAACATTCTTACAAGAGTCTTGATGATCTTCCAGGTGATTTTTGGCAATCTTGAGTCAACTTTTTGGATGACATGGTTCCCACATTTACAGAATTGAGCATGTATGTCTCAGATGAGGAGTGAATGGTTGTTTCATGTCTCTCAGGAAAAATGTGTTTGTCAGACTCCTGAGCCTACAGTTGAAGTCTGAAGTTTACATACACCTTAACCAAATACATTAAACTCAGTTTTTCACAATTCCTGACATTTAATCGTAGTAAAAATGTCCTGTCTTAGGTCAGTTAGGATCACCACTTTATTTTAAGAATTTGAAATGTCAGTATAATAGTAGAGAGAATGATTTATTTCAGCTTTTATTTCTTTCATCACATTCCCAGTGGGTCAGAAGTTTACATACACTCAATTAGTATTTGGTAGCATTGCCTTTAAATTGTTAAACTTGGGTCAAACGTTTCGGGTAGCTTTCCACAAGCTTCCCACAATAAGTTGGATGAATTTTGGCCCATTCCTCCTGACAAAGCTGGTGTAACTGAGTCAGGTTTGTAGGCCTCCTTGCTTGCACAAGATTTTCAGTTCTGCCAACAAATAAATAAACAATATAAACAATTGTTAGAAAAATTACTTGTGTCATGCACAAAGTAGATGTCCTAACCAACTTGCCAAAACTATATTTTGTTAACAAGTGGTTGAAAAACGAGTTTTAATGACTCCAACCTAAGTGTATGTAAACTTTCGACTTCAACTGTACCTGCAGTAGGCTCTACCTCTGAGGTTATTGAGAGGCCATATGCCAGCACCAAGCAGACCCAACTGCTCCCATGCTCTGTGTGTGGGGTGTATGAGAGGACGGCCAGGACGGCCAGCAGCCTGTCAGTGGGGAGCATCGAGCCTGTCATCGACCCATTGGAGACTCGGCGTGAGTACATTGATCCCCTGCTTTAGTGCTAACTGTAGTCAAATACTGCACTGCAAACATTTTGAGAAAATCACCTTGCCTCAAGACATATAGAGTCTGTGTAATCAGTTTGTGCTTAACCATACATTCAGCTACTACTGTACAGTACCATACAGTCTATACTGCTACACATTGCAGTAACATTAAGTGATTAAATGATGTTCATCTTACTGCATTAACAGTAACTTGAACATACAGCACCTCAAAAGTAATAATTCAATACATATTGATGCTGTGCAATACATGAAAAGTGGTAAATTAACTCATATTGTCACTGTGAGGGTTTGCTGTTTGTTTGATTATCTGTAGCTGTGTGGTTGAGTCTGAGAATTACTCCTGGGCTAGGGCCAGCTCTTCATAGAGCCAGTTCTAGCAGACTTGAACTGTTTCTACTTTCTACTCTTTTATGGGCATAACCAACAAAAGTACAATCTTCACAACATGTGACGTTTATATCAATACATTGCAGTAAATTGGGAAAAGAAGAGTGTCAACCAAATGATGTTTATGTTAATACACTGCAGTAAGTACACCCCTATCTCTTTCTCCTTCCCTCCCTCCCTCTCTCTCTCTCTCTCACTACGTTCTATCTCTCCCTCTCTGTGCCTCCCTCTTTCTCTCTCAACCTCCTTTTTATCCCTCCTTCACTTCTCTCTCTCTCTTCTATAAATTATTTTCCTCTCTCCCCTCTCTTTGCCTATCACCTTCTCTCTACCACTCCTTCAATCTCTCCCTTCTCATGCTCTCCCTCCTCCCCCATTCCATCCATCCCTCCCTCCCATCTCTCTCTCTCCCCACCTCTCTCTCTCACCTCCACCTCTCTTTCCTCTCTCCCACCCTCACAGACTGGTTATTGATGCATAGAAGTCAATGCATTGCATTCAATGTAAAAAATATATGCGAGAAGGATATTAACGTATAGGTTTCTGTCAATAGATTTGACTAATACATTGCATTCACGGCAAAAAAGTTGGTGATAAAGCTGCAATAGGTAAATTGGTGAAAGACTGGGGCGGAAGGACAGACTTACAGACACTGAAATCTGTGACAGTTTTCTGGTTTTCTTTCAAAACAAATTGGAGGCTATCGACCAACAGCTGCAACAGTCTCACCAATCATCTGACCCCCCCCCATGACTGTCTGACTCACCACCTGAGAACAGATTTAATGTCTTCTCCCTTGTCAATTAAATCACCATCACTGAACTCTTTTTCTAGTCCATAACCACAACCTGCTGCTCCCTTTACCCCATGCCCACTGCCTTAGTAAAGGCATGCCTTCCTGTTCTCTGCCCCCTGGTGGTCAATATTGTAAATGCATCCCTCACATCTGGCATTGTTCCTACTCCTTTGAAAACAGCAACTATGACTCCCATACAGAAGAAACAGGACCTGGACCCTAGCTCCTCACCAACTACAGGCCTATCTCAAACTTCCCCTTCCTCGCCAAAGTGCTTGAATGGGTGGTAGTGTGGTGGAAATGTAATATTAATTACATACTATACTGTTTAATTAGACACACTCGGCTGTTTTACTTAGATAATTGTCTATTGTTATATGTTAGTATTTTTACTGATACAAACTTATTTTGTGTGACTTAATCATAAATACAGATTTATGAGCCGCTTGGGTGCAACCGCAGTATGTGACCTCCTGTGTTCCCGGGGCCTGTTTCTGCACATTTGCTAACTGCCACGTAGACAAAAGAGGTTGTACATTTTCTAGAAAAGCTGAGACCCAGCTATGATTCGTTGGGCCTTAACTCAGCACGGTTGAAGTGCATGGTTAACTGCTCCATTTTTGCAAATCTTGTAATCAAGTTGTTTTTAAGAACAGTCTCTCTCCTTTTGGTTAGAATTACCAACACAGTAGCATCACAAATCCAACAACACATGGCCTCTCATGAACTTTTCGAACCACTTCAGTCGGGCTTCCGCGCTATGCACGGCACTGAAACTGCTTTGGTAAAGGTAGTGACCTCTGAACATCTCCATCCTCATCCTTCTGGACATGTCTGCAGCATTTGACACGGTCTATCAACAGATTTTAACTGCAAACACAGATGTTGCGTACACACACACACACTCACACACATATGTTGCACACATACTAATGTCATACACCATGACCATGGACAGGACCATGGACAGCTATAGGCATCAAACAGAGCACAAATTAGGCTAATAAATAAACGTCCTTACCTTTTAGAATTATTTTATTTTTGTTTTCCTAGCTGAGAAGTCCTTGATTACGTTGGTAAAATCCAATCCACGAAGGATGTTGCTTTCAAAGGACATCAGCGTTACGTGATTATCTTTCCTGATGCATTGTTGTTCTCAGTTTATTTTTCACCAAAGAAAGCTTTGAAAAGCTTTGTGTTGTTCACATGTCAACATTGGGAAATATTTCCTTTCCCTTAAAAGTTGTAGTAGTGCCATAGCAGATGTTACCTTCCTCATTACGGACACATTTTTGTTTTTACAATGGCCTGGCTACAGCCCAGGTTTGCCTATGAATTAAAATGCCCCTGGTTCTTGGAGTCTCCGGAACACCCTTTGCATGGTTCCACTCCTATCTATCTGATTTGTCTCCCTTGGCAACTGCAGGACTGCCCAAGCCCGTGTATCACAAGGTGTCCCACAAGGCTCAGTGTTAGATCCATTACTGTTTAGTATTTACATGCTACCTCTTGGTCAGATCCTCCGTCACTTTGGACTCAGATTTCACTGTTATGCAGGTCACACACAAATCTACATCCACACAAACCCAACACCACCCTGCCACTCTCCTATTTTGTTGTTGACTGTCTCCGTGAAGTTAACTTTGATGAGCAATAACGTTTTAAAACTAAATGACGACAAAACATAGATCATGCTCATGGGCCCCAACTCCCTAAGGTAGAAACTGGGTAAACATTTGAACCACATATCCGGAACATCACCAAGTAAGCCTTAATCCACCTCAAAACAGTCTTAATCCACCACATTTCACCTCTCTCACTGACCCCACTGCTGAAACCCTCATTCACGCCTTTGTTTTATCACATCTAGACTACTGTAACGCCATTCTATACGACACGTGTCAAACTCATTCCAGGGAGGGCAGAGTGTCTACGGGTTTTCCCTCCACCCTTGTACTTCATTGATATATTAAGGTCACTAATTATTAAGGAACTCCCCTTACCTGGTTGTGTAGGGCTTAATTGAAAGGAAAAAACTAAAATCTGCAGACACTCAGTCCTCTATGGAATTAGTTTGACACCCCTGCTCTATGGACTCTCCAACAAAACCCTGGACAGATTACAACATATTCAAAATTCAGCTGCACGAGTACTCACACACACTAGACCTTGGGACCACATCACCTCCACCCTCATCAAACTCCACTGGCTCCCAGTTCAATACAGGATCATCTTCAAATTGCTCATAATCACCAACAAAGCACTCAATGGACTGGTGCCCACATACCTTACTGACCTCCTGCATCCCTACACTCCCACCTGTTCACTACGTTCATTTGACACTGGACTCCTCATCCTCCCTGGCACCAGGCTGCGCAATATGGGAGACCATGCTTTTATCAGTGCCAGCCTCCCAACTTTGGAACTCCCTCCCTGTCCATGTCAGAACCTCACAATCCATACAGATATTCAAGTCCAAACTTAAGACACACCTCTTCACACAGGTTAACCCAGATTCTCTGTTGTCTTAGCTTTTATCCTGTCCTTATGTTTAGTGTACATGCTTAGTTTAATGTGTGGTTTTAAAGTTTTTTATCCTGCTGATTATCTTGTGTACAGTTGAAGTCGGAAGTTTACATACACTTAGGTTGGTAACCACTCCACAAATTTATTGTAAACAAACTATAGTTTTGGCAAGTCGGTTGTGCATGACACAAGTAATTTTTCCAACAATTGTTTAAAGACATTATTTCACTTATAATTCACTGTATCACAATTCCAGTGGGTCAGAAGTTTACATACACTAAGTTGACTGTGCATTTAAACAGCTTGGAAAATTCCAGAAAATTATGTCATGGATTTAGAAGCTTCTGATAGGCTAATTGACATCATTTAAGTCAATTGGAGGTTTACCTGTGAATGTATTTCAAGGGCCACCTTCAAACTCAGTGCCTCTTTGCTTGACATCATTGGAAAAGACCTCAGAAAAAAAAAAGAAAAAAAATTGTAGACCTCCACAAGTCTGGTTCATCCTTGGGAGCAATTTCCAAACGCCTGAAGGTACCACATTCATCTGTACAAACAACAGTACGCAAGTATAAACACCATGGGACCACGCAGCCGTCATACCGCTCAGGAAGAAGACACGTTCTGTCTCCTAAAGATGAACGCACTTTGGTGCGAAAAGCGCAAATCAATCCCAGAACAACGGCAAAGGACCTTGTGAAGATGCTGGAGGAAACAGGTACAAAAGTATCTATATCCACAGTAAAAACGAGTCCTATATCAACATAACCTGAAAGGCCGCTCAGCAAGGAAGAAGACACGGCTCCAAAACCGTCATAAAAAAAGCCAGACTACAGTTTGCAACTGCACATGGAGACAAAGGTCGTACAAAAACAGAACTGTTTGGCCATAATGACCATCGTTATGATTGGAGGATAAAGGGGGATGCTTGCAAGCCGAAGAACACCATCCCAACCATGAAGCACGGGGGTGGCAGGATCATATTGTGGGAGTGCTTTCCTGCAGGAGGGACTGGTGCACTTCACAAAATAGATGGCTTCATGAGGAGGAAAATTATGTGGATATATCGAAGCAACATCTCAAGACATCAGTCAGGGAGTTACAGCTTGGTTGCAAATGGGTCTTCCAAATGCACAATGACCCCAAGCATACTTCCAAAGTGGTGGCAAAATGGCTTAAGGGCAACAAAGTCAAGGTATTGGAATGGCCATCACAAAGCCCTGACCTCAAACCTATGGACATTTTGTGGGCAGAACTGAAAAAGAGTGTGCGAGCAAGGAGGCCTACAAACATGACTCAGTTACACCAGCTCTGTCAGGAGGAATGGGCCGAAATTCACCCAACTTATTGTGGGAAGCTTGTGGAAGGCTACCTGAAACTTTTGACCCAAGTTTAACAATTTAAAGGCAATGCTACCAAATACTAATTGAGTATATGTAAACTTCTGACACACTGAGAATGTGATGAAATAAATAAAAGCTGAAATAAATCATTCTCTCTACTATTATTCTGACATTTCACATTCTTAAAATAAAGTGGTGATCCTAACTGACCTAAAACAGGGAATTTTTACTTGGATTAAATGTCAGGGATTGTGAAAAACTGAGTTTAAATGTATTTGGCTAAGGTGTATGTAAACTTCCGACCTCAACTGTATTTAAAGTAACTTTGGGTGTATTTAAAAGGGCTTAAAAGTGTAGTAGTAGTAGTAGTTGTGCAAGACCATTGTATCCAATGGAAGTCCAATTTTTTGAGAGGAAGGTTTACTTTAAATATCATATGCCAGGTCATGACGGTCCCTCGGTCACAAAAAAAGGGTCTGAAGATAATGGTTTTCTATGGATGAAAGGCCTTGTTCTGTGTTGGACCACGTTTTCACTGTGAAGAATTCATTTCACATGGTTAGGTGTAGGCTTGCACTCATTGCAAGTGTCTGCTGAATGATCCCATACGTGAATTGTGTTTCTATCCTCAACCGTTCTACCGATGTCACTCAAAAGCACCTTAACTCTAAGTCAGGCTTCAAGTGAGCTGCACCTTTCTGCCATGTAGTGGGGGAGGGTCAAATTAATTAATTGTTAATTGGGTTAGGGTTATGTCTAGGGTTGAGGCCCTAACCCTAACTCATCTTATCTAAGCTCTCCCCAAACACTGACCCTAACCTTAACCTCAAGGGGGTTCTTGCCTAAACCCCAGTGGGGTTGCTGGATAGCCCGAGCTTGTCATCCTCAGCGCTTATAAGTGTGGGCCTGTCTCCTTGGCTAGCCAGTCGTGTAGTGGTATGCATCCTCCTAGGGGTTCATGACTTGCCTCTGGCACTTCATCTACCACTTGGAGCTCTGTCCCTCATACCTAACCTTAACCTGACAGGCAAGTTAGTTGGCAGGCAAACAGGCACAGACAGATTATAACCTCAACCCTAAAGCCTCTAACTCTAGCTTCGGCTCCACATCTTGGCTCAACCCTAAATACAGCCATAGAGTCAGGGTTAGGGTTAAGGTTTGAGCTAGAGTTGAGCTGGGATGTCGACAAGAAGTTAGGGTTAAGAGTAATGGTTCGGGTTGAGCCAAGATGTGGAGATGAAGCAAGAGTTAGGGTTAGGGTTGAGGCTAGGGTTGACCCTATTGACATATGCACTCATCGGTGACACTCATCTTTTACCATTTACTGCAATGTATTGACATCAACCCTGTGACACTCATTGTTTACCATTTACTTTAATGTATTGACATAAACATCAATTGGTTGATGCTTTTCTTTGCCCATTTACTGCAATGTATTGACATACACTGAGTGTACAAAACATTAGGAACACCATCCTAATATTGAGTTGCACCTCATTTTGCCCTCAGAACAGATTAAATTTGTCGGAGCATGGACTCTACTCGGTGTCGAAAGCCTTCCACAGGGATGCTGGCCCATGAAGACTCCAATGTTTCCCACAGTTGTGTCAAGTTGGCTGGATGTCCTTTGGGTGGTAGACCATTCTTGATACACACGGAAAACTGTTGAGCGTGAAAAACCAGCAGCGTTGGAGTTCTTGAAACACTCACATCGGTGCACCTGGCACCTACTACCATACCCTGTTCAAAGGCACTTAAAATGTTTGTCTTGCCCATTCTCCTACTGAATTGCACACATACACAATCCACGTCTGAAGGTTTGAAAATCATTATTTAACCTGTCTCTTCCCATTCATCTACACTGACTCATTGAATTGTCTCTAGTTGTTGCTGCCAACAGTCTGGCCTGTAAAGGGCTGGATCATCTTGAGGAGAAGATCCCAGCTCTGCAGTGTCCCCCTGAAAAGGCAAGGACGCTTTTCTCTGAGTCAATTTAAAATGCTTGTTATACACCACGACTTCTGCCACCAAAACCTGACTTTTTTCCTCTGTTTCACACAGCTGGCATCTGGCATTGTGGAGGCAGTTACCTCTACAGTGCAGATGGCTAAGGAGGGCATTTCCAGCCCCATCGCTGGCACCTCAGATGGTGATCAGCATGGCATTCAATGGGCTCCAGCTGACGGCTTTAGCGATGTCCTGAGCAGCAAGCCTGTCTGCCTGGCAGGGAGGGAGCAGACACGTCACTGACCTTGGCTGAGAGTCTGGTTAACTATGTTCTGCCTGAATCCTCTGAGAATGGTATACTTTACATTGTTGAGTCATTTAGATAATCTGGTGGCTGGTATAGAGATAGCTATACCATAACAGATGTAATGTTTTTTTCTAGAGGTATAAACATAGAATGGGAATATGACAGCTGAACATTTACAGTACAAGGCGATCATATACTGAAGCTATTTCCACTTTCACCACAAGATGGAATCGTACAATTGAGAAATAGAACAGTGGGTGTTTACACAGGACAAGCTGTAGATCTGTGTTTACAAACTCACCTTGAGTTCCCCCAACAGCACACATTTTTGTAGTAGCCCTGGACAAGCACACCTGATTCAACTTGTCAACTAACCATCAGGCCCTGAATGAGTTGAATCAGGTGAGTTTGGATCCTATAGGATTCTCGTAATCCTAAAACACTTTGTGTCACTTCTATCAGAATCCTATTGAAAATCAAAAGTAATCCCATTGGATGCTAAATCTGTTCGGATTTTCTTTTGGATTCTAATATCATTTTTTTATTCGAACCCTATAGGAGTTCTTGACTAGGGACCAAAAAGAACACAATCTAAATAATCCCCATCCCATACCCATACCCATACATAAAAAAACACTATTATTTGCTTTTATACTGTGTGAGGGGGCACAATGTGTAGGCAATTCTGTCCACTCTGCAATTGTCATTATTAAGTCAATGATCACCATTTACTATATAACTGGTTGTTAACAATTCCACTGTGGCCCTGTCTGGCCAGACAAGCCAGTTTACACAGGCAGCTAAATTCAGATATTTTGCCAATTATTTGCATATCTGATACCTATCTGATCTTTTCCCTAATGTGTTAACAGCAACAACAAAAAATGTGTTGCTCTGAAGTGTTTTTATTTTTTTTGCACACGACCTGTCATTAACAAAACAGGTAGTCTAGCGGTTAAGAGGGTTGGGCTGAATCCCCAAGCCGACTAGGTGAAAAATCTATCTGAGCCCTTGAGCAAGGCACTTAACCCTAATAGCTACTGTAAGTTGCTCTGTATAAATGGCTCAAATGTAAATGTAACAACAACCACGACTAAAAAATTTAAAGGAACAGTGACAGAAAATGAGCATTTCATTTGTGTGCTACTTCAGAGGCTGTGTAAATGCCAATAATTTGGCAAAGACCAGAAATGGGCTGCCTGTGTAAACATTTTTTATTTAACCTTTATTTAACTAGGCAAGAACAAATTCTTATTTACAATGACGGCTTACCCCGGCCAAACAAGGACGACGCTGTGCCAATTGTCCGCTGTCCTATGGGACTCCCAATCACAGCCAGATGTGACTCAGCCTGGATGCAAACCAGGGACTGTAGTAACACCTCTTGCACTGAGATGCAGTGCCTTAGACCTCTGTGCCACCCGGTGATCATCAACTGACCTTCCGATGCCAAGTCAGAGGACGATGCGGAGGAAGGGGTTGCTCGTACCCCCTTTACATTGCCCCGATTTGACCCTTTATCTTCTGCTTCGGTTCGTTCAGACGGGACGACTAGGCTAAAGGTGAGGCTGGCCTGTTTGGAAATGGCACAAAAAGATAAAGAGAGAGATAGACAGATGACGTTTGATTTAGAAGTTAGGAGAATGGAAATCGACAAGGAGGTGAGGATCCGACAACTGGAGCTAGACGCTGGCTCCAGTGCGACTCCACAACCTGCTCCTCCTCAAGTCCTCTTCGATGTAAGTAAATATATTGTCTTAGTCACTCCGTTCCGGGAGTCGGAAGTTGATTCCTATTTCTCTGCGTTTGAGCGTGTGGCCGCTGCGCTACATTGGCCACTCGAGGTTTGGCCGCTCCTGTTACAATGTAAATTGTCTGGGAAAGCCCAGGTGTCACGCCCTGGCCTTAGTTATCTTTGTTTTCTTTATTATTTTAGTTAGGTTAGGGTGTGACTTGGGGGATTTATGTGTTTTGTATTGTCTAGGGTTTTTTGTATGTTTATGGGGCAGTGTCTAGTCTAGGTGTATGTATATCTATGGTTGCCTAGATTGGTTCTCAATTAGAGATAGCTGTCTATCGTTGTCTCTGATTGGGAACCATATTTAGGCAGCCATATTAATTAGGTAGTTCGTGGGTGATTGTCTATGTCTATGTCAGTTGCCTGTGTCTGCACTGTTTAGCTTTAGCGTCACGTTCGTCGGTTTGTTGTTTTGTTTAGTTTGTCAAGTGTTCTTCGTTTGGTGTCATTAAACGTAGTATGTATTCACTTCACGCTGCGCCTTGGTCCTCCTCTCTTCTACCATACGACGATCGTGACAGAATCACCCACCAACAAAGGACCAAGCAGCGTGGTAAAAGGCAACAGCAGCGATCGCAGGACTCATGGACTTCGGAGGAAATTCTGGACGGCGGAGGACCCTGGGCACAGCACACATTTTTGTGTGAGCTGGAGGCAGCTAAAGCCGAGAGGCGGTGGTATGAGGAGGCAGCACGGAAGCGTGGCTGGAAGCCAGAGAGGCAGCCCCAAAAATTTCTTGGGGGAGGCTAAAGGGGAGTGTGGCGAAGTCAGGTAGGAAACCTGCGCCAACTCCCCGTGCTTACCGTGGAGAGCGAGAGTACTGGCAGACACCGTGTTATGCGGTGATCTAATTGGTCAAAAGATCAGAATTGGTCTGGTTATGTAAAAGCAGACATTGAGACTTGGGGACTCTAGACTAGTTTACTCTCCTAGTCCTAGCCCACATCCCGAGGTGCCCTATTTGTGTGGAGCAGCAACAGTTGAGATGCAGCAGTAGATCAGGTGCAAAAATAGGTGGTATTTATTTTACAGTGCAGTTGATGGAGAAGACTGTACTCAGATTTGTATTTACAAAAATGTACAGGTGGCAAAAATGACTTAATAACAAAGGCAAAAGGCCTATAAATACAACTATACACAGAGTGTACAGAAAATTAAGGACACCAACCTCTTTCCATGACATAAACTGACCAGGTGAATCCAGGTAAATACTATAATCCCTTATTGATGTCACTTGTTAAATCCACTTCAATCAGTGTAGATGAAGGGGAGAAGACAGGTTAAAGAAGGATTTTTAAGACTTGAGACAGTTGAGACATGGATTTTGTATGTGCCATTCAGAGGGTGAATGTGCAAGACAAGAGATTTAAATGCCATTGAACAGGATATGGTAGTAGGTGCCAGGCGCACCGGTTTGTGTCAAGAATTGCAATGCTGCTTGGTTTCCGTGTGTATCAAGAATATTATTATTATAATATTTTTTTTAAATTTAACCTTAATTTACCTAGACAAGTCAGTTAAGAACAAATTCTTATTTACAACACCGGCCAAACCCGGGCGACACTGGACCAATTGTGCGCTGCCCTATGGGACTCCCAATCACGGCCGGTTGTGATACAGCCTGGATGGTCCACCACCCAAAGGACATCCAGCCAACTTGACACAACTGTGGGAAGCATTGGAGTCAACATGGGCCAGCACCCTGTGGAACGCATGACACCTTGTAGAGTCCATGCCCCGATGAATTGAGACTGTTCTGGGGGCAAAAGTGGGGCTCATACAGAAGGCTTCGGACCCTGGCCAGCACAGTATGTCGACGTGCCTATGATCAGACAGCAGCAACGCACCAAGAGTCAAGGTCAGGATCTGGTCACACGCATCCCCGGTGTGTCTCCACTGGTAAGAGCCAGCTGTCAGTTTAGTCTCGGACCCAGACACTGTAAATAATGGTGGAGGAATTCAATTAAACATTTCATATTTTCACTGATTGGCTCTAGATACAGTAGAATTGGTCAACCAAAATAACATCTTGTCATCCCAATTAGGTACTACACAGTCAGTCTATTTGAGGTCAAATTTGTGAATTTTGACCTCTGGTTAGCACATAGTAGTTGTTGCAGGAATCATGGAGAGGGAAAGGCATGCCTGTGGAAAGACACATATAAAATGTATCCCTATTAGTTACAGCCAACATATAATTTCTGTATTTATGGAAATACTGACACAATTCTCCATAATTTTTATATGTGAATGAGATGATGTGTGGTCATTTAAGAAATTAGGTATAATTATTCAGGTTATTAATAGAGTAATTGCATACTCTTTAGAATGGGTAATTCAACACACATTCTAAAGCCTTAAATCATTCCACATCCCTCTCTGGGAATCACGTCAATTAGTTCTCAATAACAGCAGGGGTTACTGGAGTTAGGCAGTTGAAATCCCAATAGATATTGAGTGTTGAAGAGAGACAAGGAGATACAGACAGTGAGAGCTATGTTCACAGCTTTAGCAATTAGGCCAAAAGGGACTGGTCTTTTTCACTTTTTGCAGCCCTATGCTTTTAAAAGACAAATAGTCCATGACACAATAGCTCAATATTCAGCAAATACAGTTGAATTGAAGTGAAATATACTTGAATCATTGAGATTATCAGTTAACACGTTGAGTAATATATCTACTGATAGTGTAGATCTTGGTTGTAGTGTGATTCCATGTAGGCGGGAGCAGAAAATATTTTTGGTATCTCAGATTGTTTGGCAATTCTCCCAAATAAACTTTATTGTGAGGAAGGATGTTTGAAGTAATTGTTCTTCCTGTAAGACCCTATGATCTGTGAACCGTACATGATACAGACAACATCTTGGTGTCATTATCCTCCTTTATAGTGTGCTCTAAAATATGGTGTATGTCTAGATTCTGAAATAAAAATGTCACATTCATTTATTCAACATTTAACATAATAATATCTCAAAACTACCCTTTTAATATTTTGTTCATTTCAAGACATATTGTTTGGAACTCTACAAGTACATACAATTCTTAAGGTATGATGCAATGTATGCATACCACCAACAAACACAGTGAATGGGGAAATGGATTGGAGGGGAACTCCCTCTTCTGGTGACTTTCTGAATGTGCAATCCTAAAGGAGGGTTGTGATTGGTTAACCCCTTACATCATACCAGCCTTAGAGCAGGTCTCCAACATAATGCCCATAATTTCCAGATCTGTTATCTTTTTTAATAGTCACTCGGGGCATTTAATCATTGCCGTTAAAGTATGTTTTACTGCTCAAAGCCTTGTAAACAGTCTGCTGTGCTGCAGTATTTCTAGATCGATGTGGTCATGTCTGCCCCACTCAGGGATGCCTGAGTGTAGGTATTCTCAGAAAATGTCATCAAAGACATTCTTGACATTCAGCTTGCATTCCCTGTGACTCCCCCTACTGAATTATAATTTAGGGAGTGGATATCGTACAAAGAAATCTGAAGTGCTGTTACACAACATATAGGCTCTGGTCTCTAGGGTCACTCTGGCTGACAGCCATGACTGAAAATCCACATTTTATGTACATGTTGTAGTACTGTATGCTTTACTGTTTATGTTGATTACCTGCTCTGAAAAAGCTGTCTGAGGGGTATACTACAAAGCAGGATCAATGAGTTAGCCAGCTAACTTTGATAAACAGAAATAACTATAGATTTATTTTGGTTCATTAAGAAACCTAAACGATCTGTTTCTGATTGTTGAGTCAATTCGACCATCCCATTAATAAAAAATAACGTTATTACAGAATATTTAGGCAAGTTAGCTGGCTAAATCATTGATCTTGCTTTGTAGTATACCCCTCAGGTTATCACAGTAGAATGAGCCACACCATGTGAGTAGGTAGCGTTGTATGATAAAGAATGGTTCAGAGACAATTAAATCCCTGTGTTTCTGAGTGGTGGTGGGCTGCAGAGCCTGGTCAGTGGCCTGGGTTACCAGCTACAGATTAACTATGTGTCGGTGGTGTCCAGTGTGAAGAGTGCCCCTCAGACCAACTTTGGCCTGGCTAAGAGACCGTGGGCAGCGCCCGGGAGCACATGGTGAACAGAATCTCGCTTTGCGGTGTGGTGAGTCACTCAGTCATCCCTGACATCTCCTGATATGATCTGGCCTTGTTAGGTCATGATCTGGCCCTGATATGATCATGTGCATTGATAGGTCTGTTTTACCCTTCACGTGTACCCCTCATGTGGGAAAGGAATAGAGCTGCTCCATCCCACAAGCCAATCAGGTATTATCTGTGTGATTTTGATCATAACATCAGCTCAGTCCTTCAGGTGATGCCGTATCACACGGTGTAGAATATAATCAAAAACAAAGTGATGTATTCATTCTGGAGCTGCCTGTAGTGCAGTGGCGGATTTAGGTATAGGCGACATGAGCAGCCGCCCGGGGCGGCATCTTGCCGGGGGCGGCACGGGGCGCCCACACAAAACAATTTTGAATGGTGACGTTTGCGCGATCGGTTTTCTATTGCTCATTTGCATGTCATGTCAATGATATCTTGTCACCGTGTGGGACTGTGGGTCAATTAAACTTGTCGGAGTGAGCGCCCTGATTCTAGTTTGTGAGCTTGGCAGGCTACTGCCTGGGAAGGTCTCCCACTCAGAAGTTCAAGATGGGGAGGGTGGTGGGGGTAGGTTGACCTCAGGTCTCCCCACTGGAAGCCCGAGGTAGGGGGAGTGTGGGAATCTATCAAATAGCGCAACTCTAACTTTGTACAGTACTAATGCAATTAGTAAAATCAGTCACACTACGAAATGCTACCAAATAAGCCACAATTCATTCATAATAGTTTCACAGACATATTATTGTATTTTTTTGTGGTTTGTGCGAAATCGTTACGAAGAATATAAAACCTGTCTGCACACCATCAAGGTGAACTTGTTTAGTCTTGACTCTTGGTTGACAGTGTTGGGGGATGGGTAATGTATTGATACTCGAGTGCCAAATCAACATTTGTCTTTGTTACTTCTTTTTGATATTTATGAGTCATATTTTTGTATATATTTTTATATTTACATTGTTTTAAACGTTATGATTATTTACTTGTGTTGTTCCAAATGTCCAAATGCTTTTCTATTTTTTGGGTGGGGGGGGGATGCTGAAGGGGGGGTTCGCCCAGGGAGCCATACAAGCTAGAACCGCCACTGCTGAAGTGAGAGGTTAGAGTGCTTTCTATGGCTGTGACTAGATCCTGGACAGGATTTGTGTGTGTACACAGTATTCCCTATTGCAGTGGTCACCAACCTTTTCTAAGCCGAGATCACTTTGAGTCAAAATGGAGGCCGAGATCTACTTGACTTTAAAAACATAAGTGTATGCTGCTATGTAACATTAACCTATGAAAAATAGTTCTGTAGCAATGAGGTTTGTGCAGTAGGCTATAGAGTGGTGACGAAGAGTCTACCCTGTCCAGAAGTGACTTCAACATTCATTTTCTGTATTTAGAGTTCACTCAAACGTAATTTTAAACTTTGTTTTATTATTGACAGTTTCCGTTTATTTCGAGATTATAAATATAAGTCATCAGATGTATTTGTTTCAGTCTCTGTTAATTCAAACTTTTCACTGACATCTCCTGATATCAGGGCACACTAACTATAACGTCTCCTAAATTAGCCTAGTGCGCATGTGTACCCAGCTAGACCACCTTTTTCATTATTTTTGATTAGCCTATGGAATTGTAAAATAGGGACCTTGTAGCAGTTGTAAGGGAATGACATCATCAGAAGGCAAGGCTGCTAGCTCAGAGTGTACATTTATTTACAGGTTTTGGAGATCCATATCATACAGTAGATTTACCAAATATAAACGTGCAATAGCGCAAAAGAAATAGCCTCTGTATCAGGCTTAACCTGTCCTATCTGAACCGACACAGGTAGAGGGCAAGACTGTACTGCATCCCCTTGAGAAACCAAATCAAATCCGTCTAACAGCAGCTCAAACAGCGTTGTCCAAGATGGCGTAGCAGTCAGACGTGAGTTTTGTCTTGTCCCGTGTAAATATCGTTATCCTCGTTTTTTTCTGTATATATTTCCGATATATTTTAATCTCACTTTCCATCTACGGACTGAATATACTCTCCTGCAACCTGCCTCACCCAATGTGGTACAGATCTGCTATTTTTATACTTTTGAACCAGAACTCCTATCAGAGGCTCGCCAGCCAACTAGTTACTAGCTAGTAGTCAGTTAGCCACTGCTCGCAGTCTTCACCGTTAACTCGGACACCAGCCAACCTCAGCTCCAGCAACCTCAGCTTGGTCAATACCTGCCAGTCTGCACAGCGCGATATCAACCCAGAGCATTTCCGACTGCTTTTTCTCTACCACATCTCCGGATTCCTACTGCAAGCTCTGAACCTTTACACCGGATCATCGCAGCTAGCTAGCTGCAATCCGAGTGGCTACTCCTGGCTAATGTCTCTGTCCCGAAGCAAGCACCAGTTAGCCTTGAGCTAGCCTCGAGCTAGGCCCATCTCCCGGGTTGGTGAAGAGGTCCACCAGCTAATTCCTGGGCTACAATACCTCTTTTGCCAATTGTCCTGGACCCTTTACTGCCGACAAGGAGCCCCGCTGTGCCATCACGACTGGTCTGCCGACATAATCGTCCGAGGGGGTTTCAACAGGCTCTTCCGTTGCGACATCGCCGAAGGCCTATCTGCTAGCACCGGCCCGATAGCTGTCTAAATCGCRGTGTCTCCAGCTCGCCTAGCGTAGTAGCGACTACTGAATGGCTCCCTGACTCACCTATTGCTACTCATTGGACCCTATGATCACTCGGCTACACATGCCTTTCCCTAATGTCAACATGCTTTGTCTATTGCTGTTTTGGTTATTTCACTGTAGAGTCCCCAGCCCTGCCCAATATGCCTTAGATAGCCCTTTTGTCCCAACCCCCCACACATGCGGTGACCTCACCTGACTAAACTGGTGCCTCTAGAGACAAAGCCTCTCTCATCGTCACTCATTGCCTAGGTTTACCTCCACTATACTCACATCCTACCATACCCTTGTCTGTACATTATGCCTTGAATATATTCTTTGACAGACAGAAATCTGCTCCTTTAACTCTCTGTTCCGAATGTACTAGACAACCTGTTCTTATATCATTTAGCCGTACCCTTATACTACTCCTCCTGTGTTCCTCTGGTGATGTAGAGGTTAACCCTGCAGCCCCCAGCACCTCTCCTATTCCCCAGGCGCTCTCATTTGTTGACTTCTGTAAACGTAAAAGCCTTGGTTTCATGCATGTTAACATCAGAAGACTCCGCCCTAAGTTTGTTTTAATCACTGCTTTAGCACACTCCGCCAACCCTGATGTCCTAGCCGTGTCTGAATCCTGGATTAAGGTCACCAAAAATTCTGAAATTTCCATACCCAACTACAATATTTTCCGACAAGATAGAGCTGCCAAAGGGGTCGGGGTTGCAATCTACTGCAGCGATAGCCTGCAGAGTTCTGTCCTGCTATCCAGGTCTGTGCCCAAACAATTCGAGCTTCTACTTTTAAAAATCCACCTTTCCAGAAACAAGTCTCTCACCGTTGCCGCTCGTTGCCCCCTCAGCCCCCAGCTGTGCCCTGGACACCACATGTGAATTGATTGTCCCCCATCTATCTTCAGAGATCGTACTATTAGCTGACCTAAACTGGGATATGCTTAACACCCCGGCCGTCCTACAATCTAAGCTTGATGCCCTCAATCTCACACAAATGATCAATGAACCTACCAGGTACAACCCTAAATCCGTAACCATGGGCACCCTCTTAGATATCATCCTGACCAACTTGTCCTCTAAATATACCTCTGCTGTCTTGAACCAGGATCTCAGAGATCACTGCCTCATTGGCTGCGTCCGTAATGGGTCTACGGTCAAACGACCACCCCTCATCACTCTCAAAACGCTCCATAAAACACTTCAGCAAGGTGGCCTTTCTAATTGATCTGGCCCGGGTATCCAGGAAGGATATTGGCCTCATCCCATCAGTAGAGGATGCCTGGTTGCTCTTTAAAAGTGCTTTCCTCGCCATCTTAAATAAGCATGCCGCATTCAAAAAATGTAGAACTAAGAACAGATATAGCCCAGACTTGACTGCCCTTAACCAGCACAAAAACATCCTGTGGGATTCTGCATTAGCATCGAATAGCCGCCACGATATGCACCTTTCAGGGAAGTCAGGAACCAATATACACAGTAAGTTAGGAAAGCTAAGGCTAGCTTTTTCAAACAGAAATTTGCATCCTGTAGCACTAATTCCAAAAGGTTTTGGGACACTGTAAAGTCCATTGAGACTAAGAGCACCTCCTCCCAGCTGCCCACTGCACTGAGGCTAGGAAACATTGTCACCACCGATAAATCTACGATAATCGAGAATTTCAATAAGCCTTTTTCTACGGCTGGCCATGCTTTTCACCTGGCTACCTCTACCCCGGCCAACAGCTCAAGGTCCTAAACGATATCATAATCGCCATCGATAAGAGACAATACTGTGCAACTGTATTCATCAACCTCGCCAAGGCTTTCGACTGTCAATCACCACATTCTTATCGGCAGACTCAATAGCCTTGGTTTCTAAAATGACTGCCTCGCCTCGTTCACCAACTACTTCTCAGATAGAGTTCAGTGTGTCAAATCGGAGGGCCTGTTGTTTGGACCTCTGGAAGTCTCTAGCCTGTTGTTTTGACCTCTGGCAGTCTCTAGCCTGTTGTTTGGACCTCTGGCAGTCTCTATGGGGGTGCCACAGGGTTCAATTCTCGGGCCGACTCTTTTCTCTGTATATATCAATGATGTCGCTCTAGCTGCTGGTGATTCTCTGATCCACCTCTACGCAGACGACACCATTCCGTATACATCTGGTCCTTCTTTGGACACTGTGTTAACAAACCTCCAGACGAGCTTCAGTGCCATACAACACTCCTTCCGTGGCCTCCAACTGCTTTTAAATGCGAGCAAAACTAAACGTATACTCTTCAATCGATTGCTGCCCGCACCCGCCCGCCCAACTAGCATCACTACTCTAGACGTTTCGGACTTAGAATATGTGGACAACCAGAAATACCTAGGTGTCTGGTTAGACTGTAAACTCTCCTTCCAGACTCACATTAAACATCTTCAATCCAAAATCAAATCTACAATTGGCTTCCTATTTCGCAACAAAGCCTCCTTCACTCATGTTGCCCAAACATACCCTCGTAAAACGGACTATCCTACCGATCCTTGACTTTGGCGATGTCATTTACAAAATAGCCTCTAACACTCTACTCAGCAAACTGGATGTAGTCTATCACAGTGAAATCCGTTTTGTCACCAAAGCCCCATATACCATCCATCACTGTGACCTGTATGCTCTCGTTGGCTGGCCCTCGCTTCATATTTGTCGCCAAACCCACTGGATCCAGGTCATCTATAAGTCTTTGCTAGGTAAAGCCCCGCCTTATCTCAGCTCATTGGTCACCATAGCAACACCCACCCGTAGCACGCGCTCCAGCAAGTATATTTCACTGGTTATCCACAAAGCCAACTCCTCCTTTGGCCGCCTTTCCTCCCAGTTCTCTACTGCCAATGACTGGAACGAATTGCAAAAATCACTGAAGCTGGAAACTTATATCTCCCTCTCTAACTTTAAGCATCAGCTGTCAGAGCAGCTTACTGATCGATCACTGTACCTGTACACAGCCAATCTGTAAATAGCACACCCAACTTCCTCATCCCCATATTGTTATTTACCTTTTTGCTATTTTGCACCCCAGTATCTCTACTTGCACATCATCATCTGCACATCTATCAGTCCAGTGTTAATGCTAAATTGTAATTATTTTTGCCTCTATGGCCTATTTATTGCCTTCCCTTCCTAATCTTCTACATTTGCCCACACTGTACATAGATTTTTCTATCCTGTTATTGACTGTACATTTGTTTATGTGTAACTCTGTGTTGTTTTTGTTGCACTGCTTTGCTTTATCTTGGCCAGGTCGCAGTTGTAAATGTGAACGTGTTCTCAACTGGCCTACCTGGTTAAATAAAGGTGAAAAAAAAACAGGTAGACCTATAAGCACTTAGCCCCCTGGGCCATACAATTACCCAATTGGCAATTACAACCAATAAACTGGTTCTACGATGTAAAAGGCCATTTCTACATACATTGTTGCATTGGTACATTCGTCTTATTCAGACTTAATGATCATTAATGATATTTCAACTCCATGGATAGAACAATCATTTTCTCTTATTCAACGTTCTGACTGCTCACTGAGGCGTGCACGCTTTTGTTACGCACAACCAGAATGAACGAGACTTTGGACACAGACACACGGAACTCCGCCATAACCTGGGAAATATGAACAAATTGAATTAAATTAACTGCATTTCTACCTCATGAGTCTGGTGAACGTTCATGTGCACAATAAACATCGCGCCCACTCAGAGGGTAAGAAATGGTTGGCTAAATGAAAATGTATCGAAGGCCTATCAAACATGAAACAGAAATGTCTAGGCCCCAGGTCAGGGTTCCCAAACTGGCGAGCATGGTTTTATTTGCCCCCTCCCCCCAGGTCTTCTGAGCAAAAAAAATGTGTTCATTCATTTTTGGACATAAAAGTCTGTAAAAACACCAGGAAAACAGCTTCAATTGATTGTAATTTATGAAATCTATTCCTAAGTATTCCAACGCATAATAGAGAGACTAATCGTACGCAAATGTAAGCAAGGTAAGAAATTATTATGTTTTAGTCAAACATTATATATGTTTGGGCTTCCTGTGGTCAATTTGCAGTCTACAAATTATTTGTAATTATGTTCTTGACCTTCGGCTCAAGAAGAAATCTGCCCGCGGCTGAATCTAGTTGATGATCCCTGCCCTGCGTGTTGCAATACACGGAACGGGGATGGAATGATGAAACACTAGCAATTATTGTAGTATTAGATGGAATATAGATTTACCATAGGGCCTGTGCATTTAAATGTGTGAAAGCAATATCAAACATTTCAAGAAGAGAACCATTTTTGGTTCTGCATATTTATTTATTATGGCAATCCTCGCTCCCTATAATTTGACGTTTGTGCTGCACCCGATCCTATAGCTTTACAGCAAATCATCAATCTGTTTGCTAGCTCACTACCAGACTTGGGTCCAAGTCATGTGACTTGAGTCTACAACTCTGGTTTCAGCGGATGGAGGGATCTGATGGTCCATCAATTCTTCCTCCCTCCGCTGACTGACCCAAATGGAGACACCGTCTTCCAACTGATGGCGAAAGTCGAGTCGCACGTCCTTATTTCAGACTCCAATTCATGTTGTTACTCCTATGACCAGAGAACCTGAAATACTCCTCAATATTAGAAAGACAAGCCGCTAATAACAACTCAAGTCTATCGATAATAATAACAACGTAAGTCTATCGTTACACTTTGTAGCTCGAGTGGATAGGTAGAGGGCGTTTCATGGCTTATAAAAGTGCTAAATAAAGTTTTGACATTGCTGAGTAAAATCTTTAACTTGAACTCGCTCATAAAAACAGCAGCTCTGTGCTGTATTCGTTGACAGTCTCTAGTCATGATTTTTTACCTTTTGAAATCTCACACAGACGGCTATCAACTTAGCTGTGGGCTCATGGGAGCTGCAGACATGGCGATCTGAGCTATAGGTGCAATTAATTTGCTCTCCGGGCCCTCCGCATAGGAGTAGTTTGTACCAACGCAGTTAAGCCAAAACCACGCCCCGTTATTCAGAGAGGCGTTCTACAACGCTTTGAGCGCTCCAAGTCCGGAAGTGAATATCACCAAGCGCAAAATTTCAGTCACTGATTAATAACATTTGCCCTTGTATTTCAAGAAATATAATAACAGAATGCGTGGACGGAGCTAGCCATTAACGTCCCTTAACGCTCAGACAGATTCAATGGCCGTAACGCATAGCGTATTCGACTGAATGATTAGCTAATAAATATTTGAGAAATTAGTAATAATAAGCGTATGCTTTACCTGATAGACTACTAATGATAATATAACAACTTAAAATACTGAGCTAGTAATGTTAAGTAGCCTAGGTTAACATAGCTGACCTTCAATTGAGGGGATTCTGCGGAGTTCTGAGACATTTTTACAACTCATTGAATAATAATAGGCCTTTATTACGGTAGGCAGCTAATTGTTAAATTACACTTTCCATCCTTACCTTGCAAGATCACTGTCTCTGCGCTGATTGCCTGTGAGTGAGACAACGCTAGCTAGTCAATGGGAGCGTAGTAGAACGTCCGTCTGAATAACGGGGTGTGGTTTTGGCTTAACTGCGTTGGGAAAAAGAAAGACGCCCATCAGACACATGAAATGGTTAAAAATGGGAACGCTTCGACGACCACCTGCGTGCACCTACCTTAAACAGCGAAAAAATATATATATATATTGGAACGCAAGGCTTTATATTTGGGTTATGTACAGAAATGTTTAGCGATCGACTAGGAAATCCTTGGAGATCGACCAGTCGATTGCAATCGACCGGTTAGTGACCATGTGCACCTGTACCTTAAACATCTGTCCTGCACGCCGGTAGTATATTGCACATAAAACACTATATAAACATAAACAAAATGTTTTTTACTTGTTCAGGAAATTAAGTCACAAATGTATGGGTACAATACAGTTGACCACTGGCACAAGTGGTTGATATTTTTGTTAAATTCATCATTGTTGTATGTAAACTAAAGGCACATTCTGTTCAGAGGGGCCCCCTGCTATAAGTACTATTTAACATTCCCCAATGTCTTTATTGGTGTTTAGTGTATATTCCCTCCCTGGAGAAGCCTTGATGGGGCTTGATATTAGACACTGGTTATTTAGTGATTGTTTCTAATACTGACTTGGGTATATAGCCATGACAGAATTAGATGTTGTTGTTTTGGTAGGTAATGTGTTCACAGGGAAAGGATTTCATGATCAAAGTGAGGTCTCTCATCATGTACTCAAGTGTGTGTGTGCGCGTGCACATGCATGCGTGTGTGTGTGTGTGCGTGTGTGTGTGTGTGTGTGTGTGTGTGTGTAATTTCCTAAAATCTCTGTGCAGTAGAGCCAGGCAGACCCCTGACCATGTCTGCTGTCTGTAAAATAGCCCTCATTATCACCCTGTGCAAAGAGAGATGGCTTACAGAGCTGTCACAATACAGTAGTGTAGCGCTCACTGACAGACAGCTCCAGACCAGAGGCATCCGTCTCCTGTCACCTGACTAAGAGACTTCAGATTATTTCACAAGCAAATTAAGCAATATGCACAGAACACCTGAAACCCAAAGGCTAACGAGTGGAATCTATCCTGTTTACCTTGATTGATGCTAGCCAAAAATGACTTGCCAGTATAGTGGTAGTCCACTATTGACTTAAGTTTATCATCATGTTTTGAGTTTGACTTGCAAAGGAAAAATCCTGGAGGAGTACTGAAGTTAAGTGACCAGCAGTGAGAGTGCTCTGCATAGCAAATTTCGACGTCCTCTCCAAAAGAGGACTTTTGGAGAGCAACTCTGCAGGGGCCTTAATACTCTGCTGAGGAGTTCAGGAATGGCAAAGGGATATTGGATAGCTGGGATTTCTGAACAGTTCACGTATTTCTTCAGGTTTTTTCTTTAGCAAAAATGTCCACTTAGCCTTAACAGTTTTACAGTTCACACATTCCAGCCCCCCAGCTGACCATGGTAACTCCTTTATTGGGAGGTTTAAAGTCAATGTCAGGACATGTTGGCATACAGTGCCTTAATGTTGGACTCAGCAGGAGAGTTTGATTGCACTTCATTAGATGTGGCCAAATAAATTTGTGGCTAGTTTGTTATATAATGGTATACATAATTTTATACATATAAAAGTCATTTTTTGCACCTTGCAGTTTGAAAATGCACACTCTTAGGTGTGTTCATCTAGTGGTTAGACGGTAGTTGTTTCGTACACGGTATGGCTGTATTGACTCACCTGGTGAAGGTGAGTGCATTCAATGTTGGCTCAATGGCACACCTATACTGATAGTGCCCTTACTCATAAATTCCACCCTCTCAATTTCTGTTGCAAAAATGTTTATGCACTGGAAATTTCTGTAAAGCACCTATCATGGGTCTTTAAAAGTTAATACCTTAGGGTTCCCTTGGTAACTTGTCAAGCAGGATGTGGGGTGATGTTTATTTGGAGCACCATGGTCCAAGAATGATGTTTTATTACTGTTGTGTAACTGTCTGCAGTAGGCAGTGGACATTCTTTCCCCACACTAGTCCTTATTTGTGTATGCAGTAATATGATCTTGTTATATAAAAATGATGAGGCCTAAACAGAACAATATGTACTGTATACTGGATTCAGTCAAACTACCAACATTATTTATTTAATTTAGTGACTTTTTCTGTGACCAAAATCGATTAGTTATTCCAAACTTTTCACACTTGTTTTATTAATCTTCAGTGTCTTGTCATCTTGTTTTCCAGTGTTGCCCAGGTTTACTGCACATTGAGTGAACCTATAATCCAACCTGATTCAGTTGCTTCCTCAGTAATGAGATAAAGGCAGGTTGTATTCAAAAGGAACAGGGAAATTACATTGTCTGTGGGAATTGATCAGTGTGGCTTAGGAAAACGTGCCATGATGACAAGCAGGGAGAAAATACCCATTTCACTCCTGTGGCATTGCCATTGACCCTCTAAACCTGAGGGGCAAAAAGATGACCAAAAACCCAACGTAAGCTCCACATGGACAAAGCAACAACACGGTTAGAACTAGATGCTTTGTGTCAGCTGTGGAACAAAATACTTACAATCAGTTAATTTATCTTTTTAATCACATTACAAAAGACCGCATTCATCTGAACCAAATAGGTATCATGTGCCAGGCCAGTATGACAGTGATATGCCTAATCTTTTCTTATCATCTTTACTGGGTTTGTACATAGGGTATATTGTTTCAAAAATTACAGATGAGGGCAAGACTATACCTTGATGTACGTTCAAATTCGCCTGAAGGTGAGCCAATGCTTTCTGGTTAATGTCAGCAGATTTAAAGGCCTGCATGGATTCTGCCCATAATAGATCATACCAGAGTGTGTTTGGCCTCAATTGCCTGTCTGTTCAAAGAGCTTCCTAATGAAATATTGTGGCCGTGTCCGAAAACCCGTACTTGCCTTCTAAATAAGTCATTTTGGGTATGTGAAAAAATTATGTTTTGTAGTACGTGACATTTCGAAAATGTTTTTTGGGGTGGTAAAAATTTAGATTTTTGTTTCTCAGTAATACTACTAGCCACCTAGCAATTTTAGGAAGTTGGCTTTATCTAGTCCCATAGAGGTCCCCAATCTCCCATCCTTGCTACCAAGAAGCCATTTCAGGCTATTAATGAAGTTAGAGTAGCTAGCTTGCCTGCTGGCAAGGATGGTAGACTTTAGAAAAGCAAGCTATCCTCACTTACTTTGTGCCCCCTGAGATTTTGGGTCGCATGACACCCTTGCTTTAAATGCAAGGATGTGATACTTATTTCAGCTTTTTATCTAGTAGAATTCTCTGCACACGATCATCTTTCGAGACCCATGTGTGTCAGATAACAGCTGATAATCAGCTGAGGGGACACACTGTACCAAAAAAATGAATGGCGGGAAACAACGCAATTGCGCATTAGATATCACATTCTCAGTGTCACGTTCTGACCATAGTTCTTGTGTGTTTTTCCTTGTTTTGTGTTGGTCAGGATGTAAGCTGGGTGGGCATTCTATGTTTTGTGTTTCTATGTGGGGATTGTCAATTGGCCTGATGTGGTTCTCAATCAGAGGCAGGTGTTTGTCATTGTCTCTGATTGGGAACCATATTAAGGTAGCCTGTTTTGTGTTGGGATTTGTGGGTGGTTGTTTCCTGTCTTTGTGTTTCTCTGCACCAGATAGGACTGTTTCGTTTTGCCACGTTTGTTATTTTGTATTTTTGTAAGTGTTCACGGTTTCGTCTATTAAACATGTTGAGCACTGGCTACGCTGCTTGTTGGTCCGATCCCTGCTACACCTCTTCTCGTGAAGAGGAGGAAGGCTGCCGTTACACTCAGTAAGATGAGCATAGTATGCTGATATTTGTTGCTTACGAGTAGTGCACAATATGCAGTTCAAGTAAGTAGTAGGCAAGCCAGATTTTAGACACTGCAAATGCATCAATCAGAATGTCATTCAATATCTCCCTGCCATCATACATCTCCTGATCCCCTGAACAAACAGCAGGCAGGTCTAGTTGTCTTTTCTTTGAAAACACCATCTGAAATTCTAATTTGCTGCATTCTCAGATAACACGTGTCTCAAATTCGCAAGGGCAGGTTATTTTGAAGATTACCTCAGACATTGATATGAACTCTTTACTTGCTTTGACCATGTCTGGTGGCTTAAAACAAAGCTGCTGGTTAAGTCTGTGGTGTGTGACAGATAAATTCAAACATGTTTAGGAACTGAACTTAATAGTCTCGTGTTTAGACTTCCAGTGTCTTTGTCCCCAGTAATGAAAGTGTATCTGTAAAATTAGGCGAGATTAGGGTGTGCAGAGGCTTGGAATAGCCTGCATGTGCACATCCTTAATAAGAATAGCTCTCTAAAGATCTAGCCATGTGGAACAAGGACATCACTGACATCTACAGTACAGTGTGTGGTTCTATCTGTTGGTATTAAACAGAATGAAAGCCAACTGCTCATCCCATGCACACCATACTTGTTTTGGGATTGATGTTCATAGGCACATACTCACATATCTCTCTCAAATGTAGTAGTTTAATTTGTTATTAAAAAATGTCCTCTTACAAAAATACATATTCCCTGTTTGTATTTCTGATGGTAGTTCTGTTACAGTACACTATTATCCTCTGTTGCATAAATTCAGAGAAGGGTCTGACAGGTGAGATGTCTCCATCAGGCTGTTTTATAACACCAGAATCCTGCTGAGGCATGGCCTTCAGGGGGTCATAGAATGTGATGGTGAGCTGTTTGGGCCACAGACAGACTCAGGTCTGCTTCATTAAGCTCTGGCATGTTTCCGCACACCCAGACAGACGGGGGACTCCAATGGGTCTGGCACCAGCTTACCTGCCATGCAGCCTCCCAGGCTAGTGTCTCTGTCTGTCTGCACAATTAGGCAGTCCCCTGGGAGTCCTCTGTGCTGAGGAGGTGTGAGGGAATCTTGCTGGTATGGAGGGTCAGACCAAGTTCACAAGCACACTCCACACAACAGTAGTGAACTAGAGGAATTGAACAGGAGAATGGTCTCCTGGTACCGAAATGGAATCCATCGTCTGCCTAGGACGACGGAAATGTAACAACCCTCCCCCATGAGAAAGAGTCCTGTGCAATGAGCAGACCCTAAAACCATTTAGGAAATAATAGGTATACAATGTCTGAGTCAGGAGCCGTGTTGGAACAGGACTGTTAGTATAAGACCAACCACATCTGTGGGGATAACAATGTTAAGCATATTCCATGAACTCTTCATTTGTAAGAATGGTATCCTTGTAGTTGCAATGGTTAATATGTGATTTTGAATGCTAGTAACTAACATCTACCAGTTGTATAGGTTGCCATGCATACAGAACAATCATCAATACCACCAAGCAATACCAGGGTTATCCTCCTTCTGTCTGCAGTGCTGGGGATGAGGACAGGGATCGCCAGATCTCTTCCTGAGGAAGATCCCCAAAAGCAGAGGAGGATACTGGTCCAGTCCTACACCTCTGTCTCCAGCCAGCGCATCCCACAGAGAGGAGAGATCGCTGTGAGGTTCCACAACTCTTCACACTCTGTGCATACTGTACCAACCGCTACGGCCCCACCGCTAAATATATTGTCACTGTGGAGATCATGCAGAAGGATACAACTCTAATGCATGGCTAACAGTTTCAACTAGCAGCAATTTAAAATTAGCGTACAACAAGGCTGTGATTCAAACATTGCAACATCATTTGTAGAGCTTTATGCAATAATAGCAAGTGCATTTAGGTGTGTCGAAGTTCCAGTGTACTTATATGATGTGTGTTTAGCAGAGGTGTGGACTCGAGTCACATGACTTGGACTCGAGTCAGACTCGGGTCACAAATATGATGACTTTGACTTTAACACCAATGACTCGTGACTTAACTTGGACTTGAGCCTTTTGACTCGAACTGACTTGATACCCTCCCCAAGCCCAAATATAAATAATTATGCTATTAAAAAAAGTGTGCAGTGCATCAACTCTTAATTTAATGGATTACAGTTTGAATCAGACAGCAGCCAATCAAATTGTGCCAGCTGAGAAAAAGTTTTGCATGGCAGTGCAGAGGAACGTCGTCGAGTGAATTCAGATGGAGCCCTTGGAAAGATGATACCCAGAATTATTATTTTCGGATATAAAGACTCTGCTGTATCAATAAAAAACAGATTGCAACTTGCAAAACATGCGGGAAGAAAATGACAGACGGAGGCGCAACAACTTCCAAATTGTTCGACATTTGAAGCTATACAAAGAACGGTAAGTCGTGGCTAATATAGCAGACAGGTATATCATTCATAACTTTGCCAGTGTAGCATGTTGGCTAACGTAACTTTAAATCAATGAACCTCCACACAGTCAGTCAGTGCGGGAACGTGATCATTGCACCCAAGATTGAGCTACAACTGGTTACGCAGTTGGGAGCCTAAATCCTGCCTGATGTTACTGCTGTTCCTAAAGCCATTGACATATGCTAGCCTACTGTAACCACACAGAGAGAGAGTGTGTGTGTGTTAAGGTTGGGCGATTGTGTACAAGCCTACATCACCCGATTGCGCCCACATCACCCGATTGCAGGGGGGGGGGGGTCTTTCTCATGGCTACCCATGTATTTCCATGGAAATATAAAGTTTATTTGGAAATAAATAAATATATTTTTAAAAGCATTCATGATTTGCGTAAATGTAATATACTAACTATTACTCTTGTTAAAAATATGAAATGGTATTACATTTGGTGAAGAGAACATTATGACTTGTTTAGGACTTGAGACTTGATACTTGTCGGTCTTGACTTGAGACTTGACTCGGACTTGCCTGTCTTGACTTGGGACTCGACTTGGGACTTGAGTGCTAAGACTTGAGACTTACTTGTGACTTGTAAAACAATGACTTGGTCCCACCTCTGGTGTTTAGTACTTATATGATATGTTTAGTACTTATATGATACTTTAGTACTTATATGATGTGTTTCTTTGTGAAATTGTAAAAATAAGAAAAGGGCCAAAGCTTTGCTTGAAAGCATGCCTCCTATTCTGTTGACAGGTATCCAATAGAAGATTTAAAAGCATGTCTGAAACAATATGACTGTGCTCATTAGCTTTGGCTACAGACATTCCAATGACGCGAAGTGCCTTGATCCTGTCCACCTTGAGCTCTCTTTCTGTCATTAGTGGGATTAATAAATTGGATTTGAGGAGAAATCCGACTCTGTGAATCCTTTTTTTCTTCGTAACTACATACCATGGGAAAATGTTGAACAAAAGATAGTCTTGAAGAAATAACCCATATTTTATCACAAGGAGGGACATGCATGAATTTAAACCATAAAGAATATTCTTTCATTACTGTTTCTTGATAGCACATGTTTTTGTTTACACCCTCACTTTGCATTAAATCCTTACCTGCCTTGAATTGGTAGTATGAATCATTTTGTAGGTATTTCATCTGAACGGAACTGTTTTATTTGTTCCATCTGTCATGTACTGCTCATTTTGTCTAGGGGAGGCTGGTATTTTCTAATCAACATGGTCAAATGTTCCTACATGTCCTTGTATTTAGAGGTGTTTGTTTCTTGACTGACTGGTGATTTAGATTGTGGCTAAACGTGCTACTGTACTAGTTGCTGCCGTTACAAGAAAAGTAATTCACATACTAAACGGCCCAATATTGATTCCAGTTTCACCATCTTACATAAATTGAATAAGATGAAGGTTAAAGGGGTTTTATTCAGCTCATAAGATTTTTTTTGTCATGAGTATTTAATTTCTGTATAGGAAAATATACATACATTTATACTTATCTCAAGTGTTTTGTACAGTACAATGATTGCAATATATTACAAGTGTATTAATTTCCTGGATCCTTGTCTCCCATCTTGAAAAGAACTCACGTACAAAAAAAAGGTGATGTGTGTGTATGAAAGAAATGATTAAGTGCTTGCCCTATGAAGGTTGATTGAGGGTTGAGGATAATAGTAATTTCATCAAATCATTTTGCTCTTTGTGAGCCAACTTTGGCACCTTTTACCAGACAGCCACGGAATTTCATTGTACTCCGGCCATCACATTCACATGCATTTCTTTGCAAAAGTATTCAGTGTAAGGAGCAGCTTTAGGACAGTTACAGTAATGAATTGTTTCCTTGTATGGAATATACAAGAAATACAATCCCTGTGGATAGTTTGCTCCATCCAAGTCAGTCCTGTCCTACAACAGCCAGCCACAACTATAGCAATAACTTTGGGTACTAATCTCCATTTCCACACCTGCATTTCACCGTAGGGATGGTGCCAGGTTTCCTTGAGATGTGATGCTTGGCATTCAGGCCAAAGAGTTCAATCTTGGTTTCATCAGACCAGAGAATCTTGTTTCTCATGGTCTGAGAGTCCTTTAGGTGCCTTTTGGCAAACTTCAACCGGGCTGTCACGTGCCTTTTACTGAGGAGTAGCTTCCGTCTGGTCACTCTACCATAAAGGCCTGATTGGTGGAGTGCTGCAGAGATGGTAATCCTTCTGAAAGGTTCTCCTATCTCCACAGAGGAACTTTGGAGCTCTGTCAGAGTGACCATCAGGTTCTTGGTCACCTCCCTGACCAATGCCCTTCTCCCCTGATTGCTCAATTTGGCCGGGCGGTCAGCTCTTGGAAGAGTCTTGGTGGTTCCAAACTTCTTCATTTAAGAATGATGGAGGTCACTGTGTTTTGGGGGACCTTCAATGCTGCAGACATTTTTTGGTACCTTCCCCAGATCTATGCCTCAACACAATCCTGTCTAGGAGCTCTACAGACAATTTCTTCCACCTCATTGCTTGGGTTTTGCTCTGACATGCACTGCCAATCAATTGAAGGAGGATCAATGGAAACAGGATGCACCTGAGCTCAATTTCGAGTCTCATAGCAAAGGGTCTGAGTACTTATGTAAATAAGGTATTTCTGTATTTAATTTTTTTATTCATTTTCAAACATTTCTAAAAATCTGTTTTCACTTTGTCATTATGGGGTATTGTGTGTAGATTGAGGGGGGGAAAGTATTAATCAATTTTAGAATAAGGCCGTAACATTACAAAATGTGTAAAAAGTAAAGGGGTCTGAATACTTTCCAAATGCACTGTATAATGTATTCCTCTCTGTGCCATAGTATCACAGCGAATCTGTTCGTTTCCTGGTAAAAACTGCAGACATGCTTTTCACTATACCCTTGATTCCAGCTGGCCTCTTAATGGATGACTTGGACGCCCGTATCCTGTGTATTAGTCCGTGAAACACCATGAGGATACTGTGGTAGTTCTCAGCAGCTGTAACCTCATAGAACTGGCAGGCTGTGGTGAGGGCTAGCAGTCTGCCCTCCTCACTGAGGACCGTCCGTCTGTGATTCAGGTCCTTCTTGTTGCCCACGATCACTATGGGCACCTTGTCCATGCCCAGGTAGTCCTTGGTGGCCTTGATGGACTGGATCAGCTTGGTGACAGCGTTGAAGCTGGCCCTGTCACAGATGCTGTAGACCAGGACAAAACCGTCTGCCCACTGGACTCTCTTCTCATATAGGGAGGTCTCCCTGGACCGGTCCTGGAAAAGGTTAAAATAATATATACTTGCTTGTATCAAATAGGCTTGCTTGTATCAAAGAATGATCGATTTTGTATTTGGGAAAGGCCCAATCGTGGGATAAGTTAGTCCATGTAAGCCCTATCTCTCTGGGCTGATAGAGATGGTGTCCAGTCACTGTGGCCCTGCAGGGTGCTAGTAAAATGCAGTGGTGTAAAGTACTTAAGTAAAAATACTTTAAAGTACTACTTAAGTAGTTTTTGGGGGTATCTGTACTTTACTATTTATATTTTTTTTTTACTTTTACTTCACTACATTCCTAAAGAAAATAATGTCCTTTTTACTCCATACATTTTCCCTGACACCCAAAAGTGTTTTGAATGCTTAGCAGGACAGGAAAATGGTCCAATTCCTGCACTTATCAAGAGAACATCCTTGGTCATCTCTACTGCCTCTGATCTGGCAGACTCACTAAACACAGATGCTTTGTTTGTAAATAAATGAAGTCTAAGTGTTGGAGGGTGCCCCTGGCTATCGATAAATAAATAAAATTACTTGTGCCATCTGGTTTTCTTAATATAAGTATTTTGAATTATTTGAATTATTTATACTTTTACTTTTGACACTTAAGTATATTTTAAGTATATACTACAGTATACAGTATACACTTAAGTATACATTTTTTTTATACTTAGGTACTGTATATTCAAAACCAAATACTTCTAGACTTTTACTCAAGTAGTATTTTACTAGGTGACTTTCCTTTTTACTTGAGTAATTTTCTATTAAGGTATCTTAACTTTTACTCAAGTATGACAATTGGGTACTTTTTCCACCACTGGTAAAATGGGATTCATGTCGAAGACAACCAGGCACTTTTTGGCAGTAATACTCACTGCAGTACAGGGAAATGGAAGCATCATAAATCTGTGTCCCATACAGGCACTTATAAAGTAGCCTATGACTAACTTAAGTGCTGTGTTTAAGTTGACAAATATGCCCAATGCCTGCAGTCATTTCAGAAGACTGAATACAGTAGCTTTGCCCAATGCCATGTAAAACCAAAATACAGTATCAGACATCATTATGATAGCACATGAAACAGAATAAATGTTAACATTTTGTAATACCTGACAATATGGTGAATCCCAGATGTTAAAAGTTATGTCCCTTCCATCCACGATAACATTGTGGCTGTAGATTGATTCTGAAAGGAATTAACATAAGTATTAATTTAGTTGAACAGTATATAGTAGTAAAAAGTTTACTTGATACTACAATAGCTGGTGATGACAGACCAACTAAACTTACCAATATCCCCATATTCTCCAATGAATCTTCTAGTTAAGAAGCGGACTGTCAGCGCTGTGAAATAATTATCATCATCATCATTTTTACCATTTGTATTTTGAGGAAAATAATGGATTCAGTCAGCAATGCCAATTAAGGAAAAACTAATCCTGACTAAAATGGACCACTGATCACTGAAGACTTTTGAATACATTGCACAAATTATAAATAATGAGAATGATTAGAGATTTGGTCTTACCAGATTTACCAACCCTGTCTGTCCCAAGAACTACTACATTAGCATCCACTTTTAAAGCGTTCAGTCCTGTCATGATTCTGGCGGCTGTTTATTGGTCAGACTCGATCAGGACTATTTACACAATGTTGAGAGCATCAGAGAGAAGTTTTATGCCGCATTGAGTGGTGCGCACACTAGTTAAAGGGGCGTGGAAATATACTCTGCACCATCCAAATCCGAAATATGCAATTGTATTGAGCACGGCCTACTGACTGTTTATGCAGAAAAATATTGTTTTAGCGTAAACATAGTCGGCATACTTTTGCCGACTTTTGAATAACAAACACCTTTTCAACAAACATTTACCTCACATTCTTTTTTAAACTTGTAGATTTGCAAATGGTATCTTCCAAATGGAAATTATGCATAAGCATGAGGCAATAGCTAATGTCTGGTGAGGATCCTAGATTTGCATACAGTATTAGGGAAGCTGTTTTCATTTAGTATCGTGTGGTGTAAACTAGTCTCCAAAAACTAGATGTAGCACAGATTGGCTGTAGTCTCCAAAAACACCTGTACACACTTAGTTAGGCAGTGCAGCTTTAAGGTCCTGATTACTTACCAAGGATAATCATTGAATTAAATGGCAAAGTAAAAACGCGTTTGCGTGCAGAAAGTGGGAACTAATATCTTGCAAGTGTGCGTAAATCATACAGTAGGCCTACAGTAATCATTTTATGTATACTGTACACTTACTATCTGAATGTGATTTTAGTTCCTATGTAACTAGCTGACAACAACTCAATTAAACTATTGACTTGTTTGTAACAGCTAAAGTACTCTCCCACTGGGCATAGACGTCAGTTCAACGTCTATTCCACGTTGGTTCAACGTAATTTCATTTAAATGACGTGAAAGCAACCATGATTCAACCAATGTGCCAAGTGGGATGTAACCAAAAGTGTGGTGTGATATTATAACCAACCACTAGATGGAAGTAGAACATTTAAATAATCAGTTACATGACCAGCCCAGTGTATATCAGTTTTCTTTATGGTTTGGGGACCTGTATAATACTTTATTTTCCCTGATCATTTACATCGGCCTTAGGCCATGGACAGATGCTTAAACCTAGAATCCTTAATTGAAGCAATAACGAAGTGGTCACCCAAAGTTTGTTTTGGTAAGAAGCTGAGGGATGGGTCTGAAGAAATGTAACCACTCTCAAATTCATAGTATAATATATGCCATTTAGTAGATGCTTTATCCAACGCGACTTACAGTCATGCTTGCATACATTTTACATATTGGGTTGTCCCAGCGGGAATCGAACCCGTAAGTGCCATGTTCTACTGTCTGAGTGGGCTCACCATCCATGTTTTAAGGCTATAAAGTGTTGGTTTATATTAACTTTGTTTACAAACATTGGAGTAAAACAAGCATATATTATGGGTTCTGATGAGGTACAACAGTTAAACTAAGCTTATGGGGAATGAAACAATGGGTTTATCAGTGGCAGTTTGTGCCGTTTCAGATGAGGGAGGACAATTTATTATTTTTATGAGCATGGCCTTATTTCTATTACAGCATATTGGATGACTGTCATTCATATTCCATTCACCCAGATCAATGTTACATCTATAGGTTTAGGCTACTACATGATTCTCACATTTTTCCTCTACCCATCATGATGTTGCTACAAATTAGCCTAAGAATGAAAGTTTACAACGTAGGTGCACAGGTCAAGAGACATTTGAGTAATCAAGGTGACAGACAGTGACACATTCATTAATGCTTTGCACAATGCTTGCATGTATAGTGCATTCGGAAAGTATTCCGACCCCTTGACTTTTTCCACATTTTATTACGTTTCAGCCTTGTTCTAAAATTGATTAAATAGGTTTTTTTCCCTCATCAATCTACAGACAATACCCCATAATGACAAAGCAAAAAACGTTCAAAAACAGTTCAAAAACTGAAATTTCACATTTACATAAGTTTTCAGACCATTTATTCAGTACTTTCTTGAAACACCTTTGGCAGCGATTACAGACTCAAGTCTTCTTGGGTATGACACTACAAGCTTGGCACACCTGTATTTGAGGAGTTTCTCCCATTCCTCTCTGCATATCCTCTCAAGCTCTGTCAGGTTGGATGGGGAGTATTTCTGCACAGCTATTTTCAGGACTCTCCAGAGATGTTCGATCGGGTTCAAGTCCGGGCTCTGGCTGGGCCACTCAGGACATTAAGAGACTTGTCCCTTGCTCCGTTCATCTTTGCCTCGATCCTGACTAGTCTCCCAGTCCCTGCCACTGAAAAGAAATCCCACGGCATGATGCTGCCACCACCATGCTTCAACGTAAGGATGGTGCTAGGTTTCTTCCAGATGTGATGCTTGGCATTCCGGCCAAAGAGTTCATTCTTGGTTTCCTCAGACCAGAGATTCATGTTTAAGTGCCTTTTGGCAATCTCCAAGCAGGTTGTCATGTGCATTTGTGATCTGTGATCTGTGCCTCAACACAATCCTGTATCGGAGCTCTACGGACAATTCCTTCGACCTCATGGTTTGGTTTTTGCTCTGACATGCACTGTCAACTGTGGGACATTATATAGACAGGTGTATGCCTTTCCAATTCATGACCAAATCAATTGAATTTACCACAGGTGGACTCCAATCAAGTTCTAGAAACATCTCAAGGATGATCAATGGAAACTTTCTAAAACCTGTTTTCGCTTTGTCATTATGGGGTATTGTGTGTCGAAATATAAAAAATATATAAATTTTAGAATAAGGCTGTAATGTAACAAAACATTTGGAAAAAATGAAGTGGTCTGAATACTTTCCCGAAGGCACTATAGCAGATCTAGGTTGTAATCTTTAGTCCAACAGTAGAGTTTCTGTTGAACAAATTCAAGTATGTTTATCACTGTTTCGTTGTTTGCTTCCATTTAAGGCTCCAATCAACAGAATCGGGGGAATGAATACACCCCTTATAACACATGCAAACACAGTTCACTTTCATAGCAGCCACATACAAACAGCATAATCCTTTTGATTGTTGTAGCTATGATTCCTTCTCACGTCTACGGGCTCTCCGCCGCTCACCTTTTCCCTTTGCTTGTGGACTTCAGTGTACAACACATAAGCTGTCTGAGACCAGGTGAAAAAACCTTTCCAAGCCAAACCTTCCTATCATAAGTACGCACAGCCTACATCGTTGCCACCATATTAGCTAATGTCAAAGTCAACATAGCTACTAAAACTACAGTGTGTACACTGGTCAGCAAGCAGTTTAGCAGTTACATCAGCTGCCCCAATGGCAATACATTTATAAAACTTAACACTTACCTTGACTTGGAAGTGTTCCAGTGTTGGATATCCATAGCCAGCTAGTTAACATAGCATCCCTCTGTTTGAGCCGGGTGTTTGAGTATGCTAAACTAGCTAGCTCCATTCGCTAGGTAAGTGAAAGAGAAAGTGAACAAAAAAATACAACAAAATATAGCTAGCTCTCTCTCACTGTCTCTCTCTCTTGCTTCTCCTTCATTTATGAAGACAATCATTTTTTCAAAACTATTGTCTTTCTCTCTCTTTCAGTGAACAACTCACAACATTTTATGCACTGCAGAGCTAGCTAACTGTAGCTTATGCTTTCAGTACTAGATTAATTCTCTGATATTTTGATTGGGTGGACAACATTTCAGTTCATGTTCCAGAGCTCTGAAAGGTTGGAGGACATCCTCCGAAAGTTGCCATAATTACTGTGTAAGTCTACGGAAGGGGTGGAGAACCACAAGTCTCCTAGGTTTTGTACTGAGGTCACTGTACCCAGAGGAGGACGGAAACTAGTTGTCCTCTGGCTCCACCATGGTGCTACCCTACAGAGTGTTGTTGAGGCTACTGTAGACCTTTGTAAAACAGTGTGTTTTAATCAATTATTTGGTGACGTGAATATATTTTGTATAGTTTTTCCTAAAAAAATATATATTTTTAAAAGCTTCACTATTTTTATGAAATTCACTGAGGAGGATGGTCCTCCCCTTCCTCATCTGAGGAGCATCCACTGGGGTATATATTATTAATTTATAAGTCATAAAATGGATGTAGCAACTAAGGATTCTAGCTTTAATAACATCTATTCTCTGCTGTATGCTAATTGAGGCATCCTGTGCGTTCTCCACAGGGAGGACATCTCAGTAGCATACCGTTGTAGAACGTGTTGTTTTCTACAGCTGCACAAACAGACACAACAGTAAGCAACAGGAGGGTAAGGGCATTGTATGGTTTTAATTCAGAAAACCATAAGTAGCATCAATTTGTGCTTTACTTTGATCACATTACAAGACCCTCATCAGGACTCAAAGGAAACACTATTGCACTAAGACGTTGATTTTATACTTAACCAATATATACTCAATTTATCTCTCATGATAACCGAACAAATATGTGAAGGTCAGTATTTTTTCAGAAAATGACAGATATTTGGCCTACACCCAAAATCGAATCAATTCAGACTGAGACCACTTTCATCTAAGATGGATGTGACCTTTTTATGCTGCTTTGACAGATTACACATTTACTCTAGAGATATTAATAGTTTGACATTGAAAGGCTCTGCTCTTGAGAAGAGAACATTAACTTTGGTTTGACTGTCACACATTCACTTGATAATCTATCATGAAAGTACACATAAAGTGCTGTCAAATATGTCAGCAGGGGGTTTACTGTCACGTTCCTGACCTTATTTCCTTTGTTTAGTCTTTGTTTAGTTGGTCAGGACGTGAGCTGGGTGGGTGTAGTCTATGTTATGTGTTTCTTTGTTTAGGTTTGTCTTATTGGCCTGATATGGTTCTCAATCAGAGGCAGGTGTTTTACATTGTCTCTGATTGGGAACCATATTAAGGTAGCCTGTTTTCACTGTTGGTTTGTGGGGGATTGTTCCTGTTCGTGTGTTCCTGTTTTTTTCTGTGTTCACTAGTTCGGTACTGTAGCTTCGTTGGTTTTTCGTCTGTTTATTGTTTTTGTTCATATTGAGAAGTATTCTAATAAATTATGGATACGCACCACGCTGCGCTTTGGTCCTCCTCTCCTTCTACCGACGAAAGCCATTACATTTACATTGTGAATGGATTATTATTGGGCACTTTGGTCTCCTAGTTATCAGTGATAACAGATATTTGCCTTTAAAAGAAGTGCACAGTATAATGTCCAAACAACCTCTGATATCTAGATTATTTGCCACTGAATAATTAGCTGTCTGTGCATAATGAATTGGCATCCAACACTTCATGACTCAACCCATCTTGGCAGAATAGCTTGTAATTCATAATTTGTTTTGAACATGTATCTGTTGTCACATTCAGTCACGTCTATAGTGAGCCACAAGAAGGCCTCTGATTCCCAGTATTGAAGAGAGAGTTCTCTTTAAAGAGAATATGAGGACACACATTTCGAAGATAACCTGAGGACATTACGAGAGACCATTATTTTCTAAATGAAAAGGAGGTGCATTATTTACCATCCTAATTGACATGAGTGAATGACAGATAATAGTTCAGAAGAGTAACCAGTAACCATCTATCTTTAACCATCTATCTTCTAGTAACCAGTAACCATCTAACCAGTAACCATCTATCTTCTATCCCATCTATCTTCAGAGCTTGTGCTGTTAGGTGACCTAAACTGGGACATGCTTAATTAACACCCAGGCCATCCTACAATCTAAGGTTGATGCCCTCAATCTCACACAAATTATCAATGAACCTACCAGCTACAACTCCAAATCCATAAACACAGGCACCCTCATAGGTATCATCCTAACCAACCTGCCCTCCAAATACACCTCTGCTGTCTTCAACCAGGATCTCAGCGATCACTGCCTCATTGCTTGCGTCCATAATGGGTCTGCGGTCAAACGAACAACTCTCATCACTGTCAAACGCTCCCGAAAACACTTCAGCGAGCAGGCCTCTCTAATTGACCTGGCCCAGGTATCCTGGAAGGATATTGACCTCATTCCGTCAGTAGAAGATGCCTGGTTATTCTTTAAAAGATCTTTCCTCACAATCTTAAAAAAGCATACCCCATTCAAAAAATGTTGAACCAGGAAAAGGTATAGCCCGTGGTTCACTCTAGACCTGACTGCCCTTGACCACCACAAAAACATCCTGTGGTGTACTGCATTAACATCGAATAGCCCCAGCGATATGCAACTTCTCAGGGAAGTTAGGAACCAATATACACAGGCAGTTAGGAAAGCAAAGGCTAGCTTTTTCAAACAGAAATGTTCATCCTGCAGCACAAACTCCAAAAAGTTCTGGGACACTGTAAAGTCTGTGGAGAATAAGAGCACCTCCTCCCAGCTGCCCACTGCACTCGGGCTAGGAAACACTGTCACCACCAATAAATCCACAATAATTGAGAATTTCAATAAGCATTTTTCTACGGCTGGCCATGCTTTCCACCTGGCCACCCCTACCTTGGTCAACAGCCCTGCACCCCCCCACAGCAACTTGCCCAAGCCGCCCCCATTTCTCCTTCACTCAAATCCAGATAGCTAATGTTCTGAAAGATCGGCAAAATCTGGACCCCTACAAATCAGCAGGGCTAGACAATCTGGAGCCTTTCTTTCTAAAATTATCAGCCAAAATTGTTGCAACCCCTATTACTAGCCTGTTCAACCTCTCTTTCGTATGGTCTGAGATCCCCAAAGATTGGAAAGCTTATCCCCCTCTTCAAAGGGGGAGACACTCTAGACCCAAATTGCTACAGACCTTTATCCTACCCTGCCTTTCTAAGGTCTTCGAATGCCAAGTTAACAAACGATTTCGAATCCCACCGCACCTTCTCCGCTATGCAATCTAGTTTCCGAGCTGGTCATGGGTGCACCTCAGCCACGCTCAAGGTCCTAAACGATATCATAATCGCCATCGACAAGAGACAATACTGTGCAATTGTATTCATCAACCTGGCAAAGGCTTTCGACTCTGTCAATCACCACATTCTTATCGGCAGACTCAACAGCCTTGGTTTCTCAAATGACTGTCTCACCTGGTTCACCAACTACTTCTCAGACAGAGTTCAATGTGTCAAATCGGAGGGCCTGTTGTCCGGACCTCTGGCAGTCTCTATGGGGGTGCCACAGGGTTCAATTCTCGGGCCGACTCTTTGCTCTGTATACATCAATGATGTCACTCTTGCTGCTGGTGATTCTCTGATCCACCTCTACGCAGACGATACCATTCTGTATACTTCTGGCCCTTCTTTGGACACTGTGTTAACAAACCTCCAGACCAGCTTCAATGCCATACAACTCTTCTTCCGTGGCCTCCAACTGCTCTTAAATGCAAGTAAAACCAAATGCATGCTCTTCAACCGATCGCTTCCAGCACCTGCCCGCCGTCCACCATCACTACTCTGGACGGTTCTGACTTAGAATATGTGGACAACTACAAATACCTAGGTGTCTGGTTAGACTCTCTCCTTCCAGACTCACATCAAACATCTCCAATCTAAAATTAAATCTAGAATCAGCTTCCTATTTCGCAATCAAGCATCCTTCACTCATGCTGCCAAACATATCCTCGTAAAACTGACTATCCTACCAATCCTTGACTTCGGCAATGTCATTTACAAAATAGCCTCCAACACTCTACTCAGCAAATTGGATGCAGTCTATCACAGTGCCATCCGTTTTGTCACCAAAGCCCCATATACTACCCACTGCTGCGACCTGTATACTCTCGTTGGCCGGCTCTCGCTTCATATTCGTCGCCAAACCCACTGGCTCCAGGTCATCCATAAGTCTTTGCTAGGTAAAGCCCCGCCTTATCTGAGCTCACTGTCACGTCTGCTCCCACTCTTCACCCCCCTGGTGCTTGACGCCGCCAGGCTGCACTGCATCACGCACTCCTTCCATCCATTACGCACACCTGCCTTCCCTCATCACGCGCATCACCGATATTGGACTCACCTGGACCCACTCATCACCTGTTATTACCTCCCCTATATTTGTCAGTTCCCCAGCTCTGTTCCCCGCTACTGCATTGATTGTTTTTTGTCTTTGTTTTCTTGTATGCTGACGCTGTTCCTGTCTCATTCCATGTCCGTTTCTTCATTAAATGTTTTACTCCCTGTACCTGCTTCGTCTCTCCAGCGTCATTCCATGTGACACTCACTGGTCACCATAGCAGCACCCACCCGTAGCACGCGCTCCAGCAGGTATAATTCACTGGTCACCCCCAAAGGCAATTCTTCCTTTGGCCACCTTTCCTTCCAGTTCTCTGGTGCCAATGACTGGAACTAATTGCAAAAATCACTGAAGCTGGAGACTCATATCTCCCTCACTAACTTTAAGCACCAGCTGTTAGAGCAGCTCACATATCACTGCACCTGTACATATCCCATCTGTAAATAGCCAATCCAACTACCTCATCCCCATAGTGTTATTTATTTTTTTGCTCCTTTGCACCCCAGTATCTCTATTTGCACATTCATCTTCTGCACATCTATCACTCCAGTGGTTAATTGCTAAATTGTAATTATTTCGCCACTATGGCCTATTTATTGCCTTACCTCCCTTATCTTACCTCATTTGCACACAKTGTATATATACCTTTTTTCTATTGTGTTATTGACTGTATGTTTGTTTATTCCATGTGTAACTTTGTTGTTTGTGTCGCACTACTTTGCTTTATCCTGGCTAGGTCGCAGTTGTAAATGAGAACTTGTTCTCAACTAGCCTACCTGGTTAAATAAAGGTGAAATAAATAAAAGAAAAAGTATATATTTTGTATATTTTATGTAAAAAATAAAAATGTGAGTTATGTTGCTGCTTTGAAATTGGAAGATATATGTAATAGCTGTAATGTACTTGGAATTTATTTTGCTTTCTCTTTAAGAAGGAGGCGTGGTTTTGATCTTAGAACAATAACAGGGCTTCTCATTGACTGCTTTATAATGTAGCAAGGAAAGAATGTTGAAATTTCAGGTTGTATGAAGGTGTAGTTATGTTTTTATGTTAGATCAAATCAAATCATGAGAGGCACAGTGATAGTTTACTGATAGTTTGCTGTAATTAATTCCATTATCAGAAAGCTGGGTACTATGATGTAAGGGATAATCAACGAGGGACTACCCTTTTAGGTTTTAGACAGGATTTTTTTTCTAAGAGTGTTCTTCAGTTGAGATTGTAAGCCTTTATTTGAAAAGGTCATAGGCTAGCTGTATCAAATAGTCATTCATGATAATATGCAGTTGCAATATGTTACTTTCTTCAGAACTGTATCCTCTTGGCATAGATTTGATAGTCAAGTGGAAATTAGGCCAACAGATGGAGTCAATCAACACAGGGCATGCAATTATGAATAATTTATTTCAGGTAAGTAAGAGTAACATGTTATGTACTGGATCAAATGTATTTTAGTTTGAAAAAAGGTGTTAAAAATGGTGTCACCAGTCTGACACTGCTTACTGCCACACAATAAATCCAGAATACTTTAAAGCAGTAGCTCAATAACAAATCGAATAATACTCTGTGCACTCAAAAAGGCAGAGGGCAAATGGATACCGAAAATAGGATTAGAAAAAAACATTAAAAAAACAGAACTCCCAGAGGTATTTTATGAAACAGTAAATTGATTTATTGGACATATATGCTGACGATCACCTTGGAGAATTTAGTTGCTATTGTGTTCCCCCTGAAACAAATTCTTTAATTTCCCATGCTGTCAGAAGCCATAACAATAGTTATTATTATTGCACCTGTGTGTAAAATACAACACTGGTGTCAGAGGCACTTTTGTTTCCCTGTCAGTGAAGTGCTACATTCTTTATCAGATGAAAAAATGTCCTATTTAGAGGTATTCATGGACATGAACTGTAGTCCTGGGATTAGGCTGGGTTCACACACACACACACTCTCGCTCTCTCTCTCACTCTCAATTGAAAGGCTTTTTTGGCATGGGAAACATATGTTTAGTGAAATAGATAATAAACAAAAGTGAAAACATAATGAACTGTAAACATTACACTTATAAAACTTCCAAAATAATAAAGACATTTCAAATGGCGTATTATGTATATACAGTTGAAGTCGGAAGTTTGCATACACCTTAGCCAAATACATTTAAGTCAGTTTTTCACAATTCCTGACAATAATAACGGAGAGACTGATTCTTTCATCACATTCCTAGTTTACATACACTCAATTAGTATTTGGAGCATTGCCTTTAAATTGTTTAATTTGGGTCAAACATTTCGGTTGCCTTCCACAAGCTTCCCACAATAAGTTGGGTGGATTTTGGCCCATTCATCCTGACAGAGCTGGTGTTACTGAGTCAGGTTTGTAGGCCTCCTTGCTCGCACATGCTTTTTCAGTTCTGCACACAAATTGTCTATATGATTGAGGTCAGGGCTTTGTGATGGCCACTCCAATACCTTGACTTTGCTGTCCTTAAGCCATTTTGCCACAACTTTGGAAGTGTGCTTGGGGTCATTGTACATTTGGTAGACCCATTTGCGAGCAAGCTTTAACTTCCTGACTGATGTCTTGAGATGTTGCTTCAATATATCCACATCATTTTCTGTCCTCATGATACCATCTATTTTGTGAAGTGCACCAGTCCCTCCTGCAGCAAAGCCCCCCCACAACATGATGCTGCCACACCCGTGCGTCACGGTTGGGATGCCGTTCTTCGGCTTGCAAGCCTCCCCCTTTATCCTCCAAACATAACGATGGTCATTATGGCTAAACAGTTCTGTTTTTGTTTCATCAGACCAGAGGACATTTCTCCAAAAAGTACGGTCTTTGTCCCCATGTGCAGCTGCAAACTGTAGTCTGGGTTTTTTATGGTGGTTTTGGAGCCGTGTCTTCTTCCTTGTTGAGTGGCCTTTCAGGTTATGTCGATATAGGACTCATTTTACTGTGGATATAGATACATTTGTACCTGTTTCCTCCAGCATCTTCACAAGGTCCTTTGCTGTTGTTCTGGGATTGATTTGCACTTTTCGCACCAAAGTACGTTCATCTCTAGGAGACAGAARGCGTCTCCTTCCTGAGCGGTATGACTGCTGCGTGGTCCCATGGTGTTTATACTTGCGTACTATTGTTTGTACAGATGAATTGTACCCTTCAGGCGTTTGGAAATTGCTCCTGTCAGTGATTGGGTGCAGAGATGTAGCGGAGTCAGGCGCAGAACACAGTTTAGAGTAAAACAACTGAGTTTACTCAATAAAACAAACACGGAATATTCCAACAAGGAAAATACAAAACTAACACCTACAACAAATCACTAAGACACCAACAATCACGGACAGAACAGAAAGGTATGCCAGAGGGTTAAATGGGAATTGAAACCAGGTGTGTGTAATACAGACAAAACAAAACGAAAATGAAACATGGATCGGTGGTGACTAGAAAGCCGGTGACGTCGACCGCCGAACACCACCCGAACAAGGAGAGGGGTCGACTTCGGTGGAAGTCGTGACAGCTCCCAGGGATAAACCAGACTTGTGGAGGTCTGCAATGTTTTTCTGAGGTCTTGGCTGATTTCTTTTGATTTTCCCATGATGTCAAGCAAAGAGGCACTGAGTTTGAAGGTAGGCCTTGAAATACATCCACAGGTACACCTCCAATTGACTCAAGTGATGTCAATTAGCCTATCAGAAGCTTCTAAAGCCATGAAATCATTCTCTGTAATTTTCCAAGCTGTTTAAGGCACAGTCAACTTAGTGTATGTACACTTCTGACCCATTGGAATTGTGATACAGTGAATTATAAGTGAAATAATCTGTCTGTAAACAATTGTTAGAAAAATTACTTGTGTCATGCACAAAGTAGATGTCTTAACCGACTTGCCAAAACTATAGTTTGTTAACAAGAAATTTGTGGAGTGGATGAAAAACGAGTTTTAATGACTCCAACCAAAGTGTATGTAAACTTCCGACTTCACCTGTATACAATGTAATGATGTGCAAATAGTTCAAGTACAAAAGGTAAACAAATCAACATAAATATAGGTTGTATTTACAATTATGTTTTTTCTTCACTGGTTGCCCTTTTCTTGTGGCAACAGGTCACAAATATTGTTGCTGTGATTGCACACTATGGTATTTCACCCAATAGATATGGGAGTTTATCCAAATTTGATTTGTTTTCAAATTATTTTTGTGTCTGTGTGACCTGAGGGACGTACAGTATGTGTCTCTAATATGGTCATACATTTGGAAGGAGGTTAGGAAGTGCAGCTCAGTTTCCACCTCATTTTGTGGGCATTTTGTGGGCAGTGCACGTAGCCTGTCTTCTCTTGAGTGCCAGGTCTGCCATCGGAGGCCTTTCTCAATAGCAAGGCTATGCTCACTGAGTCTGTACATAGTCAAAGATTTCCTTATTTTTGGGTCAGCCACAGTGGTCAGGTATTCTGCCACTGTGTACTCTCTGTTTAGGGCCAAATAACATTCTAGTTTGCAATTTCTTTGTTAATTCTTTCTATTATGTCAATTAATATAATGTTTACATACCCTACATTACTCATCTCATATGTATATGCTGTACTCTATACCATCTACTGCATCTTGCCATCTTTATGTAATACATGTATCACTAGCCACTTTAAACAAAGCCACTTTTATATGTTTACATACCCTACATTACTCATCTCATATGTATATACTGTACTCGATACCATCTACTGCATCTTGCCTATGCCGTTCTGTACCATCACTCATTCATATATTTGTATGTACATATTCTTCATCCCTTTACACTTGTGTGTATAAGGTAGTTGTTGTGAAATTGTTAGGTTAGATTACTCGTTGGTTATTACTGCATTGCCGGAACTAGAAGCACAAGCATTTCGCTACACTGGCATTAACATCTGCTAACCATGTGTATGTGACAAATAAAATTTGATTTGATTATCTTTTTGTTTTCTCATGATTTGGTTGGGTCTAATTGTGTTGCTCTCCTGGGGCTCTGTGGGTTCTGTTTGTGTTTGTGAACAGATCCCCAGGACCAACTTGATTAGGGGGGTCTTCTCCAGGTTAATTTCTCTGTAGGTGATGTCTTTGTTATGGAAGGTTTGGGAATCGCTTCCTTTTACAGTGGTTACTCAACTAATAGTTTTGCGATTATGCTGCAGGATTTAGAGGTAATTTGTGGTTTAGTACGGTACCCTGCGTCACTACTTCATCACTCCAGACCAGTGCAAAGGGGAGTTAGAGCATTGTGTCTCTAACTGACAATGAATGGGTGACATAAACTAAATAGAAACTGATAATTCTGCACAACTTCCATATTACTTATTAAAATTGTTCTTACACTAAAGGTTTTTATTCTAAGAGAAACTTAGACTACAATTAGGGTGTGGAAATGTTAGGATTATTTAGCTCTTACTGTAGTACTGTAGCCTACTCCAGACCGGTCACATTGTCCAGTTCCCAAGTGGCGCAGTGGTCTAACTCACTGCAGTGCAGTGCAAACTGCTTTGCTACAGATGCTGGTTGCGTGCTGGCTGTGGCTGGGAGACCCATTAGTTTTTTTTTCGTTTCTCTCCCTCTAAAAACAGAAATAAATAATTTGAAATAACAAACTGGCTTTATTTACAAATTAGCAACAATCTCTCACCCCATGTTCAAGAATGGCCATTTTCTCACTCACTTTACGTTATTTGAAAACGAAATCATCTCCAAAATATCGTTATTTTTAAACAAAGTCGTTATTATTATTATTATTTAATTTAGAATTTATAAAAACCCTTTAGATATTCTCACAGATATATTATTAACCCTGCTTTTCACAGGCGTAGCATGCGTAGCATGCAAACAAAGTTCTGCAAACAATGTTTCTAGGATGGGCTATAAGCAGGACAATATATGTTGGTCAAATTAGTCATGGCTCCCGAGTGGCGCACAATGGGATTGCCTTGCAGTTCTCCAGCTTTAGGGTTCAAGGCACAGGGCAGGGGGCACGGGATGGGCCGTAGAGCAGTGCACAGAAGATGGACCTAGCCCATGGGGAAGGAAGGAGGAGTGTGGAGACCCTCGCCCCACTGGGTAGCACAGGGCAACACTTTAAGGGGCATTGCACTAATAATGCTGCTGACTAGGGAAACGTTCCCGCTGTTCTTAGTGCCTCTCTGCACGTTCAAACTAAAACAAATTAACTAATAATGGCGCAAAAAATGCCCCTTAGATATGAATTCGGAGGGCAGAAAGGATTAAATATTAAAGCATTAGACCTCTCACTAAAGGCGTCAGTAAAAAAGTTATACATAAATCCGAACTGGATTTAATTAAAATGACATGAAAAGCGCACATTTGTAAATCCCAAACTCTAAAAGTAATTGGAAAGGAAGATACAAATAATTTGTGACATTGTGGTTACAATAAAAAATGTAAACAAGATGTATTTTTATTTACAGTAGTGATGGACAGCTGGAAGCATTTTGTATTTCTTCATCAACATCTTTATGCTTTCGTTAATAAAATAACGAGAAAAAAGACATTCAAAATGCAGATGTTTATTTAAACTACATTTTTTTGGTCCAGAGCCAAGCGGTATTGGCAGAGAGTCAGGCGGCATTGGCGGAGAGTCAGGCGGAGAATGACGCGTTGAAGAAGGCGAGGAACGAGATGGAGTCACAATCCATGCCAGGCACACCTGTGAGCTCTGGAACTCCACCTCCGACAGGCAGAGTCTGTCAGAGGTGGCGGGTTCGTCAGGTCATCGGTTCACCCTGACATTTCCATTCCTCTTCTAACAACAGAACTTGACCAACTGCTCACCAGGCACAGCATTGGCCGTCCGGACCGTTATACTGTTCTGCTATTCCAAGGATGTGTAACCGAAGAGAGATGCCACGAGTGGACACAGAATACCAACTGGGATGGATCCCGAGGTAAATGTGGCTTACTAGTGAAAACCATTAAAAACTTTGTGGATGTGGCCTCCTGAGTGGCGTAGCAGTCTAAGACACTGCATCGCAGTGCTAACTGCGCTGCTACAGATGCTGGTTCGATACACGTGCCACCCACCACCGGGAGACCCAAGAGGCGGAATTTGGTTTCTCTCCCTCTAAAAAGATAAATAATTCTAAATAACAAACTGGCTTTATTTACAAATCAGTGAGAATGTCTCATCCCATGTTCAAGAATGGCCTTTTTCTCACTCACTCTAGAAAATGACAATGAAATAATCTCCAAAATATTGTTATTTTTTAAACAAAGTGATGATTATTATTATTAATTAATTAATTAATTAAGAATTATATAAAAGCCCCTTAGATATTATCACAGATCAGATTTGCCCTAATGAAAAATGCCCCTTAGATATTAATTTAGAATCATCCAATCCTCTAAATGTAATTATTTGCGGAGAGTCAACTTTTTTTTTTTATATACCGTAGGCCTACTGTAGGTGACATGAGTCTCACTAGTGTTGAGTAATGTGCTGTTGAAAGTTATGTGTTTCGTGCTGCTTTGAGACAAGCATGGGGACTGGTCTTGATAAATCAATGAGATTTTTATTTTCACTGAATCTCCATTTGGGTTTTGGTTAGACTACAATTAAGTTGTGGAAATGTTATGTCTTAGTTCTGTAGCCTACTCCCGACAGTTATGTTGTACAGCGCCATATTTTCCATTCCAAGCTAATGGAAACCCTAAGGGTTTAGTTTTTAGTTTTTCTTGGAATAGAATCACCATAATATTAATCTAATTAATTAAGCAACATTTCTTAAAATCAATCCCATATACAATGTTCTTACCATAAAAAGTCTTAAATTCTATCAAGGCTGTCAAATTCTTCTCAAAGATGTCCTCTGGTGGTCAAACTAACACTAACTAGCATTAATGGTAACAATGGCTGACAATTAAATAACGTGCCATAGAATTCTGCGGCAGCACGCAAGATGTGCTGCAGTATGACGCAACTTTAAAAGGAGGAACCACTGTAGGTGGTTGTAGAATTTAACAGCTCTTTTCTGGATTTTGATCATTAGCCGGTATAGGCCTAATTCTGCTCTGCATGCATTATTTGGTGTTTACGTTGTACACAGATAATATTTTTGCAGAATTCTGCATGCAGAGTCTCAATTTTGTGTTTGTGTCACGCCCTGACCTTAGTTCCTTGTTTATGTCTCTATTTTGGTTTGGTCAGGGTGTGAGTTGGGGTGGGCATTCTATGTTTTGTTGTATGTTTTGTATTTCTATGTGTTTGGCCTGGTATGGTTCCCAATCAGAGGCAGCTGTCAATCGTTGTCTCTGATTGAGAGCCATACTTAGGTAGCCAGTTCCCACCTGTGTTTGTGGGTAGTTGTTTTCTGTTTAGTGTAGTGCACCTTGCAGAACTGTTCGTTTGTTGTTTTTGTTCAAGTGTTAGTATTTATTTATTTTCAAGTGTTTAGTATTTATATGGACACTTACCATGCTGCACCTTGGTCCTCTTCTCCTTCTCCCGACGACAATCGTTACAGTTTGTCCCATTTTGTGAATTCTTGGTTGGTGAGCGGACCCGAGACCTCACAACCATAAAAGTCAATGGGTTCTATAACTGATTCAAGTATTTTTAGCCAGATCCTAATTGGTATGTCAAATTTTGTTCCTTTTTTCTTGTTTCTCAGATCGTTCACAGCTTTGTGGAAGTTACCTGTGGTGCTGATGTTTCGGCCGAGGTATGTATCGTTTTTTCTGTGCTCTAGGGCAACGGTGTATAGATGGAATTCGTTTCCTTGGGAACTGGACCTTTTTTGGAACACCATTATTTTTGTCTTATTGAGATTTACTGTCAGGGCCCAGGTCTGACAGAATCTGTGCAGAAGATCTAGGTGCTGCTGTATGCCCTCCTTGGTTGGGGACAGAAGCACCAGATCATCAGCAGTAGACATTTGACTTCATATTCTAGTAGGGTGAGGCTGGGTGCTGCAGACTGTTCTAGTGCCCTCGCCAATTCGTAGATATATATGTTGAAGAGGATGGGGCTTAAGCTGCATCCCTGTCTCACCCCCCAAACTTGATGTTTGACATAGATTTAATAATGTTTTTCCCCCAACACCACTTTCCATCAATTTGTATAGCAGGCTCTCGTGCTGTTAATGATAATGCAGAGGATTTCCCCAAGGTTGCTGTTGACGTATATCCCACGGTAGTTATTGGGGTCAAATTTGTCTCCACTTTTGTGGATTGGGGTGGTCAGTCCTTGGTTCCAAATATTGGGTAATATGTCAGAGCTGAGGAGGATGTTAAAGAGTTTAAGTTTAGTCAATTGGAATTTGTGGTCTGTATATTTTATCATTTAATTTCAGATACCATCAACCCCACAGTCCTTTTTGGGTTGGAAGGTCAATGTAATTGGAGAATTCAGTGGGTTCTGGTAGTCTTTAATAGTTAATTCTAAGATTTGTATTTGATCATATATGTTTTTGCTGTTTGTTCCTTGTTATAGAGCCAAAAAGATTGGAGAAGTGGTTGATCCAAACATCTCTGTTGTGGATAGATAACTATTCGTGTTGTGGTTTGTTTAGAGTTTTCCAATTTTCCCAGAAGGTTAAATTCTATGGATTCTTCAATTACATTGATTTGATTTCTGACGTACTGTTCCCTCTTTTTCCGTAGTGTATTGTTTTATTGATTCATCATAGTGAAGGCGTAGTCTCAGGTTTTCTGGGTCTCTATGTTTTTGGTTGGATAGGTTTCTCAATTTCTTTCTTAGGGTTTGCATTCTTCATCAAACCATTTGTCATTGTTGTTCATTTTCATAGGCTGTCTGCTTGACATTTTTAGATTTGATAGGGAAGCTGAGAGGTCAAATATAATGTTTAGATTTTCTACTGCCAAGGTTACACCTTCACTATTACAGTGAAACATTTTGTCCAGGAAATTGTCTAGAAGGGATTGAATTTGTTGTTGCCTAATAGTTTTTTGGTAGATTTCCACATTACTTTCCTTCCATCTATAGTATTTATTAAAATTATTCAGTTCCTTTGGCTTTGATGTCTCATGGTTGAGCAAAGCTCTGTTCAAGTAGAGTGTGATTTTGCTATGATCTGATAGGGGTGTCGGTGGACTGACGTTGAACGCTCTAAGAGACTCTGGTTTGAGGTCAGTGATAAAGTAGTCTACAGTACTAGTGCCAAGAGATGAGCTATGTGTACCTACCGTAGGAGTCCCCTCGAGGCCTAAAAATTGACTATGTACATACCCAGCCTCCAACAGAGCTGCAGGAGTTGTGACCCATTTTTGTTGGTTATGTTGTCATAGTTGTGTATAGGGTGGCATGTGGGGGAGGGAATGCTGTCACCTTCAAGTAGGTGTTTGTCCCCCTGTGTGCTGAGGGTGTCAGGTTCTTGTTCAGTTCTGGCATTTAGGTTGCCACAGACTTGTACATGTCCCTGGGCCTGGAAATTATTGATCTCCCCCTCTAGGGTGGAGAAGATGTCATTGTTAAAATATGGGGATTCTATTGGGGGGATACAGGTAGCACTCATAAGGAAATGTTTCTCTTTTGAGAAAATGTTCTTATTAATTTCTAGCCAGATGTAAAATGTTCCTGTTTTGACTAATTTAATAGAGTGGGTTAGGTCTGCTCTATACCAGATGAGCTTAACTTCACCCTGCTACCATGAAAAGACTTTCCCCCTGCCACCATACAGCGGGTGAATCCAAGCATTTCGCGAGACTCAAAATCTAATGTCTACCTGGCCCACCACTCCACCCTGGACTTGAACAGCCTTTACGACCAGGTCCACCTCTACAAGGCAGCAATCCCAACTTTTGCCAGGACCTCAACCGTAGCCCCAGCACCTCACAGGAGTAACAGAGCAACGGACACCCTGCCCAGACCAGTGAGACACCCTCGCAGACCTGCAAGACCTCCTCCTGAAGGACATGCACCGAGGGAACCCATGCCAAAAGGACCTACACCCAGACCACAGCGTCACCAGCCACACCACAACCAGCTAAGACCACCCCAAGCAAACCCTGGCCACACTCTATAGGCCCCCCCATATCAGAACTATGCCCCTTCCGCCCACCCCATGCTCCCCGCCCCTGCGGCAAGGACCTCAACATGACAGCAGGACATATGCCCAGGCCGTGAGCAGAGCAGGCCCAACCCCCACTATTACACCCGCCTAAGCCCCATCCTGCTCAACATGCTCTGCTCACACCTACTGTGATAGTCTGGACCTAAACCACACAAAAACAACACTAGACACTATGGAACACAAAGCTTTTACTATCTCATCCTGGAATATACAAGGTCTGAGGTCATCTGCCTTTGGCCTAAAGAGCAGGAACCCAGACTTCAAAGAAATTGGAAAAACAGACATTGTCATCCTACAAGAAACATGGTATAAAGGAGACGGACCCACTGGTTGTCCTCTAGGCTACAGAGAGCTGGTAGTCCCATCCACCAAACTACCAGGTGTGAAAGGGTTAAGGGGTTAACCACTTGTACATAGGGGAACGTGGAAGAAGCTTTTTCAATCATTCCCTTGAGTGCTGTGGCCACCCTTTCCTGCTGGGCCCTCAGGTCATTTGTGCCTGTGTGAATTATGATGTGGCTGGGGGACCCTAGTCTGTCCTCTGACAACAGGTCCAGGGCAGGCCTAGTGTTTGGGCACCAGAGCTTAGCCACTTTGTGTTCTTTCTCTCTCTCTGTCTGACCTTTTGGTTACTGGCCCAAAGCTCTTCATCGCTAGGCTACCTGCCGCCCCACATAAAAGATATGAGTCAATGTAGATTTTGAAAAGGGTCTGACATCACGTCACAATAGACCTCTCATTGTAAATGCTGAATCTAATGTAATCAGTGGGTGTGACTGCAGATAAAATCATGTAGAAAATCACTGTATAATTGTGTAACGACTGTATAAAAACAAACCCATGATTTTATTTATGATCTTTAAGTTTTATGTTTGTTTACTAAAATAGATTTCCAGAATTTAGCATGCCACAGTTCATTTAACTGTGAACCCCTGCGAGTCGCAGTCTATTTTTGTCAGATTTGTCTCAAGAAGTCAAGTGAAGCACTTAAATGGCATAATGCTGATTAGTCATTAGTGTGACATTCATCAGGCACAGCCAACGTGATGCATGATGTGCAATGATTGGAATCTGTGTAGACAGCAGACCTGAAGGTGAGGGGAAAATGTAGAGGGACAGAGGTGGCGGCTTGAAAATCAAACTTGAATAATCTGACAGTGGATCTGTATTCTCTGACCTGGGTGGCAGTGTTATTGTTAAGGCCTACAGTCTGTTGTGATACAATTATTTATAACAACAGTTAACTGTAGCAACAAAGGCCTAGAAATGGAAAAACTGGTTATTAAATATTGTATGACTCTCTTGAAAAAGCAATGTTGCAATAAAGACATGCATTTAATTTCAGCTGGTAAATCCACTCTCTGACCACGCATGTCATACTATTGTATGCCTTTTAGACAGGTTCTATTTGGAATGTAAAAGACAGCCCATGGCAACATGGTAATTTAGCATATGGAAACTACTCATGTCGTAAGCATGAGCTCATAATTAATTTATGGTTGTAAGGGCTAATGGTCTCTTACGGTTAACAGTACTTTGGGCAGAGATTGAGGAAGTAGTATAAGATATTCTCTCCTTCACATTGTTTCTGAGGTGATTGCTTTATGGTAAAAGCTGAGAGAAGTGGTAACAGAGGATTGGTTGCTTTAATGAGTATTTGTTTTATCTAACATATATCAAATAAAATGTTATTTGTCACATTCACCTTACAGTGAAATGGTTACTTACAAGCCCTTAACCAACAATGCAGTTTTAAGAAAAATACACAAAAATAATAATAAATAAAGTAACAAATAATTAAAGAGCAGCAGTAAAATAACAATAGCGAGGCTATATACAGGGGGTACCGGTACAGAGTCAGTGTGCGTGGGCACCGGTTAGTCAAGGTAATTGAGGTAATATATAAACTACCGTTCAAAAGTTTGGGGTCACTTAGAAATGTCCTTGTTTTTGAAAGAAAAGCACATTTTTTTGTCCAGTAAAATAACTTCAACTTGATCAGAAATACAGTGTAGACATTGTTAACGTTGGAAATGACTATTGTAGCTGGAAGCAGCTGATTTTTTTATGGAATATCTACATAGGTGTACAGAGGCCCATTATCAGCAACCATCACTCCTGTGTTCCAATGGCACGTTGTGTTAGCTAATCCAAGTTTATCATTTTAAAAGGCTAATTGATCATTAGAAAACCCTTTTAGCACAGCTGAAAACTGTTGTGCTGATAAAAGAAGCAATCCAACTGGCCTTTGGACTAGTTGAGTATCTGGAGCCTCAGCATTTGTGGGTTCGATTACAGGCTCAAAAGGGCCAGAAACAAAACTTTCTTCTGAAACTTGTCAGTCTATTCTTGTTCTGAGAAATGAAGGCTATTCCATGCGAGAAACTGAAGATCTCGTACAACGCTGTGTACTACTCCCTTCACAGAATAGCGCAAACTGGCTCTAACCAAAATAGAAAGAGTAGTGGGAGGCCCCAGTGCACAACTGAGCAAGAGGACAAGTACATTAGAGTATCTAGTTTGAGAAACAGACGCCTCACAAATCCTCAACTGGCAGCTTCATTAAATAGTACCCGCAAAACACCAGTCTCAACGTCAACAGGGAAGAGGCGACTCCGGGATGCTGGCCTTCTAGGCAGAGTTGCAAAGAAAAAGCCATATCTCTGTCCAGTGTATGTGTTCTTTTGCCCATCTTAATCTTTTCTTTTTATTGGCCAGTCTGAGATATGGCTTTTTCTTTGTAACTCTGCCTAGAAGGCCAGCATCCTGGAGTCGCCTCTTCACTGTTGACAGTGAGACTGGTGTTTTGCGGGTACTATTTAATAAAGCTGCCAGTTGAGGATTTGTGAGGCATCTGGGACTAAACACTTGTGAGGGAAGTGTTTAGTCCCAGGTCCTTAGCTCAGTGATGATCTTTGAGGGCACTATGGTGTTGAACGCTGAGCTGTAGTCAATGAATAGCATTCTCACATAGGTCTTCCTTTTGTCCAGGTGTGAAAGGGCAGTGTGGAGTGCAATATAGATTCTATCATCTCTGGATCTGTTGGGGCGGTATGCAAATTGGAGTGGTTCTAGAGTTTCTGGGATAAGGGTGTTGATGTGAGCCATGACCAGCCTTTCAAAGCACTTCATGGCTACAGACGTGAGTGCTACGGGTCGGTAGTCATTTAGGCAGGTTACCTTCGCTTCCTTGGGCACAGGGACTATGTTGGTCTGCTTGAAACATGTTGGTATTACAGACTCAGACAGGGAGAGGTTGAAAATGTCAGTGAAGACACTTGTCAGATGGTCAGTGCATGCTCGGAGTACACGTCCTGGTAATCCATCTGGCCCCGCGGCCTTGTGAATATAGACCCACTGATTGTGTTTGGCTCTGTTCTTGGGAAATGGCTGCTGCTGCTATTTTAGATTTCTGAACCAACATACAGATATGTACAGCTTAATTATGCATATCTACATACAGTGCCTTCAGAAAGTATTCATACCACTTGACTTAATCCACATTTTGTTGTGTTAAAGCCTGAATTCAAAATGTGTTAAATATCTTTTGGGGGTCAGCCATCTAGACACAATACTCCATGTTGACAAAGTAAAAACATGTTTTTTGACATTTCTGCAAATGGATTGAAATAGCTAATTTACACCCATGAGTCAATGCAATTTAGAAGAATCGGCTTTGGCACCAATTACAGCTGTGAGTCTTTTTGGGTAAGTTCCTAAGAGCTTTGCACACCTGGATTGTACAATATTTGCCAATTTTTAAAATTCTTCAAGCTCTATCAAGTTGGTTGTTGATCATTGCTAGACAACCATTTTCAAGTCTTGCCATACATTTTTCAAGCAGATTTAAGTCAAAACTGTAACTTGGCCACTCAGGAACATTCACTGTCTTCTTGGTAAGCAAATCCAGTGTGGAGTTGGCCTTGTGTTTTAGGTTATTGTCCTGCTGAAAGGTGAATTAATCTCCCAGTGTCAGGTGGAAAGCAGACTGAATCAGGATTTTGCCTGTGCTTAGCTCCATTCTGTTTCTTTTTTATCCTGAAACTCCCAGTCCTTAAGCATACCCATAACATGATATAGTCCACGCTATGCTTGAAAATATGGAGAGTGGTAGTCAGTAATGTGTTGTATTTGTATTCAGGACAAAAAGCTAGTATTTATATTTGTACATGTTTCCTCCTTTTCACTCTGTCAATTAGGTTAGTATTGTGGAGTAACTACAATGTTGTTGATCCATATGGGGTGTCAGGTAGCCTGGCGGGTAGGAGTGTTGGGCCAGTAACCGAAAGTTTGTTGGATCTAATCCCAGAGTTGACAAGGTAAAAATCTGCCATTCTGCCCCTGAGCAAGGCAGTTAACCCACTGTTCCCTGGGCGCCGATAACGTGGATGTCGATTAAGGCAACCCCCCACACCTCTCTGATTCAGAGGGGTTTGGTTCAATGGGGAAGACACATTTCAGTTGAATGCACTCAGTTGTTCAAGTGACTAGGTATCCCCAGTTTCCATCCTCAGTTTTCTCCTATCATAGCCATTAAACTCTGTAACTGTTTTAAAGTCACAATTGGCCTCCTGGTAAAATCAATGAGCGGTTTCCTTCCTCTCCAGCAACTGAGTTAGGAAGGACGCCTGTATCAAATGACTAGGTGTATTGATACACCATCCAAAGAGTAATTCATAACTTCACCATGCTCAAATGGATATTCAATGGCTGCTTTTTTATTTCCACCCCTCTACCTATAGGTGCCATTCTTTGTAAGGCGTTGGAAAACCTCCCTGGTCTTTGTGGTTGAATATGTGTTTGAAATTCACTGCTCGACCAAGTAACTTACAGATAATTGTGTGGTATGCAGAGATGAGGAAGTCATTAAAAAGTCATGTTAAACACTATTAATGCACACATAGGGAGTCCATGCAGCTAATTATGTGACTTGTTAAGCACATTTTTACTCTTAAACTTATTTAGGCTTGCCATAATAACGGGGTTGAATTCTTATTGACTGAAGACATTTCAGATTTTCATTTAAGGAATTTGTAAACATTTCGAAAAACATTATTCTACTTTGACATTATGTGAAGGCCAGTGACAAAAAATCTCAATTAAATCAATTTTAAATTCAGGCTATAACAACAAAATGTTGAAAAAGTCCAGGGTTGTGAATACTTTCTGAAGGCACTGTATATGGTTAACATTCAAATCAGTATGGTAATTTTGCTTTTTTCAGAGGTTTAAGAAATTGTCACATACAGTATGCAACTATCAACAGTGAGCACATAGCCTACCTCCTACTCTCCACTCTCCCTGCGCTGTGTGTCCGCTTATGCAAATAATTATTCTCGCGGACTTAACTCACACTCCCTTTACATGTTTGATAATTACACTTACTCCTGATTCAAGGGTGTGTTAAGAAACAGACTGAAAAAAAATCCCTGGATGAAAAGCCTACAGTGGCAAGGCTGTTTGAAATGTACATTGGATTTGCAATTCTCCTGCTGCAAATAAAAGAGACTGAGCCAACTGCAGCGATGATATGATGCCATACTAATTTCTTAGAGGTACTGTATAGCCTTGGCTTTAACAAAGCAATTTTACAGTCCTGATTGTAACAATCTTCTTCGTCTGATGAACAGGAAGGATCGGACCAAACGCAGCGTGGTAAGTGTTCATGCTTTATTTAAAACTGAACACTAAATACAAAATAACAAAGTGAATAAACGAAAATCGAAACAGTCCTGTAAGGTGCAACAACACAAAACAGAAAACAACTACCCACAAAACCATCATGGGAAATGACAACCTAAATAGGCTCCCCAATCAGAGACAATGAGAAACAGCTGTCTCTGATTGGGAACCAATCCAGGCCACCATAAACCTACAATCCCCTAGACCATACCAAATCCCCATAGATAGACAAAACCCCTAGACAAGACGAAAACTAAAACACCACCCTTGTCACACCCTGACCTAACCAAAAAATAAAGAAAACAAATATAACTAAAGTCAGGGCGAGACACTGATATTCTTTTTAAACCAGGCAATGCTTATTCAGATATTCCACATTTATCTGCCATTGTAGGCTACTCACCTGACTGGCTGTGTAAAAAAATCAGACTTTGATCAACATACACATTATATTTACACAGACATTTCCCTGACAATATTTTTGTAGTGTAGTTATGGTCTGTCTTGCAATTGACACTTTTGATGACAAAGATTAGATCTGTAAGAATGAACAGTGTGCATTGTGGTGGTCTCTGGTGCCTTGGATTAGATTGTATATTTTCTATGACGTTTTCATCAGGGTTTCTCTGCCAGCCGAATTGCAGGAGCCATTGATTTATCTGAAATATTGCAATGTATGAAGGGGTTAGGCCTGTGCCTTTAAGATAAATATGCGGCTAGGGAAAGCAAAGTGTTTGCCCGTCTTTACAAACTGATCTAACGGCTGCCATAATGGACGGTGCATTATGCTGAATTATTGGACTATTTTACATGAAGCCAGGACAAATTAGTGTGGCCCCTTGCTATACTTTACACTTCTGCTCGGTCCCTGACTGCACTGTACACAGGCAGAGCCATAAACTAGAGGGTGTTCTTTATCATTGCAGCCCTGGCTAGGGCCATCTGTCCTCCTGAAAGGTGGAGCTTCAAGCAGGTAATGTGAATGACAGCCCCACTTTTTCTCCCAGGCCACCGTAGAGACCTTGGCTGAGATGCTCTGGTGACTGGTCATCCATACATAAGTCACAAGCTTTTCTCTTGATTAATGTCTTTAGTATCATTTATTAGGCATTTGAATCTCATATATTGAGGCCTATATCTGATTCCTATTACCCTCAAGCTAGTGGCTTCCCTCTCCGCTATATTGGAATTCAGCCAACATACTGTTGTAAAACCTCGATCTGAGAGGGTCTGTAGGGACTTATTTAGAGAGGGCCAGGAGTATGAGATCTGGTGTTCTTTTACATATGCGATTCAATTCAGGAAACTAGGCGCATGTTGCAAGTCACTACTTCACAGGAGAGCCGTTTTGAACATTAATAAAAAAGTTTTTTATCAAAATGTTTATCAAATTTATCAAATTTTTTGGGCAGAAATGCCTTCTCGAACATGTGAACTTGCAGGTGCCTTCATAACAAACGTGTTTACCATCTGTAAATACAAATAAAATTGTTGAATTACAAGCCTTGTTGGTTAACTTCTCTGCGCTACGAATCCCGTTAGCGGGATCACTTTCCTAAACAACCGCTAGAATTGCAGGGCGCCAAATGCAAAAATATTACAAAAAATATTTATAATCATGCAATCACAAGTGAAATATACCAAAACACAGCTTAGCTTGTTGTTAATCCACCTATCATGTCAGATTTTGAAAATATACTTTACAGCGAAAGAAATCCAAGCTTTTGTGAGTGTAGCAATCAATGCTACAACAGCTAGCCCCAAATTAGCATGGTCACGAAGTCAGAAAAGCAATAATTAATCGCTTACCTTAGATAATCTTCGGATGTTTGCACTCACGAGACTCCCAGTTACACAACAAATGTTATTTTTGTTCGATAAATATTAATTTTATCACKAAAAAACGCCATTTGGGTTGCACGTTATGTTCAGAAAACCAAAGCCTTGTTCCGTTCGACAAATTCCAAAATGTATCCGTAATGGTCGTAGAAACATGTCAAATGTTTTTTATAATCAATCCTCAGGTTGTTTTTAACAAACATAATCGATAATATTTCAACCGGACCATAACCTATTCATTAAGAGAGAAAAGGAAAATGGAGAGCTCCTCTCGCGCGCGCAGGAACTATTTGGAGGACACCTGACTACTTTTGAAAAATCACGCTCATTTTTCAAAATAAAAGCCTGAAACTATGTCTAAAGCCTGGTCACAGCCTAAGGAAGCCATTGGAAAAGGAATCTGGTTGATACCCATTTAAATGGAAGAAAGACGGGCAAGGAAACACAGATTTAAAAAATAATAATAATAATCACTTCCGGGTTAGATTTCCTCAGGTTTTCGCCTGCAGAATCAGTTTTGTTATACTCACAGACAATATTTTGACAGTTTTGGAAACTTTGGAGTGTTTTCTATCCTAATCTGTAAATTATATGCATATTCTACGATCTGGACCTGAGAAATAGTCCGTTTACCTTGGGAACGTTATTTTAAGAAAAAATAAATAAATCTGACCCCTAGCGTCCAGAGGTTAACGTTAGCTGGCTGGCTCGTTAGCTAAGGTTACGAGACATGTGTACAACCCTCGTTGACTATGGCCGGTGTCTGTAAACGTCTGCAAAAAAACTAAATACTTTTAAACAAATCAATATATAATATAACTGTTTGCCTTGATGACAGCTTTGCACACTCTTGGCATTCTCTCAATCAGCTTCATGAGGAATGCTTTTCCAACAGTCTTGAAGGAGTTCCCACATATGCTGAACACTTGTTGGCTGCTTTTCCTTCGCTCTGTGGTCCATCTCATCCCAAACCTTCTCAATTGGTTTGAGGTTGGGTGATTGTGGAGGCCAGGTCATCTGATGCAGCACTCCATCACTCTCCTTCTTGGTCAAATAGCCCTTACCAAGACTCGCTGCCAAAGGTGCTTCAACAAAGTACTGAGTAAAGGGTCTAAATGTGATATTTCTGTTTTTAATCAAACAATGGAAGCAGGAAAACCGAATATCTCTCAGACGGTTGACGAGCAGGGTTACCTTCTACGTCAACACCATGACCAGCTGGCACAACTGGGGATGGCTATGGAGAGGTTCTTCGCAGTTTTCAACGTCTCGATCACGCCCGGGAGGCGTTGCCTTCAACTACCGGATGATACAACTAGCCGACCCAGTGAGCCAGCACAACAGCCCATTCAGCAACCCGCTCAGGTCAGTGATGCCTGTTTGTCCCTCCCAGATAAATATGACGGTACCCCATCCAAATGCCATGGCTTCCTTCTTCCTGTACATAAGAATGCAGAAAAAAATATTATTTCAAAGAACACAATAGCATTTTTAATTGTTTATGTTACTGTAAGCTCTATGTTCAAAATTCGGGGGGGGGCATGACTTTAAAAACGGCAGAGATATTTCAATTTTAAATTCACATGATGTCAAAATTAAGGTCTCTGCGCTTCTAGTACACTAGGCAATGCATTTCACACTTAATCTAAGGGACAGCTCTTAGGACCACTGATAGCTTTTATGCACTGATGCTTTCAATAGACAGCTGCAGTATGTGCAGGGTTGGATGTGAGGGAGGGAAGAGGAGGCTATTAGCGTGTCATTTCCCCATCAGGAAGGAAGCTCTAGAACTGGCAGCTTCAGGATTACAGGCTGACTGAGCAGAGAGGACTGGAACACCCTGTCTTTTCATATACAGCTGAAAATAGCAGATTGACATTTCAGTATCATTGGTGTGTAGCCTCTCACACCCTGAATGTGTGGCAATGAGCACTTTCTTATTTACGGCAACACTCATATGTAGATGAGTCCAATAGCTGAGGGATTCTGATTGTTCATAGAAAACTAATCAAGGGCCATTTAAGTACTTGCAGACAGATAGAACCATTTACATGTACCTGGTAAGATTAGAATGGTTATACTGTCAAGCAATAATGCAGTAGATAATGTACATACAATGAAATAATTAATACTTTCAGCAATGAAGTGGACAATTTTACCTGACATTGTAATTACAGATAATATGAAGTCAGAATGCCTGAAGACTGTTGAACACTGCTACTGATGTAGTCTGAAATGTCCTTAGGGAAACCCCCCTTCCAGGCTTTCAACCTCTCCCTGGCTGACTTCACGTGTTGCTTTTAGTTCAGTTGCACTTGCCTTCAGGAATGGTTGTGTGCAGTCTGAGAAAAGCAACCAATGAATATTTTATGGCATAAATATGGTAAGTGGTTTGTAATGGTCCCTAAACGGTCCCTAAAATTACCCATAAGGCACTTTCCTTCACCCCTACGTACCCTCTCAGGTTGCATATTGTCAGACAGCCTATGTGATGGATTTACTGCAACAACACCGCTCTCAACTATTACTGTTTGACATTCTCAGGGGTGCAAACCTGAATGCTATCAGTTTCACTGAAACATGCATAGATGTTTGACAGATAATCAGGAAACTCAATGCAGTCAAGAAAATAAAGATTACTCACACTGCCCTTTTCCCCAAGTGTTTTCCTTTCCTGTCCAGCATAGAGAGCTTTCTTTGTGTGCACAGCTTTGTATAAAAGGCCCTTGTCCGAGCCAATACAATCCATTGCAATCCAATCAAAATTGATTATTTGAAAGCCATGTCAAATGCTTTCAAAATTATTTATAGAAAAAGTTGACACGGTGAATAAAAGGAAGAGGCTAATTTAACTACCACAAACTAGATTACAGTAAGTCATGAAAGGAGTAATGAAATGTTCGATGTTGTCTTCCCAGCCAGGCATCACTGAACTTGATAATAAAACAGCTGAGGAGTTATGGTGGATGGAAGGCAGCCTGGACTCCTGTCACACTGTAAACAATGGAGGCTCCTTGGTCTCTTTGCATGCCTTCCCGTTTATAATTTTATTTAAATGGGTTTTGAATGGATTGGGTTGACAATCCTCTCTGCACTGTAGTCATGGAGAGAGAGAAAGAGCGAGCACAGTCAGCGGGTTTTAAAGCTCTTTTTAAATTTATAGTGAATTTTCTGGAACGAGAATGTCCTGAATCTCTAAGCATGTTGTTTGCCTCTTGGTCTAGTCCATGTTGAATGCCAGCAGCAATCCTACCAACTGGACGTTAAGTCTGTGGGAATTATTTGTATTTCTATGGGAAACAAAAGTTCATTATACACTTCACAATGTGGTATCTCAGCCGAGCTCCCTGCCATCCAGGAGATCTATACCAGGCGGTGTCAGAGGAAGGCCCAAAAAATTGTCAGACTCCAACCATCCAAGCCACAGACTGTTCACTCTGCTACCGCATGGCAAGCGGTACCAATGCACCAAGTCTGGAACCAACAGGACTCTGAACAGCTTCTACCCCCAAGCAACAAGACTGCTAAATCGCTAATCAAATGGTTACCCGGACTACCTGCATTGAACCTTTTTTGCACTAACTCTCTTGAACTGACTCTATGCACACACACTGGACCCTACCCACATACTCACACATACTTACACTGATACCCCAACACTCACATATACACACACCCACACACACACACAGCCATTGTCAAGGTTGGCATCACAGTAACACATCTAGAATATTATTGACACCACAAAGTCCAGGAATAGCAACAAAGCTAGTAATTAGACATACATAATACATTTCCAGTTATTTTTAATGGATTGCAGCTTAGCAAAATTAGGAGTCAAGTAAATAATATCTGTTAAACTGTATAGCCTCATGAAACATTAAGCAGCACCTTGGACAGCCTGCAGGGTTAGGTGTCTCCTGTGACAGAGGGCTTTTTGGATCTGGTGTCCTCTTAACCTTTTACTGCAGTGGGCTAAATCAGGGTAACACAGAGTGATTCTTGGTAGTCTTAAACAAATCTACTTTGAAACAAAAGTATATACCTCAAAGACATGGTTATGGGCTTTAAAAAAAGACACCTCTACCATGTCAGATATAGAGTTGAAATGTATTACATTTTGAGTTTGCATCCCAATATTAAACTTTATATACATCACAGAAGACTGAAATATAACAAAACTGTTTGACATAGAAACACCCGATTATAAAATTATGAAAAATATTAATAACATTCCACCCATGAGGCTAAAGAGGGCACTTTTGGTCATTGACTGCAGGAAAGGGCTACACAGCTATTTCTGCATTAATGATCACCCCCTCATGTCACCCGCCAAATGTGTACGGCCTGTCAGTGGCTGACTTATATACCCTACACAGGACATGGAATCTCCTCTCATCGAGGTGATGATTAACCTTTCAAAACTCAAAAATGTTACCGTTATTTTATACCCTCTTATGATCTGACACTATATCACATGTGGCAGTGATAGTTTGCCACCTCTTCCCAGAGAGACTGAAATCCCACCCACTTGGTGGATAGTGTCCTCATTCTCACAAAAAGCTGAGCTCTAAGTTCCCCTCTAAATCCCTTGGATGGCTGAGGAGACAATTGATTTATTAGTCTGTTTCTCCACAGTTGCCAGTTATAACTGTGCTCAGTGGGCTGGTTGGGGAAGGTTTAATTAACGGGTTTATTGGCCCATTTAAAAAAAAATATGAATATGTCCAAGATCCATGTTGTGGAAGTGTCATTACTGCAGTAAACGCCTAGTATTTTTTTATCCAGAGCTCTGCTACACCCTTCTGATGTCTCATTACTGCAGCCATTTAATCTGGAAATGTACACAAAAGCATAGAACAATATTGTTGATTGGGACATCGTTTACTCCTTTAATTCTGCAGCAATTACAGCACTTCAAAAGAGATGATCCCTGGTATTTAAGTCACAAAGCATGGGGGTTTTCTCCAAGGAACACTTACCTTTTATGGTAATTGAATGGTAATTAACACAGATTTGTTTCTAATTAATTGCTTTAAAATGTTATAAGAAATACAACTGATGTATTGACTTCAGTCCAGTAATATGCATGTATTGCCACCTGAATCAAGTGGAACAGTCATGGTAAGAGAGCCTTGAGGGCCATTGTGCACGCATCAGTCTTTGTTTTACCATCGACCTGAGTTGTGTCTGTATAATTAATATTGGTGACAGAAATATATGACAGATCTACAACCATGTGACAGAGATTACATATAGGGACTGCCAAAGCTGTCCGTCGCTCCCAGGTGGCACAGCGGTCTAAGACACTGCATCTCAGTGCTGGAGGCGTCACTACAGACACCCTAATTTGAATCCAGGCTGTATCACAACCGGCCGTGATTGGGAGTTCCGTAGGGCGGCGCACAATTGGCCCAGCGTCGTCCGAGTTTGGCCGGTGTAGGCCTTCATTGTAAATAAGAATTTGTTCTTAACTGACTTGCCTAGTTAAATAAAGGTAAAATAAATTAATTAATTAAATTAAAATTAAATATTGTTTCCTCAGGTAATTAAAGGTCAGGGTTGGGTATGTTACTTTCTAAATGCAATCCTTCACAGTTACAAGTTACCTGTCCAAAACTCAGTAACGTAACTTTTGGATTACCCAAACTCAGTAACGTAATCTGATTACATTCCGTTACCTTTAGATTACTTTAGAAGAAAATAAAAATGTATATTACCAATTGAACGGCATCTATTGCAGGATAAATCAATGTTAAATTCACATAGCTGGCCATATTTTTATGTTACATTTTACTTTATGGGTTGGTTATGTAGGCTTCTTCTAATCTAACCCATCGCTTTCTACTACATACAATAATGTGACTAAAATATATATTTACATTAAAAACCAAAGTCTATCAGAATTCCAGTCATTCCTATAAATGTTATATCCCTTGATTTTCAAGAATAGGACTTGAAATATTAGCCAAATTGTTTTACCTTAGCATGACCCCAAAACTAAGGAGTTATTAGCCAGCCCTACTCTGTTGTTTATGTTTTGTTGTCATGGAGGACTGATTGGGCTCATTGATTCGAGTTTAAAAATAAATGCTGCGCTCATGGAATGGCATGCTTTGCCAAAAGTGTGCAAAGCTGTCATCAAGGCAAACAGTGGCAACTTTGAAGAATCTAAAATCTAAAATATATTTTGATTTGTTCAACAATTTTTTGGTTACTACATGATTCCTTATGTGTTATTTCATAGTTTTTATGTCTTCACTATTATTCTACAATGTAGAAAATAGTAAAATAAAGAAAAAGTTGGAAGTTTACATACACTTAGGATGGAGTCATTAAAACTCATTTTTAAACCACACCATTCATTTCTTGTTAACAAACTATAGTTTTGGCAAGTTGGTTAGGACATCTACTTTGTGAATGAGACAAGTCATTTTTCCAACAATTGTTTACAGACAGATTATTTCACTTATAATTCACTGTATCACAATTCCAGTGGGTCAGAAGTTTACATACACTAAGTTGACTGTGCCTTTAAACAGCTTGGAAAATGCCAGATAATGATGTCATGGCTTTAGAAGATTCTGATTGGCTAATTTACTTAATTTGAGTCAATTGGAGGTGTACCTGTGGATGTATTTCAATCAAAAGAAATCAGCCCAGACCTCAGAAAAGAAATTATAGACTTCCACAAGTCTGGTTCATCCTTGGGAGAAATTTCCAAACACTTGAAGGTACCGCGTTCATCTGTACAAACAATAGTACGCAAGTATAAACACCATGGAACCACGCAGCCGTCATACCGCTCAGGAAGGAGACACGTTCTGTCTCCTAGAGATTAACATACTTTGGTGCAAAAGTGCAAATCAATCCCAGAACAACAGCAAAGGACCTTGTGAAGATGCTGGAGGAAACAGGTACAAAAAATATAGTAAAACAGTAAAACAAGTCCTATATCGACATAACCTGAAAGGCCGCTCAGCAAGGAAGAAGCCACTGCTCCAAAACCACCATTAAAAAAGCCAGACTACGGTTTGCAATTGCACATGGGGACAAAGATCGGACTTTTTGGAGAAATGTCCTCTGGTCTGATGAAACAAAAATAGAACTGTTTGTCCATAATGACCATCGTTATGTTTGGAGGAAAAAGGGGGAGGCTTGCAAGAACACCTTCCCAACCGTGAAGCACGGGGGTGGTAGCATCATGTTGTGGGGGTGCTTTGCTGCAGGAGGGTCTGGTGCACTTCACAAAATAGATGGCATCATGAGGGAGGAAGATTATGTGAATATATTGAAGCAACATCTCAAGACATCAGTCAGGAAGTTAAAGCTTGGTCGCAAATTGGTATTCCAAATGGACAATGACCCCGAGCATACTTCCAAAGTTGTGGAATAATGGCTTAAGGACAACACAGTCAAGTTATCCCATAGAAAATTTGTGAGCAGAACTGAAAAACCGTGTGCGAGCAAGGAGGCCTACAAACCTGACCCAGTTCCTCTGTGAGGAGGAATGGGCCAAAATTCACCCAACTTATTGTGAGAAGCTTGTGGAACCGTTTGACCCAAGATAAACTATTTAAAGGCAATGCTACCAAATACTAATTGAGTGTATGTAAACATCTGATCCACTGGGAATGTGATGAAAGAAATAAAAGCTGAAATAAATCATTCTCTCTACTATTATTCTGACATTTCACATTCTTGAAATAAAGTGGTGATCCTATCTGACCTAAGACAGGGCATTTTTACTAGGATTAAATGTCAGGAATTGTGAAAAACTGAGTATAAATGTATTTGCCTAAGGTGTATGTTAACTTCCGACTTCAACTGTATATAATTTCTAAGTCCAAGAATTGATGTAGCAACTACAGATTGCTCCTTTAAAGCTAGGGGGCAGAATTTTTATGTTTGGAAAAATAACGTTCCCATTGTAAGCTGCCTATTTCTCAAGTCCAGATGCTAGAATATGCATATAATTGACAGAGTAGGATAAAAAACACTCTAAAGTTTCCAAAACGGTCAAAATATTGTCTGTGTATAACAGAACAGATTTTGCAGGCGAAAACCTGAGAAAATCCAACCCGGAAGTGACTCTTATTTTGATAACTCCCTGCCTTTCCTCCATTTTTAAAGGGATATCAACCATATTCCTTTTCCTGTGGCTTCCTCGGGGTGTGAAAAGTCTTTAGACATAGTTTCAAGCTTTTATTTTGAAAAATGAGCCAGATTTATCAAAACGCGTCAGTGGATACACGGATGTCCCTCCATTAGTTGACGCGCGCGACACAGGTTGCTCGACATTTTCTTTCTCTCCAGTATTGAATAGTTTACAGTCCGGTTGAAATATTATCGTTTATTGATGTTAAAAACAACCTGAGGATTGATTATTAAAAACGTTTGACATGTTTCTACGAACTTTACGGATACTCTTTGGAATTTTCGTCAAGCCTTGATGACCTGTCTAAGGCTGTGGAATACTGAACATAACGCGCCAAACAAATTGAGTTTTTTTAATATAAAAATAATCTTTATCGAACAAAAGGAACATTTATTGTGTAACTGGGAGTCTCGTGAGTGCAAACATCCGAAGACCATCAAAGGTAAGGGATTCATTTCATTGCTTTTCTAGCTTTCGTGACCAATCTACACTGCTGCTAGGTGTTCTTAATGTTTTGTCTAGTGATCGATAAACTCACACAAACGCTTGGATTGCTTTCGCTGTAAAGCATATTTTCAAAATCTGACACGACAGGTGGATTAACAACAAGCTAAACTGTGTTTTGCTATATTGCACTTGTGATTTCATGAATATAAATATTTGTAGCAATTTTATTTTAATTTGGCGCTCTGCAATTCAGCGGTTGTTGATGAAAATGATCCCGCTAAAGGGATCCGTGCGTCAAGAAGTTAAGTCTATCAAAAGTGTGCCAGTTTGAGCATGTGTCCATTAGGCCTATGGATGAAAAACATTTATCAGTATGAATTGGATTGAGCAATAAAAGCCCAACTTTTATTCCATAGGCTTGGATTCGCACTATGCAGCTGTTGCAAGAGGGCATTTTTCACTGGTTGTCCACTGGTTTCAGAAACAATAATTGATAGGCAGCTTAAACTTCTTGAATTTAACAATTATTGGGTTCAAATAGACATCTAGATTTGTGAACAGCCATCCACAATCCGTAATGCGCAAATTGCTAAATGAGAGAGCAGCAGTGTGATTCACATCAATCAATGCGCTATGTAGATATCAATAATAAGTGATATCCGTATCGCCGTAGACTACACCACTACTGTCATCCTTACCGCTAAGCGTTTATTCAAGTGGGATAATCTTTGGATGCCGACAGCAGTCGCACCATTGGAAGCCATAGCTTGGACTGTAGCCTAAAAAAGCCTAGTTCCTGCTCTTTTCCTGTGATCCATCAAACACATTTTGTGTGTCATCATAGTGGTCTCTGACTTGTGGTCAGACTCGCTCAGGTGGAACAAATTTAAATGTGCGCCTTTTTTCAATGCTGATTTGAATGTCATTGAGAAAACAGAGAAGTGTCAAAGATTTTTTTTCGCAAACATCCTTTCTGATTTTAAAATTAATCCTCAAAGTAATCATCTAGTTTTTCAAAAGTATCGGTAATCTGATTACAATATTTTAGCTGGTAACGTAAAGGATTAGAGTTAACTTTTTTTAAATCCCTTACATGTAACGGATTACATGTAATCCATTACTCCCCAACCCTGTTAAAGGTACAGTATCACACAAACATATTTATTCCCAGGTCCTGGACTTTCCTCTTAGATTAGCAGTTTCCTTTGACTCCTTACATAATACATAGTATGCAGTTTGGCTTGTCCTTCTGGTCCAGTGGCTTTGCATTTTACATTTTCTTTTGGCTGCTTTATTGTATTATTGTAATTTCCCATTTCCATTGAATATGTATGTGTTAAACTAGAAGGTGTGGTCCCCATGAGCATTGGCTATGAGCCAAAACAAACAAAGGTAGCACTTTATTTGGATAGTCCATCTGTAGATGCTCTACAGACTATCTATATGCTATCAGTAACATTTCAACTAACTATCTATCTATAACCCTAATCTTAACCCTAAATGTAAACCTTATGTCAACCCTTATTCTAAACCTAACCCTAACCTTATCAAGCAGATACTTATCAACAGATAATTTGTTGATAGTGTGACCATCTGTAGAGCATCTACATTACAGAAGGACAATCCGGTCTATCCAAATAAAGTAAGACAAACAAGCACTTTGTTTAATATTTTGGCTTATAGCATATCACACCCATTTAGCAGTAAGTACAAAAACAAGGTGTTTGTGAGTGTAGCCTGACATCAGAGGGCTCGGTCAGGGTTCAGTAGCCCAGCCAGAGCACTGTGAGCTGGGATGAGTAAATAGCAGACCGTCAAATCTCTGTGGAGCTGACCTGCATCTGGAAATAAGCACTGAATGACCATATAGAGTACCACAGTATGAGTCATAATGCCCATAAAACCTAGCGGTCAAACAAAGAAATGGTTTCAATCGTTTTTCCACCATTCATTTTTCCCATAGGGGATTTTAGAAACACTTAAATAAGGGCTGAGTTTCGTGTAGGCTTACTCTGGTGTGACGTTTTGATAACCATGTAAACACTCTCGGGCAAGGTGACTTTTATCAATATATTCGCCTGTATTTACCCCCAACAAATGAAATGCTAATTATCTGCTAATGTGGATATCATAAAGAACTACAAATGCCATGATGATCTGGACTAGACTGATGAATCGAGACAAAGGTTAGAATATATGGATTTACTATCTAATGTTAGCTAAATGTAGTAATGAAAAAATTGGCAAAATGTATTTAAATGTACCTGTTAGCAAAGGTTCCAGCTAGATTTGACGTGCAGTAGCTTGCAGGGATTTGTAGTCTTGCATGATGTTCATTTTGATGCCAATTAGCATTTTCAAATCAGAGAAGAGCCGAATATATTGATAAAAGTTTACATGGTTATCAAAACGTCACGCCAGGGTAAGCCTACATGAAACACAGCCCTTATTTTAAGTGAATGAATGAAATGTTATTTTTGTGTCAAATTGCCAATTGGGGTTAATTGACACATAAACAAACGTTACAATAATTCACTATGGTAATTCAATTATAATTCTTATTCCGGTGTTCTCTGCATTGCGCATCGCATAAAGAGTAAAGAATAAATAAGAAAAAAATAAGGTAAAAATCAATACATAATAGTAAATTTCATCCCGAGAGCAGTAAAACAATATACATACATACATACACACTGTGTTTCTAAAATTCCCTATGGGTAAAATTCCCTGCTTGACCACTAGGTTTTATGGGTATTATGACACCTCCACTGTGGGGCTCTATTGCTAGTTCATATGTGCAATGTTTGAAACACTCTTAGCAGTGCAAGTGATAACAGTTGAAAACCACATGCTGCCCCTTATATTGATACCAGTGTAAAAATAGACAGCAAAGCCTCAGCGTGTGATGGTTTGAACATAGAACAGACACTGTTACACTATTTTTAGACAGGCCACAATCACTGAGCAAAAAGAGCCTCTTGACATTTTTAAAGGGATAGTTCAGGATACAGAACAAAAAGATTTTGGCAATGATACATAAAAATGGTATCCATGAGTTCATCTGACTCTGGGGAAATAGATAAAGGGCATCCTTCAGAAAATCCTAACATAAATCAGAGAGTTCTGCTGTGGCGCAAAAAACCTGAACTACTATTAAAGTAGCTGCAAATACCATTTGACTGTTATAATCATGCAGTATTTATGCACCATAGCAGAACTCTCTGATTTCTGAAAGAATGAAGCTGAACTCCACTTTTGGTCAGAACTGTATATTATACAATTGGGTACAAAGGCAGAGCAGCCCATTGTACTATGAATCTGATATTATTGTCTGTGTTACACATTGCCTGCTTTGATGTTAGATTACAAGCCTGACCTGTCGTCACCCTCTTTCGCACTCTCACGAGTGCTGTGCCAAAGGGCATGCACACTGTACACCACACTCAGTGATCTTTGTTTGTGAACTGCAATCCAAGGCCACTAGTTTAGCAGTTGCTCCTCAGAACTCCAGTAACCGTGCCAATATATCCTCTAAACACCAGCTTCGAGGGCATTATCACTTTTATACAACAGGTTACCAAAATATTTAAATAATGATTGACATATTTTAATTAAAGTTATTTTGATGAATTGAATCATACTATAACATCCTTCCACAATATATAATCCCGACATAAATATAGGGTTGCTATCCAAGCCGGATGGTCGTTCATTCTATCGGTTCGGTTGCCAGAGACGCGATCCAGTCGTTCAGTCTTTTTGTTCTGTATCAATTGATGCGATGCAGTCATTCGTTCTAAATGTTCCATTGCCATACTGGCTGGCAACATTCTTATCCCTTGCTTGCTAGCTAGCCAACTACGGTTAACGTACAGTCACATCAAACAGCGCAGCCAGAATAACAACAGTAGCTGCATTTGCATTTGTTTAAGCTGTTTTCTAGTGGCATTTATTTGGATACATCCAAATACATACAACAATGAGCTAATGAGGCGCGATTTCGCCTGGCATAGAACACAATCACTTCAAACTGAAGCTGAAAAGACTGCAAACTAGCTGCACTTGGTTTTGTTTGACCTTTTTTCAATTGACATTTCTTTGTATATATCCATAAAAATGATGCCAGCTGATTCATGTTTTCGACTGGCTGAGAAACGCTGCCTGCCTGTCTGTCTCGTCCCGACTCCCGACACGTTCATTACTATGGGACAGCTGGGGGCCGAATTTTAATATTGAAACAATGTTGCAAATGTTGGAGTGACAGACAGGAAGGTTTATACAAATTTCCTCTGTTAAAAACTAAATGTTAGTCTATAAGAAATGTGAGATAATGTCTAGATGCTTTTATTGTGGAGAAGTTCATAAATTGAGTGGCCTATTGAAACCTATTGAGACTTTTACTGCCAACTTCATGGCGGAAATAGATGAGAAAAAAGCATACCAGTATCTGTTTTTTGGTTCAACTTGAAATTCAGCATTAAAATTCCATGGAAATATCTTGATACTCTTGTTGTATGACCACTCCTATTCTGTCAACTAAAATATTTGAAATGTACAGTATGTGCAAGTGGCAGTAATAAAGCCTCTCTTGAAAAAGCCAAACCTTGACCCAGAAAATATAAAAACTCAGCCTATATCAAATCTCCCATTCCTCAAAAAAAAAAATTAAAAGCTGTTTCGCAGCAACTCACTGCCTTCCTGAAGACAGACAATGTATACGAAACGCTTCAGTCTGGTTTTAGACCCCATCATAGCCCTGAGACTGCACTTGTGAAGGTGGTAAATTACCTTTTAATGGCGTCAGACCGTGGCTCTGCATCTGTCCTCATGCTCTTAGTGCTGCTTTTGATACCATCGATCACCACATTCTTTTGGAGAGATTGGAAACCCAAATTGGTCTACACGGACAAGTTCTGGCTTGGTTTAGATCTTATCTGTCGGAAAGATATCAGTTTGTCTCTGTGGATGGTTTGTACTCTGACAAATCAACTGTACATTTCGGTGTTCCTCAAGGTTCCGTTTTAGGACCACTATTGTTTTCACTATATATTTTACCTCTTGGTGATGCCATTCGGAAAAATAATGTTAACTTTCACTGCTATGCGGATGACACACAGCTGTACATTTCGATGAAACATGGTGAAGCCCCAAAATTGCTCTTGCTGGAAGCCTGTGTTTCAGACATAAGGAAGTGGATGGCTGCAAATGTTCTACTTTTAAACTCTGACAAAACAGAGATGCTTGTTATAGGTCCCAAGAAACAAAGAGTTCTTCTGTTGAATCTGACAATTATTGTTGATGGTTGTACAGTCGTCTCAAATAAAACTGTGAAGGACCTCGGCGTTACTCTGGACCCTGATCTCTCTTTTGACGAACATATCAAGACTGTTTCAAGGACAGATTTTTTCCCATCTACGTAACATTGCAAAAATCAGAAACTTTCTGTCCAAAAATGATGCAGAAAGATTAATCCATGCTTTTGTCACTTCTAGACTAGACTACTGCAATGCTCTACTTTCCGGCTACCCGGATAAAGCACTAAATAAACTTCAGTTAGTGCTAAACATGGCTGCTAGAATCCTGACTAGAACCAAAAATGTAATCATATTACTCCAGTGCTAGCCTCCCTACACTGGCTTCCTGTTAAGGCAAGGGCTGATTTCAAGGTTTTACTGCCAACCTACAAAGCATTACATGGGCTTGCTCCTACCTATCTTTCTGATTTGGTCCTGCCGTACATACCTACACATACACTACGGTCACAAGACACAGGCCTCCTAACTGTCCCTAGAATTTCTAAGCATACAGCTGGAGGCGGGGCTTTCTCCTATAGAGCTACATTTTTATGGAATGGTCTGTCTACCCATGTGAGAGATGCAGACTCGGTCTCAACGTTTAAGTCTTTATTGAAGACTCGTCTCTTCAGTAGGTGTCACGTTCTGACCTTTATTTTCCTTTGTTTTGTCTTTAGTTAGTATGGTCAGGGCGTGAGTTGGGGTGGGCAGTCTATGTTATGTGTTTCTATGTTTAGGTTTCAGACAAAGAGGAGGACCCCTCTCTCCACTGGGATTCTCTGCCTCTAACCCTATTACAGGGGCTGAGTCACTGGCTTACTGGTGCTCTTCCATGCCGTCCCTAGGAGGAGTGTGTCACTTGAGTGGGTTGAGTCACTGACGTGATCTTCCTGTCTGGGCCACAGTGTCTCCCGACCACTCCTGTCTCAGCCTCCAGTATTTATGCTGCAGTAGTTTATGTGTCAGGGGGCTAGGGTCAGTCATAGTTATATCTGGAGTATTTCCAGTTATATCTGGAGTATTTCTCCTGTCTTATCCGGTGTCCTGTGTGAATTTAAGTATGCTCTCTCTAATTCTCTCTCTCCTATCTTTCTCTCTTTCTTTCTCTCTATCGGACGACCTGAGCCCTAGGACCATGTCTCAGGACTACCTGACCTGATGACTCCTTGCTGTCCCCAGTCCACCTGGCCGTGCTGCTGCTCCAGTTTCAACTGTTCTGCCTGTGGCTATAGAACCCTGACCTGTTCACTGGGCGTGTTACCTGTCCCAGACCTGCTGTTTTCAACTCTCTAGAGACAGCTGGAGTGGTAGAGATACTCCGAATGATCGGCTATGAAAGCCAACTGACATTTACTCCTGAGGTGCTGACCTGTTGCACCCTCGAAAACCACTGTGATTATTATTATTTGACCATGCTGGTCATCTATGCACATTTGAACATCTTGGCCATGTTCTGTTATAATCTCCACCCGGCACAGCCAGAAGAGGACTGGCCACCCCTCATAGCCTGGTTCCTCTCTAGGTTTCTTCCTAGGTTCTGTCCTTTCTAGGGAGTTTTTACTAGCCACTGTGCTTCTACACCTGCATTGCTTGCTGTTTGGGGTTTTAGGCTGTGTTTCTGTACAGCATTTTGAGATATCAACTGATGTAAGAATGGCTTTATAAATACATTTGATTTACAGTAATTTGAGTCTAACTTTTGCAGCATTAAGCCCGGATGGTCAATTAGGGGAATTTTATAGTACAAGCTGTAATTTCCAAGCTGTATTCTGTTCTGTATGGATTTTTGCCTCTGAGATATTTAACAACCAAGTGAATGCTCCATAATCCGCATCTCATCTGTCAAAGGATCCCAGCATCCACCCAAAAATCTTCAGCTTGCTCTAATGCCACAGCAGTTGCCATGGAGACAGCTCTAGGAGGGAATGGGCAGTGGCATAGTATGTAGGGACTTTAGGCTTCTCTTGTGGACACTGCTTCATTGAAAGTGTTAAGCATATTTCCAGAGACTTTACACTTTACATTATTATCTTACTCTGTGAATGCGAATGACAATCAAATAAATAATGCCAATAGATTCTCGGTGATATTACTAGATGAGAGCACTATGAATATGAATGCCTATACACTGAGTATACCAAATATTCAGAACCCCTGATTTTTTTCATGACAGACTGACCAGGTGAATCCAGGTGAAAGCTATGATCTTTTATTGATGTCACTTGTTAAATCCACTTCAATCAGTGTAGATGAATGGAGGGGGTAGGTTAAAGAAGGATTCTTAAGGGGGGGTGACTCAATATTAGGAAGGTGTCCTAATGTTTGGTATACTCAGTGTACATCATGAGTCATGTCAGTCAAGAATAATGATACTGTATGTGAGTAGCTCCATTGCTGTGTATGACTCACCATCTCCATTGGAAATAGGAGGTAAAAGCCAGGATGTGTGAGGACAGGATTCGATTACTTGTACCCCAGACACTGAAAGCTTTTTGTCATCTCTTTGACAAAATCTTTGTCACATCCTCTTCCAACTCACATAAAAAATGCATGTGTCATATGGCGCATCATCAAAAGTTTGCTGAGGTTATTTTGAGAAGGTCTCCTCTTTACTCTGACCTTTTCATTCCTACACAGAAGTGTGAACATTCTAACGTGATATACTAAGATACAGTATTCATGCATGCATAAGCTAGACCCCACATTGGATTCTCTCAGAAATATAGATTAGTGACTGTTACAGTACATCTCATAGCCTCTCAATCCTGACTTTATCTATAGTTCATATTGTGCAATTGAATATGAATTATGAATTAAAATGTACCTGCCTGTGTAATGTTGATTTGATAAATAGTCGAAGGAAATGTTATGCCTCATCCTACAGGTATGGCCGTGGTTTAAGCGTGCACATTGACCACAACAACTGAAGCCATGAGCAGTGAATGCTTTTCTTGGCACTACTTTTACAGTCCCTAGGATGGTGTGTCAATAAGAAACCCCTTGAGAAGCAGAGTGTGTTTTGCAGATGCATTAACTTCTATCATTCCATATCTCCAGGGTCATGCTGCTCCTAAAAAATACCCCAAAAGGCACTGCGTTAAATTGCCTTCTCTGCAGCATCAGCCTGAGAGGTGCAGATAATGACAGTAATGTGGCAATCACAATGCCTTACTTAAGTACATATTTTATGGTGTAGTCAGAAAAATGTCCCTTTCGATGTTTAACACAAACTACCATCAAAAGGACATAGCATTGGTTTTTATGCTGTTAAATGTGAACTGCACTCACCTATTCCGCATGTGTTTCTTCCGGTGCTCATTATGAAATGCAATGGCCATTACTGAAGCCCAAACAAGAGTTGTCTTTGGGGTGTGTTTTAATGTGGATGTTTCTTGGGTGTGTCTTTGCCATTCAATCACATTAAACAAACAAGGGCAGTAGTGAGTAACTTAGTGACAGTAAGGTAACCTAAGCTAGATTTGCTATGGAGAGAAATGTTGAAATTGAGGACTTCTCCCTTCCTGGCTGACTCGCCATCTCAAGATGATCTGCTAATTCAATCCGACGTGTAGGCTAAAGCCTGCACTGACCTTGTGTTTGGGAATGGGAAGATGGCGCTGCAGTGGATAGCTGCTGTCTTACGGGCTCTTGACCAATTCTGCAACAACAAAAAAAAGCACTTTTTTGTACATAACATTTCCGCTACAATTTCCTACTGTATGACCAAAAACAGCTTCTGGACATCAGAAGAGTGATCACTAACCGTGATTTGGATGAAGATTTCTACTTCAATGAGTCAGCAGCTGTGGATATACTGCTCATTCCAAGAGACAGGGCAAGAGAGGCAAACGAGCGGGCTCCCTAATGAGACTACGTTGGCAAGTAAATATACCGCCTCTACCCTCCGTTCTATTGGTGAATGAACAATCACTAGAGAAAAAACTGGACGAGCTCCATTCGAGACTATCCTAGCAACGGGACCCGAAGAATCGTAATATCCTATGAGTCGTGGCTGAACAAGGACATGGATAATATACATCTAACTGGTTTTCTATGCATCAAGACTGAACGGCAGCTTTGAGTAAGGTTAAGGGGGAGGTGTGTGGGCCTTTGTTTACAACAGCTGGTGCACGATCTCTAATGTTAAGGAAGTCTCAAGGTTTTCACACCTGAGTTAAAATACCTCATGATTAGCTGCAGACCATACTGCACTGAACAAAAATATAAACGCAACATTTCAAATATTTTACTGAGTTACAGTTCATATAAGGTAATCAGTCAATAGAAATTAATTCATTAGGCCCTAATCTATGGATTTCAAATGACTGGGAATACAGATATGCATCTGTTGGTCACAGATACCTTAAAAAAAAAGAACTGTAGGTGAGTGGATCAGAAAACCAGTCAGTATCTGCTGTGACCATAATTTTCCTCATGCAACACGACACATCTCCTAAGCATAAAGTTTATCAGGCTGTTGATTCAATGGCTGTGTGAAGTTGCTGGATATTGGCGGGAACTGGAAAAACGGATCCAGAGCATCCCAAAAATACTCAATGGGTGACATGTCTAGTGAATATGGAGGCCTTGGAAAAACTGGGACATTTTCAGCTTCCAGGAATTGTGTACAGATCCTTGTGACAGGGGTCCGTGCATTATCATACTGAAACATGAGGTGATGGCGGAGGATGAATGGCACGACAATGGGCCACAGGATCTCGTCATGGTATCTCTGGGCATTCAAATTGCCATCAATAAAATGCTATTGTGTTTGTTGTCCGTAGCTTATGCCTGCCCATACCATAACCCCACCGCCACTATGGGCCACTCTGTTGGCAACGTTGATATCAGCAAGCCGCTCGCCCACACAATGCCATACACGCTGTCTGCAATCTGTGCGGTAGAGTCGAAACTGGGATTCATCCGTGAAGAGCACACTTCTCCAGCATGCCAGTGGCCATCAAAGGTGAGCATTTGCCTACTGAAGTCAGTTACAACACCGAACTGCAGTCAGGTCAAGACCCTGGTGAGGATGACGAGCATGCAGATGCTCTTCCCTGAGACGGTATCTGACAGTTTGTGCAGAGATTCTTTGGTTGTGCAAACTCAAAGTTTCATCAGCTCTCCTGGTGGCTTGTCTCAGACAATCCCGCAGGTGAAGAAGACGGATGTGGAGGTCCTGAGCTGGTGTGGTTAGACATGGTCTGCAGCTTTGAGGCCAGTTGGACATATTGACAAATTATATTGACAAATCACCTTTACTTCACACACAGAAACACAAAGCTCTCCCTCGGCCTCTATTTGGCAAATCTGATCACAACTTTATCTTCCTGATTCCTGCTTACAAGCAAAACTCAAACAGGAAGTACCAGTGACACGCTCAATATGGAAGTGGTACGATGAAGCAGACTTTTTTGTTACCACAGACAGGAATATGTTTCGGGATACTTCCGATAACATTGAAGAGTTTACCACATCAGTCACCGGCTTCATTAATAACTGCATTGACAACAACGTCCCCACAGTGACCATACGTACATATCCCAACCAGAGGCCATGGATTACAGGCAACATCCGCCCTGAGCCAAAGGCTGGAGCTGCCTCTTTCAAGGAGCGGGACACTTATCTGGACGCTGATAAGAAATCCCGCTACGACCTCTGACAAGCCATCAAACAGTCAAAAAATCAATACAAGACTAAGATCAAATCCTACTACGTTGGCTCTGACACTCATCAGATGTGGCAGGGCTTGCAAACTATCAAGGATTACAAAGGGAAACCTAGCCACGAGCTGCCCGGTGAAGTGAGCATACCAGATGAGCTAAATACCTTCTATGCTTGCTTTGAGGCAAGCAACCATGCATGAGGGCCCCATCTGTTACGGACGACTGTGTGATCTCGTTCTCCGTAGCCGATGTGAGTAAGACCTTTAAAGCATGCGCTGACCAGCTGGCAAGTGTCTTCACTGAAATGTTCAACCTCTCCCTAACCCAGTCTGTAATACCTACATGTTTCAGGCAGACCACCATAGTCCCTGTGTCCAAGAATGCCAAGTTCTCCTGTCTAAATGACTATCGCACCGTAGCACTCACATCTGTAGCCATGAAATGCTTTGAAAGGCTGGTCATGGCTCACATCAACACCATCATACCAGACACCCTGGACCCACTCCAATTCACATACCGCTCCAACAGATCCACAGATGATGGAATTCTATTGCACTCCACGTTGACCTCTCCCACCTGGACAAGAGGAACACCTAGCTGAGAATGCTGTTCATTGCCTATAGCTCAGCGCTCAACACCATAGTGTCCTCCAAGCTCATCACTGAGATCAGGACCCTGGGACTGAACACCTCCCTCTGCAATTGGATCCTGGACTTCCTGATAGGCCGCCCCCAGGGGGAGAGAGTAAACAACAACACATTCGTCACACTGACCCTCAACACATGGGCCCCTCAGGGTGCATGCTTAGTCTCCTCCTGTACTTCCTGTTCACCCACGACTGTGTGGCCGTGCACGACTCCAACACCATCCGTAAGTTTGCTGATGACACAACGGTGCTTGGTTTGATCACCGACAACGATGAGACATTCTATAGGGAGGAGGTCAAAGGAGACAATGGAGACAAAGGATATGACCATGGACTACAGGAAACGGAGTCCCGGACACTCCCCCATTCATATCAACAGGGCTGTAGTGGAGGGAGTTGAGCGCTTCAAGTTCCATCACTAAGTAATTATCATGGTCCACACACACCAACACAGTTGTGGAGAAGGCACGACAACACCTCTTCCCCATCAGGAGGCGGAAAAGATTTGGCATGGGTACTCAGATCCTCAAAAAGTTTTACAGCTGCACCACTGAGAGCATCTTGACTAGCTGCATCACCGCTTACAATGGCAACTTCTTGGCAACCGACTACAAGGCGCTACAGAGGGTAATGCCTACAGCCCAGTACATCACTGGGGCCGAGGTCTTTGACATCCAGGAACTCTATACCAGGCGGTGTCAAAGGAAAGCCCTCTCTGCTCCGGCACGACAAGCAGTACCGATGCAGCACGTCTGGAAACAACAGGGCCCTGAACAGCTTCTACTGTTTATTATCTATCCTGTTGTCTAAGTCACTTTTATTGTTACCAATATGTACATATCTTCTTCAATTACCTCGTACCCCTGCACATCGACTCAGTACTGGTACCCTGTGTATATAGCCAAGTTATCGTTACTCATTGTGTATTTATTCCTTGTGTTATTATTTTTCTATTATTTCTCTTTTAGCTCTCCGCATTGTTGGGTAAGTAAGCATTTCACTGTTAGTCTACACCTGTTGTTTACAATGCATGTGACAAATGCAATTTAATTTAATTTGTTTAGCCAACCTGACAGCAGCTAGCTAGCATTTCTTGGGGATAGCTACAGCTGGCTAGCCTATCTATCTAGCTGATATTTCTCTGTCAAATCACAGTTATGCCAAAATAGTAAGAAGTACCAGTGTCTGTTTCATGAAACACTTGTTTTACAACACCTTGCTATGAAAGTAGCTTGCAACTTTACGTTTTATCACATCATGTAAAGACATGTTACCGTGGAAACGATATCAACAACTGTGAGTTGAATGCCTGGTCTTCAGTCAGCTCAGCTGTCAACACAATATTATATAACTGGCTAGTTTTGTCTCATCTCCTCTCCTTATGTCCGCTGTCAGATCTTTCCTGGCTGAACTAATATCCCTGCAGGTTTAGGCTGCATGTGGACATTGCACAAACATGGCCAGCTGTAGTGTAGATCAACAATGTGCTTTATATTACACTTGTCTTTCATATTTTGTTATCATTCACAGCCAAGACAGATACTGTACCTATCTGCATTTTGTATGATGGTACATGTTAGTCTTCATCCCTTCGTATGGTGTCCCATATAAGACAGTGACATGTTTGAAGAATACACATTTCAAGAATACACCGCCACCATTCAATTCAATAATAACAAAAGACAATGAAAGTAATAGATGTGTCTTGTATCATTTTAATGCCGAGCGCCAGGTCTCACCCAGTTATGACATCCGTATCAACCTGTCTTTTAGTCAGAGGGCTCCATGACAAACCATCTCTTCTGTCCTCCATCTATAGAAAAACAAGGTAGAGTTGATACACACAACACTGATACATTATCAATGGTTGTTAGGTGAATTCCAGGACAGACAAGTGATAGTATTTTGACCTATGACCAGATCAAATGTGACCAACCAGAAGTGGGACTGGTGCCTGGCCATGTATTGCCTCAGCCTTCTGGTAGGGGTGTTCCCACGACACTGTTGAACAACAAATCCACGAGGTATTGTAAGTAGCCTGGGAATATAATACAATTTGATCGTGAGAAAAACAGCGAGAAAATAACTTTTTTATAGATTGGAAGTAATTATACTAATAGAGTGACTGTGTACGTACAGAATAGATTCAGGCCAGTGATGCTGATGGCATTACTATGCAACCAGATGTGTAACATTATGTTTCTGAATGCTTGCTGACACATATTTGTAGCATGTTAGTTAAAGAGACTGGTACTCAGCCTAGAAAAGTAACAGCCTGCATTTGTTTTTGCCCTATAAAATACACAATAAACCTTTATGAGAACAGTCATGTTGTTTTAACAGTAGTAGCAGACAAAACCTGTGAATGATAGCTAGCTAGTTCTAACCTAGCCCTTGATCATGACTCTCAGTTCCAGTACAGCAAAGGCAGAATGCCCCCAGGGCCTGAGATATCGTGAGCAAATGCTAACCCAAACAACATGAATGTTTTTATAAAGTAGCTAGCTACCTAACTTGCAAATCTGGATAATGTTATCATTATCTTTGTCAGAGTTGAAATGAATTGGCTAGCCAGCTAACGTTAGCTAGCAAGGATCTTCTTAGCTAGCCAGTTTCAAGTTTAAACATTATTCTTTAGCAAGCTGGCTAACGTTACATCCTATCAACCATTATTGCCAGTTGCAACGCTAGCTATGCAAATCTTCCTCTCTGATATTAGATACATCACGTTACACATTAGGGAGAGGCTTTGTATTTAGCTGGTTACATCACAGTATCATAGCTAGCTAACTACTCACCACACACCAGTCACAGCCATCATGTCGTACGTTTGTTGTATGTAATCCATTCCTTGCCATCTTGTGCAATATTGTTGAATGCATAAAAAATTTGTACCAACTTCATGGAAGCCCATTTTCACTTAATATATGTAGCCTTAGAAATAAGGTTCATGAAATCAATAACTTGCTAAAATCAGAAAACATTCACACACGCATTTTGCGACACCCGCAAAAACATCTGCTAAATATGTGTGACCAATAAAATTTGATTTGATTTGATATATTAGCCATTTCTGAGATTCACTTAGATAATTCATTTGATGATACAGCAGTAGCAATACAAGGATATAACATCTATAGAAGAGACAGGAATGCTTATGGGGGAGGTGTTGCTATATCTTTTCAGAGCCATATCCCTGTAATGCTTAGAGAAGATCTCATGTCAAGTGCTGTGGTTCCAGGTTCACCTGCCTCATCTAAAGTCTATTATTTTGGGGTGTTGCTATAGGCCACCAAGTGCTAACAGTCCCTATCTAAATAACGTGTGTGAAAAACTTGACAGTGTTTGTGATGTAAACAGAGATGTGTACTTTCTTGGAGAACACATTTTTATTAATACTGTAGACATTTTTCGAAAGCTGTATCCGTGCCTATTGGATGCAGAGATCAGAAATAATAGTAGCTACAGTGGGGCAAAAAAGTATTTAGTCAGCCACCAATTGTGCAAGTTCTCCCACTTAAAAAGATGAGAGAGGCCTGTAATTTTCATCATATGTACACTTCAACTATGACAGACAAAATGAGGGGGAAAAATCCAGAAAATCACATTGTAGGATTTTTAATGAATTTATTTGCAAATTATGGTGGAAAATAAGTATTTGGTCACCTACAAACAAGCAAGATTTCTGGCTCTCACAGACCTGTAACTTCTGGCTCTCACAGACCTGTAACTTCTTCTTTAAGAGGCTCCTCTGTCCTCCACTCGTTAACTGTATTAATGGCACCAAACTCATCTTGACCTTCCAGGACACAACACACCCGTTTTCCACTGCCAAGGAAGCTCAAGACTTCTTCTGGAATAACATCAAATCCAACACACAAGGGGACAAGCAGACACATGAAACCCCATGACTGGCTCATTATTCAGATATACTATCCATGCACAATCATGCAGCCTAGCCAATGGCTTTAATGCTGCACCCAGCATAAGACAATGACGAGGATACTCCTCATCTTTGGGTACAAGAAACAAGGAAAGGGAAGGAGGAACGATTTATAGAGAGGGACATCTGGATGGGGAGCGGGTGGGTTTCCCAGTGGGTTCTGCTTTTTATTTTACATCTATAGGCTTATCAACACTAGATAACAATGACATTTTAGAAAAACAATGGCAACACTAGCAATTCTCTCAGGTAATTTGAAAGGCCTTAATATTCCTATCAAGCGTTCCAGCTGTCTTGATATTGTAGCAAGAAACCATATTGATATAGCAACGCTCCAAGAAACACACATGCTCCAAAAGGACACATATAGAATAGAGAACAATTTGTACAAACTGTCTGCTTTTTCATCAGCCCCAAACAAAACTAAAGTGGTAATCATAATGATACATAAGAAACTCAAAATCACCATCCTTGGTAAAGGTGAAGACCAAGAAGGTAGAATCACTTTCCTTAAATGTATCCATATTGGAAAGAAAATTGCCTTTGTTAATGTGTATGCTCCTAATTCATATGATCTTAAGTTTTTTGATTCTCTGAACAGCATATTGTTAGAATGAACTGAAATCCAACTGGTTATTAGTACAGACATGAATACCATTCTGGACATGCGCAACAAATCTAATAAGACCAACTACAATCCACAGGCAACCAAGGTTCTCCAACATACAGTATACTCTCTGATTACAACCTCATTGATAGCAAAACATTTGATTTGAATTGCTTTTGATTTGAAGAGAACACTTTCTATTCAAACAGGCACAAAACATTCTCATACTATTATCTACTGCTCTATTTTCTTTAATCAAGAAATAGAAATTCGAAGTATGAGCCTATCTGATTATTATACTTATTACTACCAGATACAAACATCAGAATCTCCTAAAAGAGCTACATGACGGCGCTTTAATATTTCCTTACTACAAAATCCTACTTTCTGTGAACATTTTGAAACAGAATTGAATTAATTTATAATGATTAACAAAAATCCAGTAGATGATCCTCAGATTTTATGGAACGTCATTAAAGGTTTTATTAAAAACAAATCAACTGCATTTGCATCTGGACTGAATAAATCACAATTAAAGAAGGTATCAGAAGTAGAAAAGTTGTTAAAGATGTTAAAGCATTCTCAACAAACACTTTTTTCAGACCAGGTAGTGAATACTCTTGAAAATCCAGACAGAACTAAATCTATTGATAACACACAAAGCAGAATTTGCCATCCATCGAGTTAGACTCAACCATTACTTCCATGGTAATTTACAGCTTCGCAGTTATGATCAATTATTGCAACTTCTGAATCTGAATTAGGTGAGTTACTTTCAGAACCCAAATTAATCAACCAAAGATTATCCTGTTTATATAAAGAATTGTACACCTCTGATTGTAAATCCACACTAAGGCAGATCGAGTCCTTTTTAAACTATATAACAAGTCCTCTTCTCTCAACTGAGGAAGCTGGCTTGCTGGTGATCCCATCTCACCTCCCCTATTTTTATTTTCTATGTGGCCCCTGGCTCAGGCAATTTGACAATTGAAAGAAATTACACCAATATCTCTCAATTCTACGGATCACGTCATATCATTCATTATATGTCGATTATATCTTACTTTATCTAGACAATGTATCTCAATCCCTCCCAAAAGTTGTGAAGATCATAGACAAATTCAGCTCCATCAAGTTATAAAATAAATCTAAACAAATCTGTCCTACTGCCTTTCAAGACCCCGATGGAGGACTCCATCCCTACTTATGGAATCCCAATCCTTTCCCATTTGAAATATCTGGGAATAGATATATTTACTTCCTTAGATAAAACCAGGAAGTTTTATCTAGATTATAATCAATCAACAGGATTCTAAAATCAATTCAATTCGACCTCAGTAGATGGACTAATATCCCAGTAGCTTTAACCCGCAGAATATCTATTGTCAAAATGAATATATTCCACAACTTAATTTCTGTAGTTCAATGCTTCGCTTGTCTCCCCCTTCTGGCTATTGGGATAAAATCCATAGTGCGTTTTCTAAATGGATATGGAAAGGGAAAGATGTCCAAATGTGGAATCAATACCCATTCCAAGATTTCAAAGACATACACTTTACCCGGAAAATCCTTTTCTCTATATTTACAACTCAGGTCAGCTATGCTGGCCTATGTATCCCTTGGGAAACCCAACTACCGAACCATCCAATAATGGGATTTATAAATCAATTATCTGGGCTTCCGAAAGGACTGATCTCTATAATATATAAACAACTTTTGGAAAGCTCATCTTCTGAGAAAGCCATTAAAAAAGTATGGTCCACAGATCTAACAGAATATTGAAAAATATGACCTTGGCATTCCGTAATCTTAACCATCAATTTATACATTTTAAAACTGTTCACAGACTGTATGTAACACAAAAAATGGTCCCCAACTCCCAACTCTTCACTGTACTCCCTGAATCAGGTAGACACATTCCTCTAAAGGTATTCTGAATAGTTCTTCTGTCGAATGTTGATGGATGGCCCACTTGTTGTAAACATTGGCCCAGAGTAAGTGATTAAAACACACAAGTAATTGCCAATATTTGAGCAGAGTTCATGTAAATTTTGATTAGAGAGGGTAAATCCTTCACTTGTGTTTTGGTTGAAATTATAATAGCCTTGGCTGAGTTCACGTCTCTCTCTGCGCCCCCTACACCAGTGGTTCCCAACCAGGGGTACTAGGACACCTTGGGGTACTTGGCCTACCTACAGCGGGTACTTGAGAAGACTCATGAGACCATAGGTTTACTGGTAAAATGCACATGAGGGGGTATTTCAGGGGTACTCCGGGCAGACAAAAATTCAGTTGGTGGCAATGCTCCATCAAATTTTTTTCGGCACTGAGCAAATGTCTGCTGAGCGGAAACTTGAACATTGTGAAAATTCGGTGCATCTTCCAGTGCGCATTTACTGGGAACACTGAGGCTGTACCCGCTTTAAGTTACAGTTTTAAAAGTAGCCAAGTAGGCTACTGTGGCTATTTGATCATAATGTAGGCCTATCGGAGTGGCCTACCATCAAAAACAATGGAGAAAATGCATCCCATAACAGCTGATATCTCAAAGTGCTGTACAGAAACCCAGCCTAAAACCCCAAACAGCAAGCAATGCAGGTGTAGAAGCACGTGTTCAATGTAGGCCTACATTCCATGAGACTTTTGAAAAAAGATGCAGGGCTTGACATGAACCTGTTTATCCACTTGTCCTTCAGACTAGGAGGTGACTGAAAATGTTGTTGTGTTGTTTGATGCAAAATGCATTATTATTCCCATGCCATTATTACAGAGAATCAGACAAATTATGCTACCCTCTGCCTATTGGCTACTTAGCTTATTCAAACTTGTCTCAAAATATAACACTGCCCCTTTAACACACAAAAAGCTCTTCACCTGACTATCTTTTCAAAGATGTCTAGAAATGTACATATTTAGGTCTCTTGTAGGAACAATCACTCCCCTATTGCTAACTACAAATGATCTATAACTGGGCTAATGACTCACTAACAAGCAAAGGATATTTTTAAAAAGTGCACAAGTGGCTACATGCAGCTCTCACTTTGATCTCAAAAGAAGAGCATCTACTCACGACCGCTCATGCTGTAAACCAGTGGTTCCCAAACATTTTATAGTCCCGTACCCCTTCAAACATTCAACCTCCAGCTGCGTACCCCCTCTAGCACCAGGGTCAGCGCACTCTCAAATGTGTTTTTTTGCCATCATTATAAGCCTGCCACACACACAATATACGATACATTTATTAAACATAAGAATGAGTGTGAGTTTGTCACAACCCGGCTCATGGGAAGTAACAAAGAGCTCTTATAGGACCAGGGCACAAATAATAATATAATAATAATCAATCATTTTGCTCTTTATTTAGCCATCTTACATATATAAAACCTTATTTGTTAATAAAAAATTGTAAATAACTCAGCAAAGGTTAATGAGAAGGGTGTGCTTGAAAGGCTGCACAGAACTCTGCAATGTTGGGGTGTATTGGAGAGAGTCTCAGTCTTAAATAATTTTCCACACACAGTCTGTGCCTGTATTTAGTTTTCATGCTAGTGAGGGCCGAGAAACCACTCTCACATAGGTACGTGGATGCATAGGGCATCAGTGTCTTAACAGCGTGATTTGCCAAGGCAAGAAACTCTGAGCGCAGCCCTATCCAAAAATCTGGCAGTGGCTTCTGATTAAATTCAATTTTCACAGAACCGCTTGTTGCAATTTCGATGAGGCTCTCTTGTTCAGATTTCTTATATGTTTTTATTCAGATATCGGTAAGTGGACTGGACGCAGGGCATGAAAGGGATAACAAATCCAGTTGTTTGTGTCGTCCATTTCAAGAAAGTACCTACGTAATTGCGCACCCAGCTCACTCAGGTGCTTCGCTATATAACATTTGACTGTCACTCCCTGGCTTTAGTTATCTTTGTTTTCTTTATTATTTTAGTTAGGTCAGGGTGTGACATGGGGGATGTTTGTGTGTTTTTGTCTAGTCTAGGGTGTTTGTATTGTCTAGGGGGTTTTGTAGAGTTCATGGGGTTGTGTTCAGTGTAGGTGTTTATGTAAGTCTATGGTTGCCTGGATTGGTTCTCAATTAGAGACAGCTGTCTATCGTTGTCTCTGATTGAGAGCCATATTTAGGCAGCCATAGGCATTAGGTAGGTTGTGGGTAATTGTCTATGTTTTGACGTTAGTTGCTTGTGTCTGCACTTTCGTTTGATAGCTTCACGGTCGTTTGTTGTTTTGTCTAGTTCTGTCATCAGTTATTTCATTTCTATCTATCCTATTAAAAAGAAGATGTATTTTATCACGCTGCGCCTTGGTCTCTCTTTCACCTAACGACGATCGTGACAGAATCACCCACCATACCAGGTCCAAGCAGCGTGGTAACAGGCACGGCAGCAGGAGCAGCGCAAGGAGGAATGGACATGGGAGCAGAGTTCTGGACTACACTACGTGGGCGATCACCCAGGGCGAATGCCGGAGCCCGCCTGGATTCTCTGGAGCAGTGTGAGGAGGGATACCGGCGAATGGAGGCAGCACGATGACGTGTAGGAAGCCCGAGAGTCAAGCCCAAAAATTATTTGGGGGGGGGGGCTACCAGGAGTGTGGCGAAGTCGTAGGAAACTTGCACCAACTCCTCGAGCCTACCGTGGAGAGCCGAAAGTACGGGCAGACACCGTGTTTATGCGTAAAGCGCACGGTGTCCCTGTACGTCGTGCTTATAGCCGGTGCGTACATTCCAGCTCTCGTATCGGCCGGGCTAGATTGAGCATTGAGCCAGGTGCATGAAGCCGGCTCCCCGCACTGGTCGGGCTACGGGGAGCATTCAACCAGGTAAGGTTGGGCAGGCTCGGTGCTCAAAGGAGCCAGTACGCCTGCAAGGTCCGGTATATCGCGCCAACTCCCGCCCCAGCCCAGTACCACCAGTGCCAACACACCACCAGGCTTCCGTGTGTCTCCAGACACCTGTTCCTCCTCCACGCACTCGTCCTGTGGTGCGTGTCTCCAGCCCGTACCACCAGTTCCGGCACCACGCACCAAGCCTCCTGTGCATTCCAGAGCCTGTGCGCCCTGTTGCTGCTCCCGCACTAGCCTAAGGTGCGTGTCCTTAGCCCGGTACCACCAGTTCCGGCACCACGCACCAGGCCTACTGTGCGCCTCAGCCGCCAGAGTCTCCGTCACTCCCCGCGCATCTGAGCTGCCTGCCTGCCAGAGCCATCTGATGCTAACCTGCTGCGCCTGCGCCAGCCAGCCAGAGCTCTGAGCTGCCGCCTGCCGAAGCCGTCTGACTGCCCGCCTGCCCGAGCCGTCATGCGCCGCCCGCCTGCCAGCCGTCAGAGACCGCCGATGCCCAGCCAGTCCAGGAGCCGCGCAGTCAGAGCCGCCAGAGCCGCCCCCAGGCGCCCGCCAGTCAGGAGCCGCCAGAGCCGCCCGCCAGGTCAGGAGCCGCCAGAGCCCGCCCGCCAGTCAGGAGCCGCCGCCATCAGAGCCGCCAAGCGACCGCCATCAGGAGCCGCCAGAGCCGCCGCCGCGACCGCAGGCCGCCGCCGTCAGAGCCGGCCCGCAGTCAGAGCCGCCCTCCAGTCATGAAGCCGCCTCCAGTCATGGAGCCGCCCTCCAGTCATGAGCCGCCCCAGCCGAGCCGCCCTCCAGTCCGGAGCCGCCCCTCAGTCCGAGCCGCCCCTCAGTCCGGAGCCGCCCCTCAGTCCGGAGCGCCCAGCAGCCCCTCACTCCGGAGCTGCCCCTCACTCCGGAGGCCCCTCCGTCCAGTGGCGCCCTCTAGGATGGTCTTCAGTCGCGGACTCGCTGCAAGGGTCGCAGAGGCGCAACCAAAAGCAGGTATTGACTATGATGGAGTGGGGTCCACGTCCCGCACCCGAGCCGCCGCCGTAAGAAGCCCACCCGGACCCTCCCCTTCTGTGTCAGGTTTTGCGGCCGGAGTCCGCACCTTTGGGGGGGGGTACTGTCACGCCCTGGCCTTAGTTATCTTTGTTTTCTCTATTATTTTAGTTAGGTCAGGTGTGACATGGGGGATGTTTGTGTGTTTTTGTCTGTCTAGGGTGTTTGTATTGTCTAGGGGTTTTGTAGAGTTCATGGGGTTGTGTTCAGTGTAGGTGTTTATGTAAGTCTATGGTTGCCTGGATTGGTTCTCAATTAGAGACAAGCTGTCTATCGTTGTCTCTGAGAGCCATATTTAGGCAGCCATAGGCATTAGTAGGTTGTGGTATTGTCTATGTTTTGACGTTAGTTGCTTGTGTCTGCACTTTCGTTTGATAGCTTCACGGTCGTTTGTTGTTTTGTCTAGTTTGTATTAGTGTTTGTGTTCGTTTCTTCTTCTATTAAAAAGAAGATGTATTTATATCACGCTGCMCCTTGGTCCTCTCTTTCACCTAACGACGATCGTGACATTGACATTGTCCGTAAGCTTGACTTCATTTGAAAACAAAAAATTGTACAATGATGGAAAGACCTGTGTGTTGTCCTTGTTAATGCAGACAGAAAAGAGCTCCAACTTCTTAATCATAGCCTCAATTTTGTCCAGCACATTGAATATAGTTGCAGAGTCCCTGTAATCCTAGATTCAGATCATTCAGGCGAGAAAAAAACATCACCCAGATAGGCCAGTCGTGTGAGAAACTCATCATCATGCAAGCGGTCAGACAAGTGAAAATTAGGGTCAGTAAAGAAAACTTTGAGCTCGTCTCTCAATTTAAAAAAATGTGTCAATACTTTGCCCCTTGATAACCAGCGCATGTATGTTGTAAAAGCGTTACATGGTTGTTGCCCATATCATTGCATAATGCAGAAAATACACGAGAGTTCAGGGGTCTTGCTTTAAAAAGTTAATAATTTTCACTGTAATGTCCAAAACGTCTTTCAAGCTGTCAGGCATTCCCTTGGCAGCAAGAGCCTCTTGGTGGATTCTGCAGTGTCCCCAAGTGCCGTTGGGAGCAACTGCTGGCACGCGCATTACCACTTCACTATGTCTCCCTGTCATGGCTTTTGCGCCATCAGTACAGATACCAACACATCTTGACCACCAAAGTCCATTTGATGTCACAAAGTTGTCCAGTACTTTAAAAATATCCTCTCATGTTGTCCTGGTTTCCAGTGGCTTGCAGAAGAGGATGTCTTCCTTAATTGACCCCCCATAAAGGTAATGGACATATACCAGGAGCTGAGCCAGGCCCACCACGTCTGCTGACTCATCCAGCAATAACGCATATAATTCACTGGCTTGTATGTGAAGCAGTAATTGTTTCAAAACATCTCCTGCCATGTCACTGATGCATCATGAACAATGTTGTTTGATAAAGGCATTGCTTGTATAGTTTTTTTGTCCTTTTCCCCCAGCATTGTCCCAGCCATATCTGCGCAGCAGGAAGAATTAAGTCCTCCACAATAGTATGGGGCTTGCCTATCAAATCAAATCACATTTATATAGCCATTCTTACATCAGCTGATATATCAAAGTGCTGTACAGAAACCCAGCCTAAAACCCCAAACAGCAAGCAATGCAGGTGTAGAAGCACAGTGGCTAGGAAAAACTCCCTAGAAAGGCCAAAACCTAGGAAGAAACCTAGAGAGGAACCAGGCTATGAGAGGTGGCCAGTCCTCTTCCGGCTGTGCCGGGTGGAGATTATAACAGAACATGGCCAAGATGTTCAAATGTTCATAAATGACTAGCATGGTGAAATAATAATAATCACAGTAGTTGTCGAGGGTGCAACAGGTCAGCACCTCAGGAGTAAATGTCAGTTGGTTTTTCATAGCTGATCATTGAGAGTATCTCTACCGCTCCTGCTGTCTCTAGAGAGTTGAAACCAGCAGGGCTGGGACAGGTAGCACGTCCGGTGAACAGGTCAGGGTTCCACAGCCGCAGGCAGAACAGTTGAAACTGGAGCAGCAGCACGGCCAGGTGGACTGGGGACAGCAAGAGTCATCATGCCAGGTAGTCCTGAGGCATGGTCCTAGGGCTCAGGTCCTCCGAGAGAGAGAAAGAGAGAAAGAGAGAATTAGAGAGAGCCTACATAAATTCACACAGGACACCGGATAAGACAGGAGAAATACTCCAGATATAACAGACTGACCCTAGCCCCCTGACACATAAACTACTGCAGCATAAATACTGGAGGCTGAGACAGGAGGGGTCAGGAGACACTGTGGCCCATCCGATGATACCCCCGGACAGGGCCAAACAGGCAGGATATAACCACACCCGCTTTGCCAAAGCACAGCCCCCACACCACTAGAGGGATATCTTCAACCACCAACTTACCATCCTGAGACAAGGCCGAGTATAGCTCACAAAGATCTCCGCCACTCAGTAGCTCACCATAAGATGCTTCTAGCCCCTTCTTATTAATGGTATCTGTTGCTTTTATACATGTCTTACTACTCAAAAGTCATCTTTATTCTCGCTCAAAAAACTCCTGTGACTTATTTTTCGAATTGTCATGTTTCGTTTCTAAATGTCTGCGCAAGAGTGAAGGTTTCTCGCGAGAGAGTAACGGTTAATGTGATTGGATGTTAATTATTTGACTATGCTACCTGTATTTGACATTGTGTTGTTATTTCTCTGAACACAAGATGGTTTAATTTTATTTTTGGCAGTGAAACAAGGCTACCCTGGCGAGAAAAAAACTCACCCAAATGCATAGCCCCTTTGGAAAATATAAATGTACTGTTTGAAAATGTGAAGAATTAAAAATAAAAATAAATTATATATATATATGTTTGTTTTTTTATGTGAACCTTAAATTTTAATATTTTTATTTTTATTTGGGTACCACCAACGGCATTGTATGTACTACTCTGATGCGTTTTGCCTACAACAAAATATATTGCAGAGTTAGTTTCGCATACTAAGTCTTGCATACTGTAGTTCATTTTGTTGTATTGAAAGTGGCAAATATTCTGTTGATTTGATCCCAATTGCCACAGTAAAGGGAAACGTTGATAGCGTTAATTAACAGGGAAAACTTTAGAAAGTTGAGTGACGTTCAGTCTCATGTTTCTCTTGGTGGGCTGACACTGTATTTCGGGGCTGCTGTGTTCACAGGTGAGAGGGAACATCGGTTGGTGGTACAGTAACCAAAACATGTAGGAAATCACTGTTCTACACCATAACCTCATTTGAATTAATGGACACCCAACAGAATGTGATCTTCCGGTGTGCAGGCAATTATTAATCGCTGGCAGAAACAAATTACCTTAATCTATCTACCTCAATGATGTTGTTAATCATGCAGGAAAAGAGTGCAGGGAAGGAGGAAATCCATGTGTTTGAAATTACAGCATTGGTCTGAGTCTCTGAAACGAACATTTGCTTCAACATATTACTGAACGAACTGTATACAGATAAAAATGTATGCTGTTGCAAAATAATAACCAGCATCTTTCTACTTCTCTTACCATGACATGCTCCTGTTAAGAGCCCTGCTTTTCAGGACGTGACTTTTAGGATGTTAAGACAACTATCTCTTACAATGTGTGTATAAAATGTTTGTTATGCACAATGTGCAGGTTTCATAACAATTTTGGATGTTTTTTAATACATTTTTTATTTCACCTTTATTTAACCAGGTAGGCCAGTTGAGACCAAGTTCTCATTTACAACTGCGACCTGGCCAAGACAAAGCAAAGCAGTATGACAAAAACAACAACACAGAGCTACACATAAACAAACGTACAGTCAATAACACAATAGAAACATCTATGTACGGTATGTGCAAATGTAGAAGAGTAGGGAGGTAAGGCAATAAATAGGCCATGGAGATGAAATAATTACAATTTAGCATTAACACTGAAGTGATAGATGTGTAGATGATGATGTGCAATTAGAGATACTAGGGTGCAAAAGAGCAAGAGGATAAGTAACAATATGGGGATGAGGTAGTTGGGTGTGCTATTTACAGATTGGCTGTGTACAGGTACAGTGATCGGTAAGCTGCTCTGACAGCTGATGCCTAAAGTTAAGCTGGAGTCTTATATCTCCCTCTCTCAGTGATTTTTGCAATTCGTTCCAGTCATTGGCAGCAGAGAACTGGAAGGAAAGGTGGCCAAAGGAAGTGTTGGCTTTGGGGGTGACCAGTGAAATATACCTGCTGGAGCGCGTGCTACGGGTGGGTGTTGCTATGGTGATCAGTGAGCTGAGATAAGGTGGGGCTTTACCTAGCAAAGACTTATAGATGACCTGGAGCCAGTGGGTTTGGCGACGAATATGTAGTGGGGACCAGCCAACGAGAGCATACAGGTCGCAGTGGTGGGTAGTATAGGGGGCTTTGGTGACAAAACGGATGGCACTGTGATAGACTACATCCAGTTTGCTGAGAAGTGTTGGAGGCTATTTTGTAAATGATATCGCCGAAGTCAAGGATCGGTAGGATAGTCCGTTTTACGAGGGTATATTTGGCAGCATGAGTGAAGGAGGCTTTGTTTTGCGAAATAGGAAGCTGATTCTAGATTACATTTTGGATTGGAGATACAGTCTAACCAGACACCTAGGAATTTGTAGTTGTCCACATATTCTAAGTCAGAACTGTCCAGAGTAGTGATGCTAGTCGGGCGGCAGGGTGCGGGCAGCAATCGGTTGAAGAGCATGCACTTAGATTTAATTGCATTTAAAAGCAGTTGGAAGCCTCAGAATGTCACGACTTCTACCGAAGATAACCCCTTTCCCGATTCGGGCGGCGTTCGGCGCTCGGCGTCGCCGGTTTACTAGCCGCCACCGATCCCTTTTTCCTTTTCTGTTTTTTTTGTCTGTGTTCATTTTCACACCTGGTTTCAATTGCGTTTATTTCTGTGTGTATATAGGGCACTTGTTTCCTGCCTTATTTCGTGCGGGATTAAGCTTGTGTGGGGGTTTTGCGCTCGTTTATCGTTGATATTTCTTGTTCTCGTATTTACGCACATGTAGTTTATTTTCGGAACTGAGTTTGTTCCTCCGTGCGTTTGGCACGAGTTTCGGTTTTGTTTTCACTGATCTGCTCTATGAACTGTGAGACCTTATATAGAGGGATCTGTGCCAATTTTGTATTGGTGGACTATATATAGATATAATTATTATATTAAACACGCTTCTCAGTATCCCTGCTCTCCTGCGCCTGACTCCTACACCTCTCACCGAGACGCACCTTATCACACAGAAGGAGTGTTGTATGATATTGAAGCTCGTTTGGAGGTTTGTTAGCACAGTGTCCAAAGAAGGGCCAGATGTATACAGAATGGTGTAGTCTGCGTAGAGGTGGATCAGAGAATCACCAGCAGTAAGAGCAACATCATTGAGATATACAGAGAAAATAGTCGGCCCGAGAATTGAACCCTGTGGCACCCCCATAGAAACTGCCAGAGATCCGGACAACAGGCCCTCCAATTTAACACACTGAACTCTTACACAGTGAACCAGGCAAGGCAGTCATTTGATAAGTCAAGGCTATTGAGTTTGCCTATAAAAATGCGGTGATTGACAGAGTCAAAAGCATTGGCCAGGTCGATGAAGACGGCTGCACAGTACTGTCTTTTATCGATGGCGGTTATGATATCGTTTAGGACGTTGAGCGTGGCTGAGGTGCAACCATGACCAGCTCGGAAACCAGATTGCATAGTGGATAAGATACGATGGGATTCGAAATGGTCGGTGATCTGTTTGTTAACTTGGCTTTTGAAGATTTTAGAAAGGCATTGCAGGATGGATATAACAGTTTGGGTCTAGAGTGTCTCCCCCTTTGAAGCTTTCCAATCTTTGGGGATCTCAGACGATATGAAAGAGAGGTTGAATAGGCTAGTAATAGGGGTTGCAAGAATTTCGGCGGATAATTTAGAAAGGGTCCAGATTGAATAGCCCCAGCACCTGATGAGGGAATGCCAGATTTTGCAGCTCTGTCATGATCATCATGTTGTCTTGGATTTGCCGGAGTAGGAGAAATGGGAGGGGGGGGCTTGGGCAAGTGCTGCAGGCGTGCTGAGATGTTGCCGGTTGGTAGGTAGCCAGGTGGAAAGCATGCCAGCCATAGAAAAAATTCCTACCGCATTCGATGCTAAAGCAAAAACGCCACAAGGATTTTTGTGTTGCGTCAAGGGCAGTCAAAGTCATGAGCTGTAACCAAGGGCTATATCTGTTCTTAGTTCTACATTTTTTGAATGAGCATGCTTATTTAAGATGTGAGGAAAGCACGTTTTAACTTTTACTTGGTACTCATCCCGGATCCGGGAGCACCCCCATCAGTAAAAAAAGCTGACTAGCATAGCCTAGCCATAGCGTCACAAGTAAATACTGCATCTAAATATCATTAAATCACAAGTCCAAGACGACCAGATGAAAGATACACATCTTGTGAATCCAGCCATCATTTCTGATTTTTAAAATTTTTACGAGGGAAGACACAATATGTAAATCTATTAGCTAAACCACGATAGCAAAAGACACAACTTTTTTTCCCACCATTTTTCCTGCATAGGTTAGCTATCACAATTTCGACCAAATAAAGAATAGAAATGCCACTAACCAAGAAAACAACTTCATCAAATGACACAGTCTGATAACATATTTATGTTATGCATATTTTGCTAAAAAATGTGCATATTTCAGGTATAAATCACAGTTCTACATTGCAGCTGCAATCTGAAATAGTGCTGCTGAAGCAGCCAGAATAATTACAGACACCAGAATACCTCCTATACTCACTCACTATAAACATTTCTGAAAATACACAGCGTACAGCAAATGAAAGACCAACATCTTGTGAAATCCAGCCAATTTTGCAGCATTTTTTAAGTGTTTTACACCGAAACACACACCTATAGCATTATATTAGCTTTACCACAATAGCCAGAAACACAAGCGTTTACCAGCAGCAAGGTTAGCGATCCTAACAAACCAGCAAAAGATATATAATTTGACAACCTTCATAACTTCATCAGATGACAGTCCTGTACATCATATTACACAATGCATATAGGATTGTTCGAAAATGTGCATATTTAACGGCACAAATCGTGGTTATACAATGTGATTAGTAGTCAACTTCAAGCATCTGTCCGCGCCATCTTGGAGAGGCACCTAATCTAATGCGATAACTAATTCATAAACTTGACAAAAAAATCACAGGTTGGACAGCAAATGAAAGATATATTAGTTCTTAATGCAATCGCTGTGTTAGATTTTTAAAAATTAACGTTACTATGAATATACAGCAGTCGCGCTTTAATTAAAGCCGGAGACCGACACCGCCTACCATTGCAATGGCTGAATCTTGCTTTCACATTTTTCAACATAAATACGAATTAATAGCATAAAGACCTCTTACTATTTGTTGAGCTTCCATCAGAATCTTGGGCAAGGTGTCCTTTGTCCAGAACAATCGTCTTTTGGTTGAAAGATGTCCTCTTCAACCGTGTAATTAGCAGCTAACGTTAGCCATATGCCGGAGAGGTGTCCAACTCGCGACGACGCATGACAAAGAAATTCCAGAAAATCGCAATAAACTGATATAAACTGCTATAACTCGGTTTAAATTAACTACCTTATGAAGTTTTTAAGACAAAAAACTAATTAAATCAGAGCCGGAGATATGGAACTGCTAAACCGAAAGCTTTTCAGGACGCCATGCTTGGTGTCCCTCCTGCGTCAGGCCCCGCGTCGAAAAGGTCGGTACTTCCGTTCCAAGAGGTTTTATACTCCCCCAGATGGTGCTATCCGCTCCATTCAAAGTCTCACCGCTTACTGACATCTAGGGGAAGGCGTATGCAGTGCATGTAGCCCCATAGCTTATAAGGGAATTTATAAACCGACCCTGGAACAGAGACCTCAATTTCAGAAATCTCACTTCTTGACAGGAAGTGTGCTGTAGAATGAGTTCTGTTTCACTCAGAGAAATAATTCAAACGGTTTTAGAAACTAGAGAGTGTTTTCTATCCAATAGTAATAATAATATGCATATTGTACGAGCAAGAATTGAGTACGAGGCAGTTTAATTTGGGAACGATAAATGGTAACGTTGAAACAGCACCCCCTATATTGAGAAAAGGTTAAAGAGTAACCAGGCATCCTCTACTGACGGGATGAGGTCAATATACTTCCAGGATACCCGGGCCAGGTCGATTAGAAAGGCCTGCTCACTGAAGTGTTTTAGGGAGTGTTTGACAGTTATGAGGGGTGGTCGTTTGACCGCGGACCCATTACGCACACAGGCAATGAGGCAATGATTGCTGAGAAGACAGCAGAGGTGTATTTAGAGAGCAAGTTGATCAGGATGATATCTAAGAGGGTGCCCATGGTTACAGATTTAGGGTTGTACCTGGTAGGTTCATTGATCATTTGTGTGAGATTGAGGGCATCTAGCTTAGATTGTAGGATGGTCGGGGTGTCAAGCATATCCCAGTTTAGGTCAGCTAACAATACGATCTCTGAAGATAGATGGGGGACAATCAATTCACATATGGTGTCCACGGCACAGCTGGGGGCTGAAGGGGGTCTATAACAAGCAGCAACGGTGAGAGACTTGTCTCTGGAAATGTGGATTTTTAAAAGTAGAAGCTCCAATTGTTTGGGCACATACCTGGATAGTATGACAAAACTCTGCAGGCTATCTCTGCAGTAGATTGCAACTCTGCCCCATTTGGCAGTTCTATGTTGTTGGAAAATGTTATAGTTAGGGATGGATATTTCTGGATTTTTGGTGGCCTTCCTAAGCCAGGATTCAGAAACGGCTAGGACATCCGGTTTGGCGGAGTGTGCTAAAGCAGTGAATACAACAAACTAAGGGAGGAGGCTTCTAATGTTAACATGCATGAAACCAAAGCTTTTATGGTTACAGAAGTCAACAAATGAGAGCGCCTGGGGAATGAGATTGGAGCTAGGGGCTGCAGGGCCTGGGTTAACCTCCACATCACCAGAGGAACAGAGTAGGAGTAGGATAAGAGTATGGTTAAAGCCTATAAGAACTGGTTGTCTAGTGCCTTTCATAACAGAGAGTAAAAGGAGCAGATTTCTGGACGTGGAAGAATAGATTCAAGGCATAATGTACAGACAAGGGTATGGTAGGATGTGAATACAGTGGAGGTAAACCTAGGCATTGAGTGACGATGAGAGAAGTTTTGTCTCCTAGAGGCACCATTTTTAAACCAAGTGAGGTCAACACATGTGTGGGGGGTGGAACAAAAGGGCTAGCTAAGGCTTATTGAGCAGGGCTGGATGCTCTACGGTAAAATAAGTCAATAATCACTAAGCAAAACAGCAATAGACAAGGCATATTGACGTTAGGGAGAGGCATGTGTAGCCGAGTGATCATAGGGTCCAGTGAGTAGCTAGGCGAGCTGAAGACACAACGATTCAGACAGCTAGCGGGCCGGGGCTAGCAAGCCAGCAGATGGTTCTTCGGGGGACGTCGCAATGGAAGAGCCTGTTGAAACCCCCTCGGGCGATTACGTCGGCAGACCAGTCGTGACGGATCGGTGGGGCTCCGTGTAGGCAGTTAAAAGGGTCTAGCCAATTGGCAAAATAGGTATTGTCGCCCAAGAATTGGCTGATGGATCTCTTGCTTTAGGACAGAGACGTTAGCCAGGAGTAGCCACTCGGATAGCAGCTAGCTAGCTGCAATGATCCAGTGTAAAGGTTCAGAGCTTGCGGTAAGAATCCGGAGATGTGGTAGAGAAAAAGCAGTCCGATATGCTCTGGGTTGATATCGCGTTGTGCAGACTGGCAGGAATTGACCAGGATGAGGCTGGCTGATGTCCAAGTTAACAGTGATGCCGCTAGCAGTGGCTAACTGACTACTAGCTAGTAGCTAGTTAGCTGGATAGCTGCTGATGGGGGTTCCGGTTCTAAAGTGTAAAATATAGCAGATCCGTACCACATTGGGTGAGGCGGGTTGCAGGAGAGTATGTTCAGTCCATAGATGGAAATTGAGATTTAAAAAATATTTCCAAATATATACGAAATATATACGAAGAAAAATATACATGGGACGGGACAAACAGACGAAACAAGACAAATAAACGTCCGACTGCTACACCATCTTGGAATCTATGTAATGTGTTATAGACAAGATGCAGTGTGTTATAGACAAGTATTTATATTGCCTTAACATACATTAGGTTTATAGAACCACCAACAGTGATCTAGAATGTATTTTTCCTTTGAAGACTATTACCTGTCTTTCTCCATGTGAAAGATGAGTTATATGGCTCCCTGGTGGACAAACAGATGTCCACTGTATGGGGGCTTGTGTATAACACATAATAACAGTGTGAAAAGGTAGAAGTTAGGAGTTGCTGGAGTGTCAGATAAGCCTGTTTTTTTTTACTCATAAAAAGCCAGCAGTTACCCCATGTATTGTTGGGAATCACATAAAATTAAATAAAATGTTATTTGTCACATGCGCCGAATACAACCTTACCGTTAAATGCTTACTTACAAGCCCTTAACCAACAATGCAGTTCAAGAAATAGAGTTATTAAAATATTTACTAAATAAAATCAAGTAAAAAAATGTAATCAATCAAAAAGTTACACAATACATTTACATAACAATAACGATGCTATATACAGTGGGTACCCGTACAGAGTCAATGTGCGAGGGTACAGGTTAGTCAAGGTAATTTGTAAAGTGACTATGCGTAGATAATAAACAGCGAGTAGCAGCAGTTAAAAAACAAAGTATGGGTGGCCATTTAAATAGTACGGGTGGCCATTTGATTAGTTTAGTCATTCAGCAGTCTTATGGCTTGGGGGTAGAAGCTGTTAATTAAGGAGCCTTTTGGTCCGAGACTTGCTTTTCCAATAGTCTACACTGGCTTCCTGTTAAGGCAAGGGCTGATTTCAAGGTTTTACTGCTAACATACAAAGCATTACATGGGCTTGCTCCTACCTATCTTTCCAAATTGGTCCTGCCGCACATACCTACACGTACGCTACGGTCACAAGACGCAGGCCTCCTAATTGTCCCTAGAATTTCTAAGCAAACAGCTGGAGGCGGGGCTTTCTCCTATAGAGCTACATTTTTATGGAATGGTCTGTCTACCCATGTGAGAGACGCAGACTCGGTCTCAACTTTTAAGTCTTTACTGAAGACTCATCTCTTCAGTGGGTCATATGATTGAGTGTAGTCTCGCCCAGGAGTGTGAAGGTAAACAGAAAGGCTCTGGAGCAACGAACTGCCCTTGCTGTCTCTGCCTGGCCGGTTCCCCTCTCTCCACTGGGATACTCTGCCTCTAACCCTATTACAGGGGCTGAGTCACTGGCTTACTGGTGCTCTTTCATGCCGTCCCTAGGAGGGGTGCGTCACTTGAGTGGGTTGAGTCATTGACGTGGTCTTCCTGTCTGGGTTGGCGCCCCCCTTGGGTTGTGCCGTGGCGGAGATCTTTGTGGGCTATACTCGGCCTTGTCTCAGGATGGTAAGTTGGTCGTTGAAGATATCCCTCTAGTGGTGTGGGGGGCTGTGCTTTGGCAAAGTGGGTGGGGTTATATCCTTCCTGTTTGGCCCTGTCCGGGGGTATCATCGGATGGGCCATAGTGTCTCCTGACCCTCCTGTCTCAGCCTCCAGTATTTATGCTGCAGTAGTTTATGTGTCGGGGGGCTAGGGTCAGTTTGTTATATCTGGAGTACTTCTCCTGTCTTATCCGGTGTCGTGTGATTTAAGTATGCTCTCTCTCTAATTCTCTCTCGGAGGACTGAGCCCTAGGACATGCTCAGACTACCTGGCCTGATGACTCCTTGCTGTCCCCAGTCCCCTGGCCGTGCTGCTGCCCAGTTTAACTGTTCTGCCTGCGGCTATGGAACCTGACCTGTTACCGGACGTGCTACCTGTTCAGACCTGCTGTTTTCAACTCTCTAGAGACAGCAGGAGCGGTAGGATACTCTTAATGATCGGCTATGAAAAGCCAACTGACATTTACTCCTGAGGTGCTGACTTGCTGCACCCTCGACAACTACTGTGATTATTATTATTTGACCATGCTGGTCATTATGAACATTTTTAATATCTTTGGCATGTTCTGTTATAATCTCCACCTGGCACAGCCAGAAGAGGACTGGCCACCCCTCATAGCCTGGTTCCTCTCTAGGTTTCTTCCTAGGTTTTGGCCTTTCTAGGGAGTTTTTCCGAGCCACTGTGCTTCTACACCTGCATTGCTTGCTGTTTGGGGTTTTAGGCTGGGTTTCTGTACAGTACTTTGAGATATCAGCTGATGTACGAAGGGCTATATAAATACATGTGATTTGATTCTTGAAGGAGTTCCCACACATGCTGAGCACTTGTTGGCTGCTTTTCCTTCACTCTGCGGTCCAACTCATCCCAAAACATCTCAATTGGGTTGAGTTTGGGTGATTGTTGAAGCCAGGTCATCTGATGCAGCACTCTATCACTCACCTTGTTCAAATAGCCCTTACACAGCCTGGAGGTGTGTTTTAGGTCATTAGCCTGTTGAAAAATAAATGATAGTCCCATTAAGCGCAAACCAGATGGGATGGCGTATCGCTGCAGAATGCTGTGGTAGCCATGCTGGTTAAGTGTGCCTTGAATTCTAAATAAATGACCGACAGCAAAGCACCCCCACACCTCCTCCCCCATGCTTCACAGTGGGAACCACACATGCGGAGATCCTCCGTTCACCTACTCTGCGTCTCACAAAGACATGGTGTTTGGAGCAAAAAATCTCAAATTTGGACTCATCAGAGCAAAGGACAGATTTCCACCGGTCTAATGTCCATTGCTCGTGTTTCTTGGCCAAAGCAAGTCTCTTCTTATTGTTGGTGTCCTTTAGTAGTGGTTTCTCTGCAGCAATTCGACCATGAAGGCCTGATTCATGTCGTCTCCTCTGAACAGTTGATGTTGAGATGTGTCTGTTGCTTGAACTCTGTGAAGCATTTATTTGGGCTGCAATCTGAGGCTGGGAACTCTAATGAACTTATCCTCTGCAGCAGAGGTAACTCTGGGTCTTCCTTTCCTGTGGCGGTCCTCATGAGAGCCAGTTTCATCATAGCGCTTGATGGTTTTTGAGACTGCACTTGAATAAACTTTCAAAGTTTTTGAAAGGTTCCGGATTGACTGACCTTCATGTCTTAAAGTAATGATGGACTGTCGTTTCTCTTTGCTTATTTGAGCTGTTCTTGCCATAATATGCACTTGGGTTTTTACCAAATAGGGCTATCTTCTGTATACCCCCTATACCTTGTCACAACACAACTGATTGGCTCAAACGCATTAAACAAATCAAAATATATGTTATATTTGATATTCTTCAAAGTAGCCATCATTTGCCTTGATGACAGCTTTGCACACTTGGCATTCTCTCAACCATCTTCATTAGGTAGTCACCTGGAATGCATTTCAATTAGCATGTGTGCCTTGTTGAGAGAGAGAGAGAGAGAGAGAGAGAGAGAGAGAGAGAGAGAGAGAGAGAGAGAGAGAGAGAGAGAGAGAGAGAGAGGTTAGTGGTTAGTGGTTAGAGAGAGGTTAGTGGTTAGAGAGAGAGAGAGAGAGGTTAGTGGTTAGAGAGAGAGAGGTTAGTGGTTAGAGAGAGAGGTTAGAGGTTAGTGGTTAGAGCGTTGGGCCAGGAACCAAAAGGTTGCTAGATTGAATCCACCAGCTGACAAGGTAAAAATATGTCGTTCTGCCCCTGAACAAGGCAGTTAAACCACTTCCTACGCTGTCATTGTAAATAAGAATTTGTTCTTTAATGACTTGCCTAGTTAAATTAAAAACATATGTACATAACCTATGTTTGTTTATTTTAGCTTTTGTACTTCAACTATTTCCACATCATTACAAAACTGCATAAAGACATAATATGACATTTGAAATGTCTTTTTTCTTTTGGAACTTTTGTGAGTGTGATGTTTATTGTTAATTTTTTATTGTTTATTTCACTTTTGGTTATTATCTATTTCACTTGCTTTGGCAATGTAAACATATTCTTCCCATGCCAATAAAGCCCCTTAAATTGAAATTGAGAGAGAGGGAGTAAGAGAGAGACAGAGTCTGTAAGTAAATCCGAGCCACTCCATTTAGTATGATATGTTATGTCTGGTATGGTTAGATAAGACAGATGGTTCCTTAAGGCAAAATTAAAAGTGGGTGGTTGGTCAGGGTGGGTGTGTAAGCATATAATGCAAACGTCTAACAATCCAAAGGTTGTGAGTTTGAATCTCATCAAGGACAACTTTAGCATTTTAGCAACTTTCCAACAACTTACTACTTTTTAGCTACTTTGCAACTACTTAGCATGTTAGCTAACCCTTCCCCTAACCCTTTTAGCTAACCCTTTGCCTTACCCTAACTACCCTTTTAGCTAACACTTTCCTTAACCCTAACCTTAACCCTTTAACCTAACTCCTAAATGTAACCCTAGCTAATGTTAGCGAGCTAGCTAACGTTAGCCACTTAGCCAGAATTCGTAACATATCATACGTTTTTCAATTCGTAACATAACTTAATACGAATTGTAATTCGTAACATTTCATAAAAAATGTGTGATGGACATCCACAAATTAATACATACCATACGAAACGTAACATAGCATACTAAGTAAAGTGTCTCGGATTTACATACGGAATAATACTAAATGCTCTGAGACCATGTTGCAACCCAGAATTTGGTGCATGCTACACAGCGCCACTGTAAGGCTGTCAGTGGTTGGAAGAGGCGCAGAGTCAGAACATAGGCTACACAAGTTGTGGTGGAGGGAGTGAGTGCATGCTTAAATACTGTATAGCAGGCTACATGACCAAAGACCATGCCAAGTAAAGGTGGAGCAGCGACAGCGTGGCAAGATTCTTATCGATTGTTTTTAGAATCTACGCATTGTTATGCTTAACATTCGGGAACGAACGTCAAGATTCTGAAAAAATGCTATTTGAGAGAAAACCTGGCGTCTTTCGTTCTCGTATGCATATGAGAAAATCGTCGTGGAGTTCATGTGTCTTATTCGACGAAGTGGCAATGTTTAGAGCTTGCGGAGGGGCAGCCCTTTGGAGTATGGCTGAATATTTACTGTAATAGTTAGTCAGATGTAAAGCATAGGTTGAACGAGAAAATAGACAGAGACCGTGCGTCAGACACGTGCTGAATGTAGCCTACAGGGGCCGGTTACCCTCTGGATTTATTTTCTCGCTATAATACAAAGTAGCGGCTCCAAAGGATGCAGGTGAAAAAACAGAGGGGCTCGGACACGAGCACTGGAGAGGGTACCCGTAAAAAGTCATCATGCTTCTCAAACATCAAGATATTTTTGATATCGGAATGTGCGCTGATGTTGGCACAGGGCACTGTTGGAGCCTACCTGGTAAGTGAAACATTTTAAGCTGTGTCATTACGTCTGTGATGTCTCTCATGAGAACATCTGTCCAGACTCAGGTTTCATATGAATTCTAATACTTTGGGCCATTTTATCTTAGCTATAACTCCGTGCCAGTATTGAGCATGTAAGCAAAGTAGGCTATCTGTCATGAAACGGGCAAAAGCAATGACATAATGAGATACATTTTAGCCGGTTTAAAGAAGGCTTGACATACACCGGTGTTTTAAATACGCAGTAGCCAGTGCCCATGCCAGGCTAGCCCACATGTGGACTCAATATTCAATTCGAAACTAATTTTCGTTGTTGGTTGAGGAGTTTAACCTTGTCCATATATCCACAGCTAACATAGCCTATTTTCCCTCTGTCAAAACAAACCTGTTAATGATGGTTTGTTCTCCTAATGCCGCACCTAAATAATCCAAGTACCCAAAATAACACTGATTCCGTAGAGGACAACCATTTACAGGTGAGTTGTTAGTTTATGCGGCAAATGGCCCATATAGCTGTAATATACATGTAATATGCTGCAATAACACAATCTATTGATGTAGCTAGATAAGTGAAATTATAGGCCCCTGCCTGTATTATCAGAGTGCCAGGCTTGAAAGCAATGCTATCTTGTTTAAGAAGAGCAGACAAGCCTATTCAACTCTTTTATCTCAAGTTCACACCTGATGCTTCTGATATGCTATAGGCCTACTCTTTTGAACCGTTTAAATCGTTTTAGTCCTAATAGGTCCTCCTCACAGAAATATTTTCTATACTCCCTTCTCAAATTCAGTTGTCTCGTGATGATGTTCAACAGTTCGCTTATGGAATGAAACAACAAATTGTGGATGAGTGAATGAATTCCTTTATAGTAGGGTATTTTAAGTCACAAAGTGGTATGGTGGGCTAGTGCCACTTCCCAGGGAAATCAGAGATGTAAACTGAAATGCTTTGACCTTATTTGGAGTGGAACGTGTTATCTATTCTGTGCCACTGAACCAAAAGCCTCCTCCTGACCATGGGAACAGTGTAGCCTATGTGGATTAGGCATGTTGGTATCCAGTCAGAATTTCCTCTGTAAGGAGTGGACTTGGATTGTTGAGTCAAATGTACAATTAACAAGAATTCACCACTTCCTGCCTTTGATATGAAGTTTAATGAGCCCAAATTATTGAGAGGAATGTTTTCCAAAGTACTTTGTACTTAGTTTTTTCAATCTATTTTATTCTATTTTTAGAACATATTGTTATAACATGTTTTTAAAATCTATTTAGATGGACTAACTTTCTAACACTACTTGCTTGTGAACCAAGTAACGTTATCATCAAATTGGGCCTACAACCAGTAGTCTCCAACCTTTTCGCTCTGACTTGGATGGAACATTGCACACATTTTTCTGTGATGTGTCTCTCTGCTATGTACAGACTCGCCGGTCACAGTGGAAGGAATGGGTCTATCAGGATACCTCTGTGTGATAATTGGTCTAGTTTTGTCTCATTGAATTGAATGTAGTTGAAACGGAAGATGTCTCATCTGCAGCAGTGGCTGCAGGGGACACTGATGGCTTTTATACATAGGCACTTATAGCTTAGCTTAGCTAGAATGTTTACACCTACGGTATAACTACCATTTAAAGCCCTGTCTCACTTTGACTATGTAAATGTTTTCAACTACACTTTCCAGGAGTTTATTCTAAAGAAGGTTAACACACATTTAACTAATAAGGGTACACTTTATACTGGTGAGTAAAGATTAGCAAATTATGGATCTGAGAGGGAAGCGCATGACAGGCCTTCAACCATGCTCTATCGCTGTCAGCACAGGTAGTCTCTTTCACATGGCACCTGCTCCATTTGCATGGGTTGGAAACCAGGCACCAGCTACAGGGACAAGCTGATGACCCTGTCATGACCTTTTTTGAGGTCCTCCTGTGTCTGAGCTATTGTTGTATACATGATAGGGTGAAGCAACTTAAAGTGTGTGCTGGTAACCAGGGAGCCAGCCTGGAAGTCATGGGTCATGGCCTATGCTCTTGCTATACGTTAGCAGCTTACAATGGACTTTTTTACAGGCAACATAGTCTCTGGGTAAACAGTCAGTGCACATACCTGCATAGACAATTACTCTCAACACTATGGGGTTGTGGTATGACTCTCAGCTTCCCTAGTTTCATTTTGAGAATGATCTGGAAATGGTGTGTAAACCTACCTTAAGTTCTTAGTTCTCGGAAATTCAACAGAACTCTGTGGTTTCAGCCCACGTTGAATGTTGTGGTGATGAGTGACAGTGGTGAATTTGTTTGCTGTTACGTGCTCCATCTACGCATGGCAAAACAGGCTGAACTGTCTATGTACTTTATCATTTCCCCTGCATATATTAGATTTTCAAACCCAACATTAGTAGTTGATTATATTAATTCTACACGAAGTTTTCGAGACTTTCATGCGTTCAGGTTAAGCTATAGTTAAAGTTTGGTGTTACTACCTCGCCCTCTCCAATCTTGCAACTTGCCAAAACGTAATATTTTGGAATTAGACAGGGTTCTGTAAAGGCTTCTGGCAGACACTGAATTGCCCTTTTGAAAGGGCGTCTAGACAGCATAGGAACCTGAGACGCACTTCAACAGTTTTATTTAGCAAAGGGCTGTAGTTATGTCATAAACTGTGCTTACACAAGCCTCATCCGCTTGTTAAAAAAGGGTGTGGGGCTTGGATCCTCTCATTCTGGACAGGTGAGGTAATGTTGAGGCTAATCGGTCACATTGTCCACGAAAACACAGCCAGACAAGTTTGCATTGTAACCATGCTGCAATAAATACACCAAACCTTCCTGACTAACTGTGTTTACTTTTGAGTTCAAGATTCCAGGTGTATCTTAACTAGCTTTCTGTAGCTAGAGTTACTCATCTCTCTGCAATGTATACAGTCTTTTTAGATAACATAGACCTAACTATAAATATTTTTGTCAATTATTGAGTCTAGAAATGCAGTATATTTTTGTAAAATGCTTTGATGGCAGAGTGCATATACAACACATGGAATTTGGGGGACGGGTGCTCTTCTAAATTCACTGCTGTCAGGCCCACTGGTGCCCGAGTCTAGTCTGGGCAAGAGATGACATGATATGGTCTGCTTGGCCTGGCTGCCATTCCTCTGCTGTGGTGTGGTGGTGAAGTGGAGGTTCAGGAGTCTGTGCTGGTGTCTGCTGATAGGCCTTGTACATAGGATGACTGACATCACCACATTGATTTATAACACTTAAAAAACATTTTTTATTTTATTTAAGTAGGCGAGTCAGTTAAGAACAAATTCTTATTTACAATGACGGCCTACCCCTGCCAAACCCTAACTTGGACGACTCTGGGCCAATTGTGCGCCACCCTATGGGACTCCCAATTACAGCCAGTTGTGATACAGCCTGGTATTGAACTAGGGTCTGTAGTGACGCCTCTAGCGCTAAGATGCAGTGCCTTAGACTGCACCACTCAGAAGCCCAACCTGTGGTCGTGTTCAAATGTAATCAAAGTGTAGGTAGTTGAATTAGTATAGTTATTTCTCAGTCACACCTGCCATTTAAAGTAATCACTTTGTAAAGTCACAGAGAGAAGATCATTTTTCCTACTGGCAATGGCATCCTTCTCTAAGTTAGCTGTTATTTTCCTGTCCCCACGGCTCCTAAGAGGAGCTTAGTTTAGCATGTTAGCCTGTTGGACATCACTGTCTAAATGGAAGAGGACCGTGCCCTTTCAAGGACATTTTGGGACACATCCGAAAATAGTTTGATAATAGTTGTGAAAATATGACAGGTGGGATATGGCTCAGCAGTTGGTTCCCAGACATTGCAAACCCACATTATTTTTTATGAACTCTCTAAACAATACTCAACAATTTAATTTGATACATCTGAGGATCCACTCCTTTGAGAAGGGGCAGCCTATTGTACTTCCTACAGAGCAAAGCCCCATTTCCACTGGCACTTAGAATTAGGGCTGGCTCAAATAGAATTCTCAAATTAGAGCCCATTCAGGGGAAACCGGGAACATCGCAGACCATTTTCACAACTAATGCCAGCTCGATTAGATTTCGGGTTGGTGACGCCATTACTATGCAACCACCAGCTGATCACAGCTGGATGCTGACACCACGTTTAGCTAGCTCGTCTGAGCTTGTTGCCGTTACCTAGCACATGGACAACAGTACAGAGTCAGACATGGCACAAATTACCACCAAAGCTGGCTCCTTCATTAATTTTTGCACTGCACAATAAACTTTTATGAGAACAGTCAGCCCTCGAATGCTAGTTACCTAACGTTAGCTAGCAAATCAGAGTTTAAAAAGCTAGCTAGCTAACATTAGCTAGTAGTAATTTTAACTGGCCAGGTTGTGAAAGCTAGCTAGCTAACTACATCATCTACGTCTTACAAAAACTTGCCTTCATAGCAGTTACAAATGGGGTTTGGTAAGTCTGTGATGGGGTACATAATCACATGAAAAAATCTAAATTAGATAGAGATCAATTTAATCATTAGACGTAGTTAGGATCGTTATACTTAGTTAGGATCCTGTCTGATGAACTGAAATGCATTCCATGATGTCTGACTTCCATGTATTTTACCAACAATGGCAGAGGGGAGGCAAAATACCCTGCTGCCCCAACTTCCATCTAGAGACAGTGTTATGCTCTTATCTTTTACTTGCGTTAAATGCTGCACCATTAACTCAGAGAGAGAGAGAGAGCGAGAGCGTTTGGGGAGGATGCACTTTCCATAAAGCCATGCGAGTAACTGATGCAGTGCCCAGCTAATCAAAAACAGGGCTCCATCTTGGCAGAGAGATGATTTTACTCAGAGCACAATGAGAAACATCTGAAAGAGGTCTCAATGTGAGTCAGTATATCCAAAGGAAAGGGATTATTTACAAGGGCACAACCTCAATAACATGGTATTTTCATAGCCATGTCATATTTCTCTGAACCCTCTTGCATGCAACTTAATTCAAAATTCCACCGTGAAAACAATATCAAAATTTTTTCTCATTTGCATGTACCTGAAGTTTGGAAACCCATTGGCATGTTAATCCTTTTAATTCCAATATCTAGAGTTTTATGTAATTATTTTGTATTTCATTTGGGAAAATCACATCTTTCAGAGATTTTTACTATAGAAACATGTAATTTGTCTTATATATAGTTGTTTATTCTGTAATAACCAAAATGATATGTCACTTAAATAACCTTAATTTAGGACACATTATTTTTTCTCAATGTTTAGGCCTACAGTCTTGGTTACTTGGTTTTCAATGGTAATTGTAAAATACTGCACCCATCTGAGATGTGATTCAGTATACCAAAGGCCATTCATTGAACTGCATCAAATGTTGCAAGTATTCTTGTGGTAAAACAGTAACCATGATCCATGCCGTATTTATTTAATTGCTATTTGTAAGCTAGGTGTTTTCCCCCATTTTCCTCTCAATTACATACTTCTCAGCTAGTGTGAAAACAATTAGGCTTTACGCCTGGTAGTATTTTAGCCTCGTAATGATACCCTGTCATTTACGAAGTTAATCAGTTATGGGAAGTTAGTTATGATTGCCATTTATGAGCAACATATTTCCTCTGCTGTTGCTTTCTCAGGTGAGTGTCCTGACCACCCTGGAGCGACGATTCAACCTCCAAAGTGCCGATGTGGGTGTGATCGCCAGCAGCTTTGAGATTGGCAATCTAGCTCTTATCCTATTCGTCAGCTACTTCGGGGCCAAAGCAAACCGGCCAAGGTTGATTGGCTGTGGGGGTATCGTCATGGCGCTAGGAGCTCTTCTGTCAGCACTGCCAGAGTTTCTAACCAACCAATACGAGAACAAGCCAGGGCAGACATGGAGGACTGAGGTGGGCAGGAATGGGTGCGCCAACAGTACCAGGAATGGTGGGCAATATATAGAGGAGTTGTGTTCCAACAAGGCAAACACCAACATGATGTACCTGCTGCTGATTGGGGCCCAGATGCTGCTGGGGATTGGAGCCACCCCAGTTCAGCCCCTGGGTGTGTCCTACATAGACGACCATGTGAAGAGGAAAGACTCCTCTCTGTATATAGGTAAGTTAGTTAGATGCATTAATACACTATGGGAATACGTTGCTACACTACAGGATATGTTAATACACTATAAACCAGAATTACTACACACTGAGACCACTTCACACATGTCATTTTAATGAGGAAATATAACAGAAAAGGTGGACCATAGAGATTTAATAAAGGTTCAGGAGGGAAGAATCTCATTGTGTCATTGTGAGCCTCCATTTCTATTTAACTTTACAGTTTAACCTTACAGTTAAATAGAAATGGAGGATCACAATGACACAATGAGATCTTTGTCAAGGTGACAGAGACATCTTTGAGGGATAATTGGACATTTCACTGCAATATATTCAATTTCTTTCTGTAATTGAGTGTGCTCCTCTGTAGCTCAGCTGGTAGAGCATGGCTCTTGCAACACCAGGATAGTGGGTTTGATTCCCAGGACCATATATACATGCATAACTGTAAGTTGCTTTGGATAGTGTCTACTAAATGCCATATAGCTATTTTATATTGAAATATTATTTAAGAGAAGGAGATTGTTATCACACTAGCATTTCACAATCTATTTGTTCCAGTGCCAACGGGTTCATAAGACTACCCAAATTGGCCCATCTGTATGGTGGGAGGACAAACAGTGGTTGTGTTTGTCTTCTGATCACTGCCGGAAGGTGCAGTGTGTACACAGCCCTGCCTTTGAGTCAATACAGCATGAATGTATTCTCTGTGTTGTGCTCAGTCTTTCTTTTGTCCCCAAGCACAATCTGGCCCATGTGACTGCCAGGTGAGCAGATCTGTGAGGGGTTTATTATCTCCATTACATTTGTGCTGGAGTCACAGTCAAGTGCAGATGCCTGGGAGGAAACAGGAGCATAAAAGTACAAAATGTCTCCACTCAGCTGGCTTGCGCTCTCACACAGGTATTTGACCAACTGCTGACTTAGCTTTTCAAGGTTTAACAGTGTATTCAAAGCACTTTCTGAGCTAACCTTAAATAGCAGATGATTGTTTGCGAATGTACCCTGAGGATACTGTCTCTTTGCAGTGCCTTACTGCATCTTTGAATATATTTCACTGATGTTTGGTAAGATAAACTGTGGTCAGTCATCCCAACAAACTTCTCAAAATTAAGGGTTGTCTGGCTCTGACGTATTTGTTCTGCTGATTGTAAAGGCCAATGTATTGACAACACCCTAATGTTGTTCTGCCTTGCACATTGAGCATTCAGTATATGTGTGTCATGAGCCCCCCTTGTATAACCACAATTAAATCAAATGAAATTGTATTTGTCACATGCGTCAGATACAACAGGTGTGGAATTTACTGTGAAATGCTTACTTACGAGCCCTTTTCCAATATTGCAGACTTAAATAGTAAAAAAAATAATAATATAACAAAAAAAAGGAAATAGTAACACAATAAAATAACAATAATGATGTGAGTCAATGTGAAGGGGTATGAGGTAGTTGAGGTAATTGAGGTATTATGTACATGTAGGTAGGGGTAAAAGTGACTAGGCAATCAGGATAGATAATAAACAGAGTAGCAGCAGCGTTTGAAAGTGTGTCTATCTGTGAGTGTGTGTATGGCGTCAATATGCATTGTGTGTGTGTGTGTGTGTTTTGTGTGTGTGTGTGAGCATATGTAGTGTGTGTGTGTGTGTGTGTGTGTGTTTTGTGTGTGAGCATATGTAGTGTGTATGTGTGTGTTGGAGTGTCAGTGTAGTATGTGTGAGTGTGTATGTGGGTAGAGTCAGTGCAAGAATGTCAGTGCAAAAAAAAAGGGGGTTAACTGTTTATCAGTTATGGCTTGGGGGTAGAAGCTGTTCAGAAGCCTTTTAGTCCCAGACTTTAAGCTCTGGTACCACTTGCCGTGCGATAGCAGAGAAAACAGTCTATGACTTGGGTGGCTGGAGTCTTTGACAATCTGTAGGGCCTTCCTCTGACACCGCCTGCTATAGTTGTCCTGGATGGCAGGAAACTTTGCCCCAGTGATGTACTGGGACGTGCGTACTGCCCGCTGTAGAGTCTTATGGTCAGATGCCGAGTAGTTGCCATACCAAGCGGTGATGCAGCAGGTCAAAATGCTCTTGATAGTGCAGCTGTAGAACTTTTTGAGGGTCTGAGGGCCCATGTAAAATCTTTACAAGGGGGAAGAGGCGTTATCGTGCCCTCGTCATGACTGTGTTGCTGTGTTTGTGTGTTTACACACCATAACTTTGTTAAATATTTATTCTGATTGACTGAAGGGCGTACACAGGGCATGTTACATGACATCACAGCCTTTAGGCTAGATGCTGGCTGCTGGTTAAAATCTGCTGCCAGAGGAAGACCACCTGGAGAGATAATTCACAGTCATCTCACAAGTCGAGATGAAGCAAAAATCATGTCTATGATTGCAACGCTTTAAAGTCCTACAGTTGTCAAGGTTACAAAGAGATATCGTTGAGGGGTAATTGGACATTTCCGTGCAACATGTGCTCTTTCTTCTTTATTTTTTGCTGATAATGAGAGAGAGAGCATTGTTATATCGTTAGATAAAGCCACAAATCCTGATTAAAGCAGCCAGGTTTCCTAGTTTGATAAAGGCTGGCCGTAACGTGGTGTCCATGGATGCACATTAGCCTTTGATGGGATAGAGGTGACGTGGCTTGATGAATCAGCTGCTACATGCATGGCCTTGTTTGATATCTAAGCAGCACCACAGAATGTGAGAATGGCTGATTGGGAGACAAGGTCCTTCCTGATATATTTACTACATTAGTAATGGGGATGACATTTGTTAGTGTAACACTGATGTGTCGGTCAAACTCAAACCAAAGGCCTTCAGTGTCTTGTTTGATCTCAGGCCAACAGCATATACATTTGATGTCGGAAGTTTACATACACCTTAGCCAAATACATTTAAACTCAGTTTTTCACAATTCCTGACATTTAATCCTTGTAAAAATTCCCTGTTTTAGGTCAGTTAGGATCACCACTTTATTTTAAGAATGTGAAATGTCAGAATAATAGTAGAGAGAAGTAGAGTAGAGTGATAGTAGAGTGATTTATTTCAGCTTTTATTTCTTTCATCACATTCCCAGTGGGTCAGAATTTTACATACACTCAATTAGTATTTGGTAGCATTGCCTTTAAATTGTTTAACTTGGGTCAAACATTTCGGGTAGCCTTCCACAAGCTTCACAGAACAAGTTGGGGGAATTTTGGCCCATTCCTTCTGACAGAGCTGGTGTAACTGAGTCAGGTTTGTAGGCCTCCTTGCTCGCACACACTTTTTCACTTCTGCCCACAAATTCTCTATAGGATTGAGGTCAGGGCTTTGTGATGACAACTCTAATACCTTGACTTTGTTGTCCTTAAGCCATTTTGCCACAACTTTGGAAGTATGCTTGCGGTCATTGTCCATTTGGAAGACCCATTTGTGACCAAGCTTTAACTTCCTGACTAATGTCTTGAGATGTTGCTTCAATATATTCACATAATTTTCCTACCTCATGATGCCATCTATTTTGTGAAGTGCACCAGACCCTCCTGCAGCAAAGCACTCCCACAACATGATGCTGCCACCCCCGTTCTTCACGGTTGGGATGGTGTTCTTCGGCTTGCAAGCATCCCCCTTTTTCCTCCAAACATAACGATGGTCATTGTGGCCAAACAGTTCTATTTTTGTTTCATCAGACCAGAGGACATTTCTCCAAAAAGTCCGATCTTTGTCCCCATGTGCAGTTGCAAACCGTAGTCTGTCTTTTTTATGGCGGTTTTGGAGCGGTGGCTTCTTCCTTGCTGAATGGGCTTTCAGGTTATGTCGATATAGGACTCGTTTTACTGTGGATATAGATACTTTTGTACCTGTTTCCTCCAGCATCTTCACAAGGTCCTTTGCTGTTGTTCTGGGATTGATTTGCACTTTTCGCACCAAAGTACATTCATCTCTAGGAGACAGAACGTGTCTCCTTCCTGAGCGGTATGATGGCTGCGTTGTCCCATGTTGTTTATACTTGCGTACTATTGTTTGTACAGATGAACGTGGTACCTTCAGGCGTTTGGAAATTGCTCCCGAAGGAGGAACCAGACTTTTTAACCATGTTTAAAATAATTTTTCTGAGGTCTTGGCTGATTTCTTTTGATTTTCCCAAGATGTCAAGCAAAGAGGCACTGAGTTTGAAGGTAGGCCTTGAAATACATCCACAGGTACACCTCCAATTGACTCAAATGATGTCAATTAGCCTATCAGAAGCTTCTAAAGCCATGACATCCTTTTCTGTAATTTTCCAAGCTGTTTAAAGGCACAGTCAACTTAGTGTATGTAAACTTCTGACCCACTGGAATTGTGATACAGTGAATTAAAAGTGAAATAATCTGTTTGTTAACAATTGTTGGAAAAACTACTTGTGTCATGCACAAAGTAGATGTCCTAGCCGACTTGCCAAAACTATAGTTTGTTAATAAGAAATTTGTGGAGTGGTTGAAAAATGAGTTTTAATGACTCCAACCTAAGTGTATGTAAACTTCTGACTTCAACTGTACCTCCCCAACTTTCATTCTTAGTCCTAGCTATTTTTCACAATGTGCTCTGCTTTGTTTAGAAGCGACAGAAGCAAACAAGCACAGAACAGCTTTGACGTAAGGCACAACTGCAGCTCCTTGTTAGCACTGTACAGTAGGAAGTGGACTGATTAAAGTTTTGCAGGCATAGAGGGAGATTTGGTGTTGTTCTCCTCATAAGCTGCAAGGAGAATTGGAGGAAAACAAGCGGTGAGCATCAGAGAACAATGTGGCATTGAGTTGGGAGCATGTGCTCAGCTGATCATCCTAATCCCCATTCTGATGGCATGTCATGTGCTGGTAACAGCATGAATGGAGGAGATTGTCTGAATCTCTGTAAGATTTATTTGCTGTAGCACCCCCATGAAAAATCTGAATATTTATGTATTTTTGGGAGAAACATTTTTTTCCACAAAAGAAGTGCACTGAGCCTTTACTATTCCTGTATTAGCGGACCGATATAGCTGTCTGTACCACGGGCATTTATAGCCCTCCCCAAAAAAACAATTCGCAGCACCCCCCCAACATCCTCCCGTGGCTATGAATGTATTGTATGATTATTCATGAAACATTATATGCAGGGAACGTACACATTGTGACAGTAATCAGATAAAGTTGTACTTAAGTTGTGTTTTGCAGTATTTTTCCTCTGCAAACTATTTTTCTAACACTTTTGCAAGACAGTCCTGATTCAGCATGACAGCATTGACTTCCACTGCCTTGTAATAACCAGTCTCAAAAAGCTGAAATAGATGCTTCTATATTTTCAGATACAGAAATATATTATTTTTGATCAATGCAGGCCAAACACACCCATAGATACATTAGTAAAGAAAAATCACCCCAACATACTGTACTGTACATGCCTGGGGAGGTTGAATATGTTGTTTTATATGAGCTTAATACGTCCCAAAGGCCCATGATGAAGGTTAGTAGCTGGTGTTATGGTAGCCTAATTGATTCTGTATTTTTAATGACTAAAACAGACACTGTCAGCATAGTGATTACCCTTTAGCCTCCTAGTCTGCCGTCAGTCTGTCCCTTACAGACAAATCACATGATTTCACATAAAATTTCACATGAAATCATGTACAAAAGTGTTTTTGGAACACTTCATGTGAAATTCATGTGGTTTTTCCGTAAGGGGTCTGTCTGTTTTTCGTCTGTCCGGCCTGAATAATTCCACTACATGCTCGCTATGGGAGATTTGACTCTTTATATTTCACTACTATGCATTACTGCTGTAAGGATAACCTGAAATAACAGCCTCACATACTGTCCATAAAATGGATGGATCAGTGCGGTGCATTTAAAAGGCATAAACGGTTGACAGAGCAGGAAGAAGTGGTAGTTGGCCTATAGGCAGTCAGAGAGCAATGAGTGACAATGGGACTCCTGCTGAAATAGAGAGCAGAACTACAGTATACAATATGATCCTTGTGATGGGTGATGAAGACGTATGCACTATTTGAACACTGCTTGTGAAATGTATCTCTGTGTTCTCACTCTGACACAACCAGGTTCATACTGTACATCAATGTGTCAGGAGGCATGAATATTCATCTGCAGTTCATTGTATAATGCAGTGAGACACAGGGTGTGAGGTGAGACTGTGGTGATTAGACTAATATACTACTACTATCACACCGTTGGTAGAAGTCTCTGCTCAGATTTATGTTCTTCTGTGATATGTTCATTTCTAATTGTTCATCATCACAAGCTTTTGTTGTTGATGGTGATGTTGAAGATGATGGCAGATGCCGCCTATAGCCTCATGCATAGCATATTATTTTAATTAGCCAGTGGTATAAACTGTTCAGGTAATGGCAGTATGACATCAGTGGAAGGTCTGTGAAAATGTGAGAGTGGGCTGTGGAGAAGAGAGGAGCAGAGAGAGCAGTGGTCTGTAGGAGTAAAGCCATAATTACAGAGTGAGGCAGGAATGCCAACCAGCTAGCCATGAGGTGCGTCTGAGCAGCCTGACTGCACATGCATACCACATGTGAAAAACAGCTCCTACTGACTCGGAGACAGGGCTGGCCTGGGCAGAAGGACTGGGGCTGTCTCTCCCTGCCAGGCAGGACTTATAGTACTAATCGGCAGATAAAAACAGATTGAAACGATGTTAGCATTTTTTTTATATAGCAGCACTTACAGAGTGTTCTCAAACTGCCTGACTTTTCAGGAGAAGTAGGCCTGCTTGAAGGTTAGAGTCTGACCACTGCTGATCCAGTTGGTTTTACTTTCAGTTTTGGGATCTGTCACTGTTGAACTTGTGGATCCAATCATGTTGAGCGATGAACATTGTATTATTTTCCTCAAATGCAATACTAAGGGTTGAAAGGATTATTCTAGGTAGGGGTGAAATTGCTTCCATCACGACTTGATGTTAAAAGTGGTGCTGCGGATAAACACTGTGTTTTACGAGATTATTTTGTTTTCCATGTCTAGACGTAGGCACTCAATTGGGCCGAAGGGAGCAAATATGATTAGAGAGTTAGTCAACAGGATCTCCCTCCATTCCCACTGCTCTTTCACCGTATAGTTGTAATTATGGCTCTTCCCACAGGGCCTCAGGTTGCAAAACCATACAGCACATACATATACAGTGGTTCAGCAATGACGCTCCCTCCAAAAACCATTAGGTCTTAACCCTACCCATCCAACTCACTGCTTTTAAGGCTTTTTCAAGCCTGGGTAGTCTCCTGTAACATGAGAGGACCTGCAGACTGAAAGGATCACATTTGTTTATTCAGTGTCAATGTATGAAGTGGTCATGATCGGCTCAATTATTGATGTGCTTTTTGCCACCCGTGTAAAAGGCTGTATATCTAGGATCTGGGGTCTGTAACAGATCATTGTTTGATGATTGGAAAATTGTTATTACTGCTCTGCATCAGCTAATTTAATATCATATTAACTTCACAGGTTTCAGAAATGTTTTCCTAGATGTGGGGAGAGGCCATAATAGATTGATCAGGCCTAGATCTTTTCTATTTTAAATGAGTGCTTCCTGCATTGTCATTGATAAAGATAGGAATAGTGAAAGAAGATTTGAACAGAAGCGTCTGTCAAAGATGTGGCCTTTTGAAATGCAATTCCATTTATCAGCACTCTGGTGTTAAACTTTGACGTTTGAGGCTTCATGTACCGACGGCAACAGTCTGAGGTCCCAGCAGAGCAGAGCAGAGCAGGAGAAGGGAAGAATGCTCTGTATGTTCCAGCGTATAAAGTACTCCAGTCTCTCCCTGGCCAACACAAAGCTGTGCAGGCAACACACACACACACACACACACACACANAACACACACACACACACACACACACACATACACACACACACACACACACACACACACACACACACATACACATACACACACACACACACACACACACAGAGAGACACACACACAGACCCTGGGATCTGTCATAAAATCAATCCAAACTATATATGACAGACTAGCTACTGAGGGGAACACACAAAGGTCCTTCTTTTTTTATTATGGCCAGAGACAAGACAAGTGCCCACTCCTTTGGAAAGCCACAAATATGCAATTCTTACCTGAACAGTTTTGCAGCCTAATGCAATTTGCCTGTGCTTACTGGCAGACACTCCCACAGTAGCCCCTTACGTTACAGTTTCTGAAATTAAAACTCAAGACTTTACTTCAAAAAGTCCTGGGATAAGTCACTTCAAGACATGTCCAAAGAGAAAAAAGGACATGCTTACATACTGTATGATGATCATTATGAAGACGAGAGGTTTTTGTTTTATTTAACATGCACGATATATCGGTGAACATATCGGAATCGGACGATATTAGCTAAAAATGCCAACATTGGTATCAACCCGATGTCTAGTTTAACGGCGATGTGAAAAAATGATGTCAAAGCTGATGTGCGTACCTATATAACGTAGGTACATGACGTAATGACGCCACGTAAAATTTGGCGCTACACCTGCAACACAGCATTCCTAACCTAGCCCACAATGTCTGCTGTGTGGATCGAACAGTCAAGTCGAGCAGTCATTTGAAAGAGTACATTTCAGCGAGACAACTCAAAGACAAAATCCATTAACACCAAGATAATGGAATTCATTGCCCTTGACAATCAACCGTTCTCTGTCGTGGGTGATGTTGGCTTTCGCGACTGGTCGAGCACCGGTACACACTAACGTTACTGTTCCCTACCGGAGTTCCTTAGTAATAGCGTCACTTCTATTAACTTCACGACATACTATGGAATGCCATTTGGATCTTTGCGTGTCAAAAAAGATACACGTCAAATAACACTATTTGACGCATTTAATAAGCTTTTAATTTGACACGTCAAATAACACAGTTCTATTATAGAATGTTGTGTGTTCTGAATTTGTACGTGCAAACCAAGCTTCACCACTACTATCAGTAGCACTGTCAAAGCTGTACAAAAAAGTCTGCAAACAAGCAAACACTGGCCACGAAGATGTGTTTACAATACCGCGTTGGTAATAAAGCATTATTTGTTCAACTGCAAATTCTTGGGTAGCTAGCTAGCTTTAGCTTGGTACCTAGCTAGCACCAATACAACCAGCCTGAAAACAATGACCAGTAGAAACTGCAGTCATTTTCACTATTCTTAGCAATGATTTAGGAGTCATTGTGAGTAAGTATTAGCTAGGTAGCCAGTTGTTGTTCGCCTATTGAAATTGAACTTCAGTTCATGAAAATAAATAGCTAGCCAGCTACTTAACCCTGTTGTCCAAAGCTAACGTTATAATCAGCCAGCTAGCTTCCTCTGGCTAGTGTGGCTCGACTTGAGCATTTAGTTTTACTAGCATTTAAGAGCAGTTGGAGGCCACGGAAGGAGTGTTGTATTGCGTTGAAGCTCGTTTGGAGGTTTGTTAACAAAGTGTCCAAAGAAGGGCCAGATGTATACAGGTATACAGGATGGTGTCGTCTGAGTAGAGGTGGATTAAAGAATCACCCGCAGCAAGAGCGACAACATTGATATTTACAGAGAAGAGAGTCAGCCCGAGAATTGAACCCTGTGGCATCCCATAGAGACTGCCAGAGGTCCAGACAACAGGCCCTCCGATTTGACACACTGAACTCTATCTTTGAAGTAGTTAGTGAACCAGGCGAGGCAGTCATTAGAGAAACCAAGGCTGTTGAGTCTGCCAATAAGAATACGGTGAATGACAGAATCGAAAGCCTTGGCCAGGTCGATGAAGACGGCTGCACAGTACTGTCTTTTATCGATGGCGGTTATGATATCGTTTAGGACCTTGAGCATGGCTGAGGTGCACCCGTGACCAGCTCGGAAACTAGATTGCATAGCGGAGAAGGTATGGTGGGATTCGAAATGGTCGGTGATCTGTTTGTTCACTTGGCTTTTGAAGACTTTAGAAAGGCAGGGTAGGATGGACACTTCAGCTTTGGTTCTGTAAGGAGCCTTCTGTAGTTGTTGCAGTGACATAGATCCTCGAGAGACCCGTCAACATTCTACAAAAATGTTATGACTCCAAACAGTGGCTTCAAGGTGTGTTTATAAGCTACTTAAACTCAGCACTGTAATGTCATCTTGAAGGATTCGATTCTAAATGGGTTTTTCCATCTCTGCGATAAACTCCAAGCTGAGTGTGCCCTAGCAACACCATCAACAACATGGATTCATTAACAGGCAGCAGAGAAGTTCTCTTCATCGTTGTGGTGTGTGGACCTGTCCCTCCACTTGCCTGACAGCAGGCCTGGCATCACTTGCTTGGCAGCATAACTCCCTGGATGCTTCAGAGGCACAGCTATAGTAGCTATACACCATGTCAGAGTACAGTGGCCTTACTGAGCCGTGTCAATTGGATCTAACTGCTCAACAACAAGCTAGCATGTCTGGAGAGTGCAGAGAAATACAGCTGCATATGCATTGGAAAATCTAATCATGGAAAGAAATCACATAATGTGTTTAATGCAATTAGATGCGGGAGACCTTGTACCCAAAAGAGCACACAGTCTGGTAAATGGCAACCTGTACCACACTGATTGATAAGTGATAGCCATTATTAAGCGTCGTAGTAAAATTATAGTGGGCGGATCTTATAATCTGCTGTCGTTATTTAAACTTAATGATAGCATTTATCAATGCTGTCTGCTGATGTAGCAAAACAAATGCCATGCATTGCTAGTGAGTCATCTCCTGTACTCTATATCAGTGAAGCAGGAACAGGCTAATGTAGTTTGTAGCAACTTCCATTTGGGCCTTCCTCATGTTATCCTTCAGTTGTCCAACACTATGGTTATACCAGCCAGTCATTACTGCTGTCCATGGCACAACGCTGTTGTTATGTGTCTGATTTGCCTGCTCTTAGTTAAATATCATATGGTGTCACTAAATTCCTTTGTGTGCTGTTTGGGCATCTGGACACAGTATTGCTGCGTACTTATTAATACACAGATTCTGTATGTGATTAAGGCTGGGCTAGCTACAATAGTAAGGCCTGTTTCCGCTATATGAACCTGCTTTCTCCTGTTGACCCCGATGTGACACCACATTGTGTGAAGGCTATACTTTCTGAGTGGCCATGAATAAATGACAAATGAGGGCATAAACTTGTCACCCAAACAGTGATGTCTCAGTGCTCTGTGGAAACTTTAGCTAAAGGTGAGGGATAAGAGCTATATGGTTTCTTTATTCAAGTATTTTACAGTATCTTTATTGATGCCAATATAATACAGCACCTTTATCGCCAATGTTTGTAGCGATGTATCTAAAAGCTGAGCATGTCCTTTATCAGTCCTGAGAATTATGCTAGAGAATTATGCTAAAGAGTTGTCTATGTGCCAGATACTGTCATTTCCCTCATAGTTCTTGCACCTGCTCCTATCATTTGCGTTGGAGTCTAGTCAACCAGGAAGTGTTACAGTTAACTAACTAGAGAATGTTTCTGCACTGGTGTTAACAGGGTCTCTGCAGCCATGAGCACTGACCCATGTGTGTGCTTTGGCAGCGTAGTTTCATCAGAGCAGAGGGCAGAGCTGGACCAGTCATGCTGCAGCCCATGTGCCTTGGTTTAGCTCTGTTTTGGAGAGTGTGGACCTCTAAGAATTTTGAGCACATTACCCAGCCTAGAAGCTGCATTGTGGCTCACGGGCGCTAGGCTAGCCAGATGAGCATTGTGCATCCGCTCCTTCCAGCTGGGCTCACCAGAGAGGGACGTGAAGGTTGATTTTGGAAGCCTCAAAATATGTCAGACCTCTGGATGAAGTGGGTCAGTGTTGGATAACAGACGTGGCCCAGAGCCCCAGAGGGAGGCCTTAACATGGTAACACCAGAGCAGTGTGCTGCCTGCCGCCCGTGGCCTGCCTCTCAACATATCACTCACCGTACAGTACAGCCCGCCATCTGCAGCACCAGAGAGTAGGGCCAGTGGCCTGGTCCACTGCCCACCCAGAGACACTGCCCCCCCCAAATTACCCCACCCCTCTCCGGCCCGGCCCAGCCCGGCACCTCCTGTACCAATCTGAACCCTGCTACTGTATAGCCTGGCCTATCTGTTTGTCTGAATGCTTAGGGAAGGTAGAGTGGATGTGTGTTGGACTAGGCAGAGGGTGGTCATCATAACCTCCTCATCTCCCTCTCTATCTCCAATCACTGTGGCCTCAGTACACCCGGCATCGTGCGACCTTCTCAAGGAAATCTGGGTCAGACCTTGTCGACGCTGATTAAAAAGGGGATTTTTTTCCAGTCAGGGGAGGGACAAGGGAATAAGAGTAGGCGGAGGCAGATCATAAACACAAAAACATCAGCAAGCCATTGCCACGGAAAGGCCTGTTTGTCTAGCTGGTTTTGACTATTAGATTTAGATGCTCAGCCTTTCCCCTGACACGGCCGTCGGCTCTGGCCCTATGCCTGCTGGGAAGGAGGCAGCTGTCAGAAGGCTCAGGCTGATCTGAGAGGCGAGCCTCCAATCACAACACCGTGACATAGAGAAGTGTTCACAAATAAAGGCCCAGGAACTGGCCCTTCCTCTTTAGAAGAATGCAAGATCCACACTATTTCTGGATGCACCGTAACTGTTCATTTTCTGAGGTTAGGTTGACCTTGTGCTTAGTGCTCAAAATGTGCAGATTCACTCTCCTCTCCTGGCATTAGCACAAATCCCCAGCATCACTGATTGAGTGGTCTATAAGTAGTGGCTCTGAGGGCTCCTAGGATTACCCAGTAGCATGTTCAGCACTTTATCCCTGTATCAATGCTGACGTGGAGCGCAGGATAACATTGCCTAATTAAATGGACTTGGATCAATAGCGTAAGAAGTGATTATTACAAACAATCAGATGTAGATTGAATCAACCTTTATTAAATAGCCAGGGTCAGGAGGTCCCTCTCGCTGGCATCCTGTATTCTCTAGGTTTTCAATGAATTCACAGGAGTTTACTATTTGTGTTTCTCAATATGCAGACTACCGTGCTCTGAGCACGCACATTGGAGCACGCAATGGTCGGTGTATGAGTTCAAATTACAGAATACGAAACGGAGCACGAAGGGCACTTCTCGGGTGAATAAACCGTTTGTACATATTTTGAAACATGGATCGATGCAAGCTTTAACAATACATTCTCAGGATTGTTGACGTAATATGACGCAACGACAAAATGTAGTGAAAACATTCTCGTCTCATATGTTGCCAGACTACAATATTTTATCTTGAAACGTTAATAAATACACCCTGTGTTAACTTTGGCATGTTTTCCTGCCTAAAATATCCACTGTAGTTTGCTGTGATCGCAGGCTAACTGACAAAGAATTGGTTGCTAGCTAGCTACCCACAAATAATTTGTAGCTAACGTTGGCCATCTACCTTTCATGACATTCTTATAGGTATTTTTTTACATTTAAAACTAGCTGGCTAGCTAGTTGATAATTAGGAAGTTACAAGCTTATGTTTGCATTATGTACACTGACCAAAAATATAAATGCAACATGCAATTTTTTAAAAGATTTTACTGAGTTACAGTTCATATAAGGAAATCAGTCAATTGAAATGAATTCATTAGGCCCGAATCTATGGATTTCACATGACTGGGAATAGAAATATGCATCTCTTGGTCACAGACACCTTAAAAAAAAGTAGATGAATGGATCACAATATCATTCAGTATCTGGTGTGACCACCATTTGTCTCATGCGCGACACATCAACGCGACACATCTTCTAAGCATAAAGTTGATCAGGCTGTTGATTGTGACCTGTGGAATATTGTGCCACTCCTCTTGAATGGCTGTGTGAAGTTGCTGGATATTGTCGGTAACTGGAAAACGCTGTCGTACATGTCGATCCAGAGCATCCCAAAATACTCAATGGGTGACATGTCTGGTGAGTATGCAGGCCATGGAAGAACTGAGACATTTTCAGCTTCCAGGAATTGTCTACAGATCCTTGCGACATGGGGCCGTGCATTATCATGCTAAAACATGAGGTGATGGCGGACTCAGGATCTCGTCACGGTATCTCTGTGCATTCAAAGTGCCATCGATAAAATGCAATTGTGTTCATTGTCTGTAGCTTATGCCTTACCATACCATAACCCCACCGCCACCATGGGCCACTCTGTTCACGACATTGACATCAGCAAACCACTCGCCCATATGACGCCATACGCGCTCTGTCATCAGCCCGGTACAGTTGAAACCGGGATTCATCCGTGAAGAGCACACTTCCCCAGCGTGCCAGTGGCCATCGAACGTGAGCATTTGCCCACTGAAGCCGCTTACGACGCCGAACTGTAGTCAGGTCAAGACCCTGGTGAGGACGACGAGCACGCAGATGAGCTTCCCTGAGACTATTTCTGACAGTTTGTGCAGAAATTCTTTGGTTGTGCAAACCCACAGTTTCACAAGCTGTCCGGGTGGCTGGTCGCAGATGATCCCGCAGGTAAAGAAGCTGGTACTGGAGGTCCTGGGTGGCATGGTTACACGTGGTCTGCAGTTCTGACGTCAGTTGGACGTACTGCCAAATTATCTAAAATGACGTTGGAGGTGGCTTATGGTAGAGAAATAAACATGCAATTTTCTGGCAACAACATGTTGGACATTCCTGCAGTCATCATGCCAATTGCACACTCCCTCAAAGCTTGAGACATCTGTGGCATTGTGTTGTGTGCACATTTTAGAGTGGCCTGTGTAATGATCATGCTGTTTTTATCAGCTTCTTGATATACCACACTGGCCAGGTGAAATGCTCACTAACAGGGATGTAAACTAATTTGTGCAAAACATTTCAGAGAAATAAGCTTTTTGTGCATATGGAACATTTCTGGGATCTTTTATTTCAGCTCATGAAACATGGGACCCACAGTTTACATGTTGCGTTTATTTCTTTGTTCAGTGTAGTTATCTTGTTTAGTCTGTATTGGTCAAAGGTAATGCAGTAGCACGGGAGGGCGCAGTGCTTCTCAAATGTACATTTTTATGCATTCTCCATAATCGTCCTCACAAGAACGTACTCAAGAGAACGTCTTCGGGGAATGAACTTGGAGCATGAGAGTGTGGAGCACAATTGTTAGCATATTGAGAAACACCCTTTGTTTAATCACTATGTCTCTAAGAAAAATGATTACCTGATACAAAACTTGATGAGCTGTAGGTCTTTCTATTTTTCATTCAATAACGCCTCATGGTAAAATATTCTGTTCTTGCCTCTTACGATATCACTTCCATATTTCACTTCCAAATCGAATCCTCTCCACATTATAGATCACTGCCAACCTCTCCCTCTCCATTGAACAAGCTTCACATTTGGCAAACCCCATCAATTTATCCACTTCCTCAGGATTAAGAACAATTAAGACTTATTTGTGGCAGATTATATTATATTTCATTATACTTCATTATATTTCCCTTGTTGAGGAATGAGGAGCCTTGCTGTTGTCGTCTCTAGCCTGGTAATTGGGCCAAGCCACCTGCTGAAGGAGCTGTTACCAGCTACAGGCAGTCGCTGATCTCTTTACCCTGCTCTGGCTCCACCTCTCCTTCTATGGGGCAACAGAACATCAATAGACAAGAAGTGCTCAAAGACAGAACTACATACAATAGCCTAGGCTCTATACAAGGCTATATAAGGCTACTACGTGAGTCAGGAGATACATAATGCACTTGATTTAGGCTACATTATTGCATGTTAAATGTTTCTGATCAGTGATAGATGAGTAAACAAATAAATTAGCCACTTCCACTTGTCCAGCCAGAGATCAACTAACCAAATATAGAGACAGAAATTCAGTGAAACTAAATCACATTGATTGATTATCGGACGAGTTACTGTCTTTTGATCTGGAGTAGGACAGGTTACTACACGAGTGAAGAGCAAGCAGACTTGTAAAACATGCTAGGAAAATGTTCTGATCAGCTAATATATGAGCAAACTAGAATAAAGATGATCGTTAGCACTCACCTCAACTTAGCTAACATTTCCCAAGACTAATTGTTGCCAAATATCGAAACGGAGATTCAGTGAAAACAAAAATGGACATTGATTGATTTATCTAGACGAGTTCCCCACACCTGTCTCAAAGCAGCGCGATGGCACAGTTCCAATCAAACGGTGCTGAAATGATCATCTAGGTGCTTTAAATTAGTATAATGGTTGGATATGATTTTGGGAGTTTCAGTTCAAGCTTGATACATGCCTTCAATTGCATTAGCCTACTTTATTCCAATATTTTCATAATTCAGTTGATCATAACTAAGGTGTTTTCCTCTCTCTGCACTTTTTCTAGGCCCAATGGCTGTTTCCTCATACCGATAGATCAGCATTCTAACTCCCCCTTGTGATCGTGTGGTGCAATGACAGAATGACGCAATTTACCACAAACGATCGCGGCATAAGCTCAAAACTTTAAAAGGAAGAACCTTTGAATTGATGGCGACTTTGTGTGATGTAAATATGCTAGGCTAAAGGTTTCCATGCGACAGCCTGTTTGGATAATGTGCCATAAAAAATGATGCCAATCTGCTGCTGCGCATGTTGTGTATTTTGTGGAATTGCATTAGTGCTACATTGGGAGAAAATGTAGTAATTTTCCAGATCTTGTCATAATTTATTTTGAGAAATGTGAAGAGTGGTCTCGGGACAATCCCTGGATCCTGGTTACCGGTGTTAATCCCTACAATACAGGGTTGCTATGGCTGTTAGACTGTGCCCTCCTCCCTTCTCTCTCTCTCTCATTCTCTCTCTCTTTTTTGCTCTCTTTCTTGCTCTCCCTCCCTCCCTGACCTGGCTATCATTACCATTATGAAAGGGCTGTAACTTAGCATTATTGAAATAATTGCAAATCACAGACTGTAGACATATCTCTCTTTTAATTTCTCAGCAGGGACCTTCCCTGGCCATGTTGGCTCTCAAGCACAATGACGACTAATGAATAAATATGACAAGCTGAATGCAGTCCACTGCTTCACCCACTCTCGGATTTAAAGGGATGAATGCCAATCAGGTCAAATTCACATTGAGGAATCCATCATTAAGGTTACTTAATATCAGGTTTTAAAGAAAATGTACTGCAGTTCCTTGTGATCAAGAATACTGTGTGGCAGTAAGTGGATATGTAGCCTATAATGAACAGGCTGTCCCATAGTACTGAGTACTGCACTAGTGTCAGTTCCATCAAACACTCACAGATTCCTAATTTATCTCCCTAATGTAGGTATTCAGGCTAATGAGGATTCTGTCCTACCTGGAATGGTGTGTGGTGACACAAGGTTAAGACCCACAGATTATCCAACTACATGTCAGGATCAGGTAGACTAATGCTGGTGACTTACGGCGTTTAGCAGTGGAAAAAGATAGACCTCTTCACACGTACGTAGGCAAACAAAACAAAAACACACACACACATACAGTATGCACGCACACATAGACAAACACATATTTAATTAACACTAAAAACATGAACGATGACATGGATGTATGACTCATTTTTTAAATACCATGTTAGGAACTACAGTATGTGGTTTAGTATACATGTATACTCTTCCAGATGACTACATTACAAAGATGCGCTTAACTCCAATCGATAAGGTAATCTGTGTTGTTTGAAATAACTCCTCTAAAGTGCAGGCAGGCAGTAGACTAGATAAACACAAGACAAGACAGAGCTCTGCTGTTATGCACCTGACATTTAGTGAGCTGTCATACAGGTCAGTGTTTAGGGATTAACACACAGGATGACACTTCAGTGACTCATTTTCAGCTCCGCAGCCAGTCATCCCTCCCGTTCCTCAGCCGGGTGTATGGATGATAAGACAGCGTCTCACAGAAGGTTATCTCTAACCAAACAGAAACATTCTGGGTACCAATTTCTTAGCTGGGTTTCATCAGTGAAGTGGGAGGGGAGGTTTAGGACTGCAAGCTATTGTCCTTAAATGGCCTCTGGTTATACAGGGCCGTGTTGCTGATGTCAAGCTCTGCCTTCTCCCAAACTGGAACAAAGATCCCTGTAGTTAAGATTGTTAAGTGTTAATGACAGTCATCGTTTAGAATGTTAACCCTAAGGTGAATTCTAATCATAGCAAAGACTTGATATAGACAATAGGTGCCTGCTACTCACTGTGCAACGGAATTCAGCTGTAAATTCAAATTGACAGTGTTTACCTTTGCTTACATTCTCTTACCCTGTTTTCCGTCCTCCGTTTCTAAGAAGTGCTACATAATCCTTCTGGCCTGTATACTTATTATTCTCCTTTAAAGGGAGCCTCAGACAAAGTACATTAATATCACAGATCTTAATGCAATGGACTCATATTGTGAATGAATTCAGGAGACAGGGTCATTTTATCGATCCAAAGAGTATTTATTGTCATGATAACATCCCAGAGCTCCAACAGATTCATGTGTTCCATTTGATAAACTGCTGTTTTCATCCTACTGCAGCTTGGAGTGATTTTACTCTAAATATGGTATTTCAGTTTTGTATTCTTTTTTAAATTAGTGTCACGAGTGAGCTCAGATGCATCCTGTTTCCATTGATCATCCTTGAGAGGTTTCTACAACTTGATTGGAGTCCACCTTTGGTACATTCAATTGGTAGGACATGATTTGGAAAGGCACACAACTGTCTATACAGTGGGGCAAAAAAGTATTTAGTCAGCCACCAATTGTGCAAGTTCTCCCACTTAAAAAGATGAGAGAGGCCTGTAATTTTCATCATAGGTACACTTCAACTATGACAGACAAAATTAGAAAAAAAATTCCAGAAAATCACATTGTAGGATTTTTTATGAATTTATTTGCAAATTATGGTGGAAAATAAGTATTTGGTCAATAACAAAAGTTTATCTCAATAGTTTGTTTATATATACCCTTTGTTGGCAATGACAGAGGTCAACGTTTTCTGTAAGTCTTCACAAGGTTTTCACACACTGTTGCTGGTATTTTGGCCCATTCCTCCATGCGGCAGATCTCCTCTAGAGCAGTGATGTTTTGGGGCTGTGTTGCTGGGCAACACGGACTTTCAACTCCCTCCAAAGATTTTCTATGGGGTTGAGATCTGGAGACTGGCTAGGCCACTCCAGGACCTGAAAATGCTTCTTACGAAGCCACTCCTTCGTTGTCCGGCGGTGTGTTTGGGATCATTGTCATGCTGAAGACCCAACCACGTTTCATCTTCAATGCCCTTGCTGATGGAAGGAGGTTTTCACTCAAAATCTCACGATACATGGCCCCATTCATTCTTTCCTTTACATGGATCAGTCGTCCTGGTCCCTTTGCAGAAAAACAGCCCCAAAGCATGATGTTTCCACCCCCATGCTTCACAGTAGGTATGGTGTTCTTTGGATGCAACTCAGCATTCTTTGTCCTCCAAACACGACGAGTTGAGTTTTTACCAAAAAGTTATATTTTGGTTTCATCTGACCATATGACATTCTCCCAATCTTTCTTCTGGATCATCCAAATGCTCTCTAGCAAACTTCAGACGGGCCTGGACATGTATCGGCTTAAGCAGGGGGACACGTCTGGCACTGCAGGATTTGAGTCCCTGGCGGCGTAGTGTGTTACTGATGGTAGGCTTTGTTACTTTTGGTCCCAGCTCTCTGCAGGTCATTCACTAGGTCCCCCATGTGGTTCTGGGATTTTTGCTCACCGTTCTTGTGATCATTTTTGACCCCACGGGGTGAGATCTTGCGTGGAGCCCCAGATCGAGGGAGATTATCAGTGGTCTTGTATGTCTTCCATTTCCTAATAATGCTCCCACAGTTAATTCTTCAAACCAAGCTGCTTACCTATTGCAGATTCAGTCTTCCAGCCTGGTGCAGGTCTACAATTTTGTTTCTGGTGTCCTTTGACAGCTCTTTGTTCTTGGCCATAGTGGAGTTTGGAGTGTGACTGTTTGAGGTTGTGGACAGGTGTCTTTTATACTGATAACAAGTTCAAACAGTGCCATTAATACAGGTAACGAGTGGAGGACAGAGGAGCCTCTTAAAGAATAAGTTACAGGTCTGTGAGAGCCAGAAATCTTGCTTGTTTGTAGGTGACCAAATACTTATTTTCCACCATAATTTGCAAATAAATTCATAAAAAATCCTACAATGTGATTTTCTGGATTTTTTTTTCTCATTTTGTCTGTCATAGTTGAAGTGTACCTATGATGAAAATTACAGGCCTCTCTCATCTTTTTAAGTGGGAGAACTTGCACAATTGGTGGCTGACTAAATACTTTTTTGCCCCACTGTATAAGGTTCTCAGTGGACAGTTCGTGTCAGAGCAAAAACCAAGCCATGAGGTCGAAGGAATTGTCCATAGAGCTTCGAGACAGGATTGTGTCGAGGCACAGATCTGGGGGGAAGAACTTTACGGCAGGATTGAAGGTCCCCAAGAACACAGAGGCCTCCATCATTCTAAAATGGAAGAAGTTTGGAACCACCAAGACTCTTCCTAGAGCTGGCCGTCCGGCCAAACTTAGCAATCGGGGGAGAAGGGCCTTGGTCAGGGAGGTGAACAAGAACCTGATGGTCACTCTGACAGAGCTCCAGAGTTCCTCTGTGGAGATGGGAGTACCTTTCAGAAAGACAACCATCTCTGCAGCACTCCACCAATCAGGCCTTTATGGTAGAGTTGCCTGACGGAAGCCACTCCTCAGTAAAAGGCACATGACAGCCCACTTGGAGTTTGCCAAAAGGCACCCAGACTCTCAGACCATGAGAAACAAGATTCTCTTGTCTGAAGAAACCAAGATTGAACTCTTTGGCCTGAATGCCTAGCGTCACGTTTTGAGGAAACCTGGCACCATCCCTACGGTGAAGCATGGTGATGGCAGCATCATGCTGTGGGGATGTTTTTCACTGGCAGGGACTGTTAGACTATTCAGGATCGAGGGAAAGATGTACGGAGCAAAGTACAGAGAGATCCTTGAAGAAAACCTGCTCCAGAGCGCTCAGGACCTCAGACTGGGGCGAAGGTTCACCTTCCAACAGGACAACGACCCTAAGCACACAGCCAACAAGGACCCCGGAATACCATACCAGTCACACATAACAAAATACTGCCCTGGATCCTAGTAGAGAACCCAGGCTGCATCCCACGTTGAACCATCCATGCCTTTTAAATCCATGAGAGGTTACGGTTTCACACTTCCACTTGCCCCAGCCAACCTCGTCCTCCCCAGATCTCAGCAACTTTTGCGCACAGGAAGCAACCTTTAAGAGGAAAGAAGAAAACGAGACCAGAAGGGAACCAACTGGTGCGATAGAACAGGACAGTACCAAACACAAAAATAAACAGTGGTCAGTCACGTGGACATTCAGGAAAAGGGCGCACGAGAGAGTGCGTCAGCAACGACATTATCAGTCCCCCTGACACAACGCAGGAGTGGTTTTGGGACTAGTCTCTGAATGTCCTTGAGTGGCCCAGCCAGAGCCCAGACTTGAACCAGATCTAATGTCTCTGGAGACACCTGAAAACAGCTGTTCAGCGACGCTCCCCATCCAACCTGACAGAGCTTGAAAGTATCTGCAGAGAAGAATGGGAGAAACTCCCCAAATACAGCTGTGCCAAGCTTGTAGCATCATACCCAAGAAGACTCGAGGCTGTAATTCCTGCCAAAGGTGCTTCAACAAAGCACTGAGTAAAGGATCTGAATACTTCTGTAAATACTATATTTCATTTTATTTATTTTTTACATTTGCAAAAATGTTTTTGTTTTTATGGGGTATTGTGTGTAGATTGATAAGGGGGGAAAACAATTTAATCCATTTTGGAATAAGGCTGTAATGTAAGACATTTTTTGAAAAGTCAATACTTTCCGAATGCACTGTATGTGTCTGGAGGCATATCCGGACACATCAGTAAGATGTACAGTTATGTACCTGTGTTTATCTCTGTTTGAAGCGGATATGCCTGCAGAAGAACATGTTGACATTGTGATACACCATGCTCTGAAGGATTTATAGTCCAGGCAGGATAATGCTGTTATTTGTGGCTGGTGGGCAGGATGCAGATCCCCTAATCCTCTCTTACACGGTGTACTCAATGAAAATAGACCTCACCTAAGTTTACTCTGTGAGTTTGTCCGTTATTTGTCTTGTTTGGTTGGTCTGCGCTGTCTCTGTTTACATAATACAGCTAAATTCACTGCTTTGCTTTTTTCCAAACTACTCAATGACTCTTTCTCAGTCTGTTCTTAGACAGGTTGGTTGTTTGTGTAAAATGGTCAAGTAGGTTACAGAAAGGCAGAGAAGCCATTTAAGTTACTGTGCGAGATAGCGTGGCTACTCTTAAGTACCATGTCCTTGAGCAGGGCATGAGATGAAGATCTCTGTTCCTGTTATAATTAGAATAACTATCCTTTGGGTGAACCTTGCATGGCTAATGAGTAACAAGGAATCTCCCAATATATCCATGAGACTTCCCGAAACTGCAGCAGACAGAGAGAGCCCAATCAGAAATCATTGTCTATCAAACAGTGTTGCTGCTGAATTCCCTCACTAGGGGCAGCACAGTCTCATGGTGAATCACAAACTAGCCCCTCACCCCTTACAACTTGTACGGATAGCCCTCTATTGTCACGTGTTGCTGACGACTTTCATAGAGTGGCGAGGGGATCAAAAAACCCATCAACTTCGTGACACACTCGTGACTTCAATAATGCAATTCATGTTAAACATTAAAAGAAAAAATTCTAATTAACAAGATATAAACCTCAATTACAGTTGAACATTTCATTTGGGAGGAATTTCATTTGTTTTATGTGTCAAGCCTCGAAATCAGACACAAACAAACACAATTAGGCACACCTCTCCATTCTATGTATGAAATTGCTCAAACTCCAAACATATTGTGGTGCATGTTCAGATAGCACTTCGCTATACTTCGCCTTGCTGGCTTGATCGAAGTGGCTATGCGTATGGGGGAGGTGCACGTGAATGTGTGTAGATTATTAAGAATTGACACTGACTGAGGATGACAGAAATTAGTGCAGGAGGCACTGCATTGCAGTGTTGCGGCGTCACTACAGCCTGGGGTGTGACCAGGAGTCCCATGGAGTGGCGCACAATTGGCCCAGCGTCGTCCGGGTTAGGGAAGGGTTTGTCCGGGGGGGCTTTACTTGGCTTATCGCGCTCTAGCGACTCCTTGTGGCGGTCGTCAGTTGAATGGTGTTTCCTCCGACACATTGGTGCAGCTGGCTTCTGGGTTAAGTGAGCGGGTGTTAAGAAGCGCGGCTTTGTGGGTCATGGTTTCGGAGGACGCAAGACTCGACCTTCGCCTCTCCCGAGCCCATTGGGGAGTTGCAGCGATGAGACAAGATCGTAATCCCTAAATTGGAGAGAAAAAAGGGGGGAAAAATGACTAAACAAAAATAAATATATTAAATAAATAAATTAGTGCAGGAGGAATATGACCATAATATAATATTCAATCTGACTCCATTATCATGTAAATATTGCTAAAGGCCTTTAAACGTATCCGATGGATAGTAAGATAGCAAGTCTTATCGTCCCCACTCGGAGTACTATAAGTCACACTTGTCTAGGTTCACCGTTATGCAATTATTAAGTGTCTAAGAGACAAAGAACTAATACCTTGCAATCATGTCCTAGCATTAATTGATTGAGTTAACCTTAGCCCAGAGATGCACTATGTGTAGTGTAATAACATTTACTCATAGACCATTAGATCAAAGACTAATTCAAAGAAATATGAGGACTACCGTACGTATCAATTTAAAAGTTATCAGATTTATTACAGATATACAATAAGAATACAGTTCTCAAATAGTACATACCAGAACTCTTCAATGTCAAAATATACAAAATATCTGAATAAGTCTAAAGTATAAAAACACACTATAGATTGTTTTACAATGACTGCCTGAATGAAACAACTCAACACTTTTTATCCTAACTACGGCGGAACTCGATCTCAATAACTCCCATCTTTTAATTACCATCACTTTGCTTGGCCCAAAACAAGAAAACAAACATCACACGCATTTTCAAATTGAATCATCACAACTCAATCTAAATGATAGGAGCGCACCTCTGTGTCAGAAATCCATAACACATACAGTACAATACAACATATCAAAATGTTCAGCTCTATATGAAGTCTTGAAACAATCCAAACATGTCAGTTTAATTCACACAGTAACATTATTTACGATGATTCAAGTCTTCATCTGACTTCACACCTCTGACGGTGTCCGTACTCCCAGTGTTCCATGGGAGCGTCCCGCCACAGAGAAAGCCACGGATAAGGTGTGTTTGACTCCTGTGATAGCAAACATATGGCCAGCCATCCGGACAATGTCATAAATTGGGATTGAATCATCACAATAGGCCCTGGCGCCGGCAAGTCTCAGACACATTTTTGTCAATGGCCTTCATCATAGTTCACATTCTTATTTTTCCACTGCACGCGCAAGTGCGCGTGCAGGCTGCGCTCAAGGCTTCTTGTTACAGTCTATGGCTCGAGGAAACTGTGCAGACTCTGTGATCTGAGCTATCTGATTGGCCAAGGGTAGGCCTGGAGGTGCACTTGATTTGCTCTCTGGGCCTGCCGGGTAGGCGGAGTTCTATCCTCAGACACATGAAAAGGTTCAAAATGGGAACACTGCATTCCCGGCGCTAGAGCTGTTGAATCAAATGCACCTACTGCCAACAGCACGAAAAAATAAAAAAAAAATAAGGACGCAAGGCTGTTTCACTGGGTTTTTTACAGAAATGTTTGGTGATCGACGAGGAATATCTTGAAGATCGACCAGTCGATCGGGAGTTGGTGACCACTGGTATATGCACTCCTTCTGACAATAAATCAAAGTCAGTGTGATTTGCATCTATTAGTACAGTGGTGTGCTCTGAAAACAGACCCATGTTTCAGTTGGCCTGATGCTGACCCAATCCCCAGTGAATGGAACAGACTCAAGCAACTGTAAAACCCCCCCATCTCTTTAATGGTCCAAGTTCGAAGGAAGTAAAGTTTACCTAAACATTTAGGTTACTAGCTTTATCGTTCTTGGCAATAGACTATACCTAAGATGTTGCAAAGTTATTGCACTGCAGTGTTGCTCTGTATTTTTGCAGCAGGACATAGCATATGCCAGGTAGAAATGGAGAGTTTGAGGACAATTATCCAATAACAATGGGGAAAGGGACAGTCTGTGCAGTTTACTGGAGGCAGGAAGGGTATTTTGGTCTACTTTTCTTAACACACATGGCTTTATTTGAAGGTCAATAGAAAGTGATTTTACTGATGCAAACTATGGTTGGGCGGTATCCAGATTTGATGTTGTCATACCGTCCTTCCATCATCCCGGAATGCTAACAAAATTAGCACAAGTAATAGTGAATTTTCATGGGGGCTGTTTTCTAAATGCTAACAAGCTCAAACGAAAATAAACTTAATGCAAACACAGGCAATCCAGCTCGTAAAGTAATACATATAGAGGTAGGAGCTACCGAATGTCATTTTTGGTGAGTTTGGACATTTACAATGTGAATGAGAGACATTGTGCAAATTAACAAAGTTTTGACCCATGCTTGTCTGAAGGAAAAACAGTACTCGCTCTGGAGCAGGATGTTTACACATGCTGTGTCTGTGTGGAGTCTGAAGTTGCTAGGGCAACAGCCTGCCTGCTCGGAGATAAGGGGGAATAACGCCACCCATAACTTTAACTTGCTAGTTTTTTTTGTTTTTTCACACAGGAAAACATTTATAAAACGCACAAGAAATATCTTGCTGCATTTTGAAACACTTCTTCTTATAAAATGCTTCTTATTGTAATTTCTGCTCGGCATCAGGCTAATTTTGTGCTTCAGTTCACTTCACTCAGAAGAGAGTTCATGGAAGGGCATTCCTTCACTGGACAGCGTTCTAACTCAAGGTAGGAGTCATAGTTGCTTTTTAGGTACTATAATTCAATATCTCTTTCCCCTTGTCAGAATGTGAATAACCTTGGTGGAGATGTTTTGCTTAACTACATATGACTTCATAGGTAAGGCATTGTTGGAGAGATACTGTAACTTTAGCAGTTGTTGAATAGAGAAGTTTGGCCGACTGCCCATTTCCCCATTGCTTCGCCTTCCCTTGTCAGAAAAGTTAACACTCGTAATGTATTCAGTTACATTTCCCCCCATCCTAAACTACCCTTCAAAAGTTGCCTTGACAGAACAATAAGGTGCTATTTCAGTGCACATTGAACTCAGTGGAGAGAGAGGGAAGAGGAAACTTGTTGGGCGAGACCAGGGAGCACATTGTGTAGACTATATGTGACATGTCTAGAAGACATTGAGCTTTGTCGCCTCACGTTGCTCAGCGTTAACAAGTTGCTGACCCTTCCTTAGGGGCATCACAGAACTGTCCAATCCATTTCATACACTTTCAGTGTGAATGTTATTCCCTGTCAGTTTGTTCTGCTGGGCACACAGAGAATGGCCAGTGCTGAGTCTGACAACCCAATGCCTTCTCTCCATTTAGGGCTTTTCCTTTGGATCCTCCCTAGAAGACTCGTCAAAGCCTTTTTACGGGCAGACCCTATCGTCTGTGTAGTTTACTGGAGGAAAGGAAGAAGGGAAGGAGGGAGGGTATTTTGGCCAGGGTTGATATAGTGTAAAGAGAGGATATTGTTTGAACATTTTCTAGATTTATAGTCCAACGCCTCTACGTCGTCTCGTTTATTTCACTGTTCTGTATATACAGTGGAAGTCGGAAGTTTACATACACTTAGGTTGGAGTCATTAAAACTCGTTTTTAAACCACTCCACAAATTTCTTGTTAACAAACTATAGTTTTGGCAAGTCGGTTAGGACATCTACTTTGTGCATGACACAAGTCATTTTTCCAACAATTGTTTACAGACAGATTATTTCACTTATAATTCACTGTATCACAATTCCAGTGGGTCAGAAGTTTACATACACTAAGTTGACTGTGCCTTAAACAGCTTGGAAAATTCCAGAAAATGATGTCATGGCTTTAGAAGCTTCTGATAGGCTAATTGACATCATTTGAGTCAGTTGGAGGTGTACCTGTGGATGTATGAAGGCCTACCTTCAAACTCAGTGCCTCATTGCTTGACATCATGGGTAAATCAAAAGAAATCAGCAAAGACCTCAGATTTTTTTTTTTGACCTCCACAAGTCTGGTTCATCCTTGGGAGCAATTTGCAAATGCCTGAAGGTACCATGTTCATCTGTACAAACAATAGTACGCAAGTATAAACACCATGGGACCACGCATTTGACATACCGCTCAGGAAGGAGATGCGTTCTGTCTCCTAGAGATGAACTTACTTTGGTGCGAAAAGTGCAAATCAATCCCAGAACAACAGCAAATGACCTTGTGAAGATGCTGGAGGAAACAGGTACAAAAGTATCTATATCCACAGTAAAAACGAGTCCTATATCGACATAACCTGAAAGGCCGCTCAGCAAGGAAGAAGCCACTGCTACAAAACCGCCATAAAAAAAGCAAGACTACGGTTTGCAACTGCACATGAGGACAAAGATCGTACTTTTTGGAGAAATGTCCTCTGGTCTGATGAAACAAAAATAGAACTGTTTGGTCATAATGACCATCGTTATGTTTGGAGGGAAAAGGGGGAGGCTTGCAAGCCGAAGAACACCATCCCAACCGTGAAGAACGGGGGTGGCAGCATCATGTGGGGGTGCTTTGATGCAGGAGGGACTGGTGCACTTCACAAAATAGATGGCATCATGAGGTAGGAAAATTATGTGGATATATTGAAGCAACATCTCAAGACATCAGTCAGGAAGTTAAAGCTTGGTCTCAAATGGGTCTTCCAAATGGACAATGACCGCAAGCATACTTCCAAAGTTGTGGCAAAATGGCTTAAGGACAACAAAGTCAAGGTATTGGAGTTGCCATCACAAAGCTCTGACCTCAATCCCATAGAAAATGTGTGGGCAGAAGTGAAAAAGCGTGTGTGAGCAAGGAGGCCTACAAACCTGACTCAGTTACACCAGCTCTGTCAGGAGGAATGGGCCAAAATTCACCCAACTTATTGTGTGAAGCTTGTGGAAGGCTACCCGAAATGTTTGACCCATGTTAAACAATTTAAAGGCAATGCTACCTAATACTAATTGAGTGTATGTAAACTTCTGACCCACTGGGAATGTGATGAAAGACATAAAAGCTGAAATAAATAATTCTCTCTACTATTCTGACATTTCCCATTCTTAAAATGAAGTGGTGATCCTAACTGACCTAAGACATGGAATTTTTTCTTGGATTAAATGTCAGGAAATGTGAAAAACTGAGTTTAAATGTATATGGCTAACTTCCGACTTCAACTGTATCAAGTTAGTTAGTGTTTAAATTCTCTTTAGGCTATCTGATGTTTGTTTTGAACCAGTGTGCACACGGCCCAGTCTAAGCAGGTTCCTACCCAAGGTCTTGGTCTTTAATCACTCCAGGCAGCAGCGGCCCAGAATGCTAACAAAGTTAGCACAGGTAATAGCGAATATCAATGGAGGCTATTAGCTAAATGCTAACAAGTGCAACATAAAATAAACAAATTACAAAGACAGGCAATCTAGCTCATAAAATAATACATATATGGGTGGGAGCTACCGAATGTCATTTTTGGTGAGTTTGGACATTTACAAGCGAATGTGAACGAGAGATATTGTGCATTTGAACAAAGTTTTGATGCGTGCTTGTCTGAAGGAAGAACCGTACTGGCTCTGGAGCAGCATGTGTACACAGTGTTTGTATGGAGTCCTGAGTCGCTAGGGCAATAGGCCTTCATGCTCTGATCGGAGGGGCGAGGAGAAGACCAGCCGAGAACAAAGGGAGAAAAAACTAAAGGAAATCAAGATATTGACAGCTGTACAAATAACTCATCCAAATGGCTTTGACTTCTCAAACACGGCAGAAAGCTAACACAATATGATGCCCCCTCACCTTATTAATTCAGCCACTTATATAACTAGCAAGTTAAACTTCGGGGTCGCGATAACACAGAATTCTGCGTTTTTTTACACGGGAAAAAATGATAAAATGCATAAGAAATATCTTGCTGCGTTTTGTAAACGCTGATGTAAAATGCTTATTTTTGTCATTTCTGCTCGGCATCAGACTCATTTTGTGCTTCAGTTGCAATTCCCTTCTCAGATGAGAATTCACAAACAGGCATTCTATCACTAGACAGCGATCTGACTGATGTGTAGCTACTTTTCTCTGGTACTTTTCTAGTTGTAGCCAGATTACTTTTCTCCAGTAAAATGCTAGATTAAATGCAAGGTTAATGCAAAACATCAGGAAATGTAGCTGGCTACACTCTTTCTATGATACGCATTAGAAATATGATGGCCACGCATCGTTTTTGCAAAAAATACCTTGCTTTTTCATTGTAAGCTCTTACTTGTTTGGCTGCCAGCCAAATAGCGTCACTTCTGTTGTCATCTGATGAAAATGAAGCTATTTTCTGCCGATTGTGTTCCACTAATGTATATTCTGTGAAACCCTGAACACTATTGAGTGAAGAAAACAGAGTTGACTTTTAATATAAAACCCCTGCAATGCACAGCTGGACTCACCTGCTCCTGCTTTCTCTCATTGTGCTATTTACAAACAAACATGTGACTGGCTCAACTGTTCTGGGGAACTATGGTAAGCTTCATAGTGTAAAATTATTTGACAGGTGAAATGAAGAACGTGATCTGCTTTATCTCTTATTAACGTATTGCACAAATTGACTGCAGGTATTTACTTAAAAAGTACCTACAAATATTAAAATGTATTGAAAACATTCAAATAAATATTTTGTATGGTTTTAACAGTATTGAAAAACCATCCCGTGGTTATTTGGTATATACTGTATGCCGCCAAAGCCTAACACAAACAATGTTACAGTAAACTAACGTTTGTTTTGTGTCCAGGCCTGCAGTTGTATGTCACGCCCTGACCTTAGAGAGCTATTTATGTCTCTATTTTGGTTTGGTCAGGGTGTGATTTGGGTGGGCATTCTATGTTAATTTTTCTATGTTTTGTATTTCTTTGTTTTGACCAGGTGTGGTTCTCAATCAGGGACAGCTGTCTATCGTTGTCTTTGATTGGGAACCATACTTAGGTAGCATTTTCCCACCTGTGTTTTGTGGGTAGTTGTTTTCTGTTTAGTGTTTTGCACCTGACAGGACTGTTTCGGTTTCGGTTATTCACTTTGTTATTTTTGTTTAGTGTTCAGTTTAAATAAAAAGTAATGAACACTTACCACGCTGTGCTTTGGTCCGAATCCTCTTCATCCGACGACGACACCCGTTACATTGTATGAATGTCCTACTACCCTTCCTGTCCTGTACATTGTGGTGTTGTTTTTTGTGACACCCAGTCAGTGTGTAGCGTAACCCAAAAAGGTCTGAGACTCTGAAACCCTAGCAGTTGGCACTAGTTTAAGGATGGTCTCTGCCTCTCAATCTGGCCCTCTGTGAAAGTGGCCTGGGGTGGGCAGGCAGTTGTTTGGCCTCCCACGTTGCACTGTGTCCTTATACTCTCACTGGGCTCTGGAGGATTACTCTCCTAGATGCTTAGTAAACTTGAGCAGGATTAATGTAGGGGAACAAAGAATCCCTCTGCACAGAGAGAAAAGCAAGAAAATTAACTGAGGGTTAAGACATATGCTATACAGGCTGAGGTTCAGCAGCCATTATTGTGTTCACACTTCCTTGTCTTTTCCTGCAACTTGTAATGATCCATAGTCTTTGTTTAGAATATACATGGTTAATATATTTTGGATGGTTACACAACTCTGTCACTTTGTATTTCATTGCATATGCCAATAGCATAGTGTGCATACTGTCCCGTGCACAGAACATGCTATTGGGCCATACATTGTAGCATTACACCTGTGATATGGAGTGCTTGTATGTAGGCTTATGTGTTTGATGGGTTGAATAGCTTTGAAACCATTTTCTCAAGAGGTTTCATTAGGCTCTGGAGTGATGGTGCCAGGAACAGTGCAAGGCTGGTCACTGTCTTTTATGGCCTGCATTCTGGTTTAATGTCTGTATTGTGTTAGGAAGGTCCATTAGAGGGAGCTCTATAAACTGCAGGTGCCTGTAAAATATAACTTTGCTTGACTCAATACACACATTAGTGGAGGAAAAGGCCTCTCCTGCCTTTAGATCAGGGTTACAATGTTGACATGACATTGCCACTTCTATTGCATCTCTATTAAACCTACCTCTTTGAAAGAAAAGCCCTCCTCAGCAGATATCTAGAACTTCTGAATCTGTGTTTGTTGGAACTACCCAGTACTAGGTATTATCTTGGGATATGCAAACCTTCCCCTGTTTTATGTTCATAGATGCAGCATTTATTACAACAGAGCATAGAGACTAACATTCTGTGCTGTCGGTCAGTGGGATGGACCACTGGGTTAAGTAATATCACTAAAGGATGTGATTTATAGACAGCAGGAAGTGCAGCCTGGTTCTGTTGCTCTCTAAGCAAATTAGTGGAAGACAGAAAGACTAGAGCCCAGCGGTTTTATTGAATTACGTCTGACATGCTCTACAGAGAGTATAATTCACGGGATACTTAAATGCTCGAGCAAAGTACAACAGGAACAAATTAGTTTGTTTTGTACTTGTTCTATAACAGGACTGTTGGAAGAAAATGGGATTTCAGAGGCAATTAAGGGAAATATTTTGGACGATTACCAACAAGACCATTTGGCTCAGGTTATGGCCTTAATTAAGATGAAGATTTATTTCATTAAATGAAAATGTCCATTATTTCTCTTGCATAGTATAATATAGCAGTTTTGTCTTAACTGTTTTTATAGAACTTGAAATGAATGAAAGTCGTTTTTTGTTTAAGGCATGTCTTATTTTCATTCTCATTTGCTTGTACTGGAACCTCCCCATGCAGAGTAAAATGCTTGCTATCACTGTCATCTAGCAATGCTCAGTTCCAGTTGTGCTGAGATCAGTGGAAAGACTTGAGGTTTGAAAACATTTGAACTGATTCATCCACAAGATGGTTGGGGAATAACCAGAGGCCATGCTAAATGCAACCAAGCCTGTCAGTGGTGGCCTAGCAGGAAATCTCATAAATGAACCATGCAAAATAACCTCTCACATACGGCCACACCACATTCATTATCCCACAGAGTGTATTAACCTGAGCTCCTCAGAAAAGTGTGAGAGCGAAATGGAAAAGGTGAAAGGGGGCCTATCCGCTTGATGTCAGGAACTGGGGAGATGATCACTTGCTTTTGTACCTACTGTCCTGAGATGAGGATGAGAGAGAGAGAGGGGAGTAGGTGGGGGCTGCCTGTTTGTCCTCAGTAGGGGAGGGGTAGGTTCATGTGGTGCACCTGCCTGCCTGGAGAGAGAAACATGGGGTGTTCTTGCTTGTCCTTAGAGTGAGCTTTTCTTTTGACAGCTCTAAAAATAAAACATCTCTTAGACCTATTTGCTGGCCATGTCATGTCTTCCAGATAAGACAAAATGAGGGGGGAATGGCTAGAAGCACTGTAGAAGTCCTGCAGCTCTGTGTTTGTTGTGACTCAGGCAGGGCTGGGTAGCTTCTGTCCCAGGTTCATATCACTAAGAATGTCTTGCGTTCACTGCTATGGAATGTTAAGTCTCAGCATTATTTTCCTCATCTGGAACGCTTAAACCTGCAGGATGACAGCAAAATCATATGCCCCCCAGGCCTCCCGAGTGGCGCAGTGGTCTAAGGCACTGCATCGCATTGCTAGCTGTGCCACTAGAGATTCTGGGTTCAAGTCCAGGCTCTGTCGCAGCCGGCCGCGACCGGGAGACACATGGGGAGGCGCCCAGCGTCGCCTGGGTTAGGGAGGGTTTGGCCGGCAGGGATATCCTTGTCTCATCGCTCACTAGCGACTCCTGTGGTGGGATGGGCACAGTGCACGCTGACACGGTTGCCAGGTGTACGGTGTTTCCTCTGACACATTGGTGCGGCTGGCTTCCGGGTTGGATGGACATTGTGTCAAGAATGGTTGGGTTGTGTTTCGGAGGATGCATGGCTCTCGACCTTCGCCTCTCCCGAGTCCGTACGGGAGTTGCAGCGATGAGACAAGACTGTAACTACTACCAATTGGATACCACAAAATTGGGGAGAAAAAAGGGGTAAATAAAAATAAAATCATATGCCTCTCATTTTCTCACTATCAGATGCACAGAACGCATGGTCCTTAAAAAGATTGAATGTTGAAATATATTAGGTTTATGACATGTCTTGTGCAACAGATGTAGGATAGTTGAGTGTGATTACCAAGGAGATAGTGTTTCTGAAAACAGAGTTTGGTTTAAACTTTGAGCCTGTAAGTGAGTGATTATGGACTTACTTTAAAGGCGTCAGCATGCTTCCCAGCCAAAACAGTTTGACAGAGTTTGTGCATATATTATGATGTCATTCTGTGACGTTTTTGTTTGTTTTGGACTTCGGTGATGTTTTTTTTCCGGCTGTTCGGGAACACAGCATTTTTTCTGAAGGCAATCCGAGGCTCGGAGTTAGATGTAAAATTGCACGACTACGATCTCTTCGGCAAAAACGTCAAAATGAACGACAGATTTCTGGCGTTATCTTAGATTAATTCTGACTATTTTGAGGAAGCATATACTGGCTACTGTGTCTCAAAATGGACAAACAGTACTATTGCTGCTTTTAAGGGAGTATGCGAGCACACTCGTTCGGCACTGAAGCATGCTGACGCCTTAACCGGCAAGCCTCTGAAAGGTGATATCACTAACTGAGTTTGTCTTTGATGTTTCCTGTGGTGAGAACAATGGTGGCGTTGTTGCTATTTGGAAACAACACTCTGTTTCTAAGGAAAGGCTTGAAACAGTGACTGCACAGCACTCATTTGATGCACAACAGGCCATTTAGTGTATACACAAGATGGAAACTGTGCTGGAGTTTCTCCTGAAAACGCTGTCAGCGTGCATGACAACTTTATTGGCATAATCTGCTCCCTTTGCTTTCTCTCTCCTGCTTTTATTACATTTTTACAACTCTGTGTACTATTTTGGGAATAGTTTTGTTCCATGTAGTATTTTATTTGTCTGTCAGGAATGACTTACTGTAGGACACCATGGTGAAGCTAAGAGTGATCATTCAGTGCATACGTTATTGTTTCACTGGAATTGACTTATAGGCTATTCAATCACAGTCAGAGATCAACAATTGTTGTTACAGCTGGTTGGAGAAATAGATGACAGACTACTGGAATCTGGTTCAAGACTACAGACAAAGTGATTGATCCTAGAGCAGTGTTGGGGAACGATACTTTTAAAAGTAACTTGTTGTGTTACACCGTTACTTACTATGAAAAGTAACTAGTTACATTACTTTTGAGTTACCAAAAACAGAAAACCCTCTGAAGAGGCCTTGCACGTGTTGGTCATTCATTCTTATGCCCAATTGACTATCTTTGAATGGCTTGCATATCCTACCGTCCATAGCCTAATCAATAACTCTGGGCTATACCAGCTCAAGTAATAAAGACAGACGCCATATCTCCTTTACAATACTTTAAAAAAATAATATAAAACCAACTTGGCAGTAAAGGGAGAGCTCAAATACAAGGACAAGAGGCTACTGTTTTACACACATACGAACTGGCCAGAGAGTTCTATGTAAAACTATACGATCACATTGTGTAATTGTAGTGCCCCTTCCTTTTATTGTGAAGACAGAGCTGGAGAAATGTAATTTCTTATCAACTGAGCCTAATTTGATCACCTAGCTACGTTGTTTGCTTTATTACCAGACAATAAATGGGTCAATCGCCTGAACCCGATGATCCTGTGTTTGCGTGTGAATCCTGCAAGTAGCATCAGTCAAGATTTGAGGGGTAACATCTGTCCTTTTCTTCTACCAATTTAAAGTAATGTGAATACTTCCACGATAAAGGCTATTGTCTCTGCCATCTTGCTAGCTATCTAGCTACCAGCTGCCATGCCAGCTACATGCTGCAACGTTCATGCAGAAACAGGAAGAGTGCGAACAATGCCGAATGTAGGATAGGGGTAGTGATTTTAATTTGTGCCAACAAAGAAAAAGGGAAATCATATTGCAATAGTAACTCGTTATTATTTAAAGGGATAGTTCACCCGAATTACAAAATGCCATATTGGTTTCCTTACCCTGTAAGCAGTCTATGGACTATGACGGCAATCCATGCTTTGGTTTAGTTTCCCTGGCACTGTTTCCACATGCTAACATTTTGTGGCACAAATCCTATTCAAGTCATGGGACCGATATTATCATTTTTCGGGCATCACGTTGAAATCATCTATACTATTATATCATCTATACTATCATCTATATAATTTCTAAACGGTTTACCCGATATAGATAAATACCCTCAAATTAAAGCTGACAGTCTGAACTTTAACCCCAAATACATTATATCATTTCTAATTCAAAGTGCTGGAGTACAGAGCCAAAACAACAAAAAATGTATCACTGTCCCAATACTTTTGGAGCTCACTGTAGCTGTGTCTCTATTTGCCTTCAACCAACAGGCCATGCTGGCCTTACTGCCAACCTCCCAGACAACCAGGGTTTTTCCTAGGTCTCAGGAAGAAGCAATATGTTTTGTTCCCAGCTTGACAACCCTAAAGCAAACACTCCAGACCTCCCTCTCTCCCTCTCCTCCCTCTCCAGACAAAGTGACCTGATTTGTCCTGTGTTATGACAGGAACAATGTGCAGTACTTTATTGCTGTGCCTTGCCTAGGAGAAACAGTCATTAACTGAGAGAAAAACCTTACAAGCCAGTAATGTGAAACATATAGCCTATGGAATACAAAAACCACTAAAACTGATGTGTTTGAATGTGCATGTTAATTCCCTACTTAGGTTTGGGTGATATGGTGGTATGTTCAGGAAGCAGGGTCTCATTGTCAGTATTCACAGTGATGTACATGTATATACTAGGGATGCACGATATATCGGTAAGCATATTGGAATCGGCCTATATTAGCTAAAAATGCCAACATCGTCATTGGCCCGATGTCTAGTTTAATGCTGATGTGCAAAACCGATGTCAAAACTGACGTGCATACCTATCTAACGTAGATAGATGACGTAATGACACCACGAAAAATATAGCGCTACACATGCAACACAGCATTCCTAACCTAGCCCACAATGTCTGCTGTGTGGATTGAGCAGTCAACAAGTCGAGCAGTCATTTGAAAGAGTAAGAACATTTCAGCGAGACAACTCAAAGATGAAATCCATTAATGCCAAGATAATGCAATTCATTGCCCTTGACAATCAACCGTTCTCTGTCATGGATGATGTTGGCTTTTGCCGACTGGTCGAGCACCGGTAAACACTACCAAGTGCTTTATTTTTCAGATGCTGCCCTACCGGAGTTACACAGCATCCATGAGCTACTTGATATGGGCGTCACTGCTATTAGCTTCACGACTGACATTTGTACCAGCGATGTCAGCCCCATGAGCATTATGATTCTGACAGCACAGTGGGTCCACGAGGATTTCCTACTGAGGAAAGCCGTATTGTATGCTCAAGAATGTGCTGGTTCTCATGCCGCTGCTGACATTTCAATGGCATTTGAGAACATGTTTGAAACTTGGAAACATGAACACTCCTAGCTCCATTCGAACAACTGACTCGAGAAATAAGCTCAACTGTCTGCAGCAGACGTGATACCCTGTCATGGCGTTGAAACACCTGCTCAACAAAAATGCCAACACAGACCGTCGGGTTAACGTGGAAAAGTACTCTACTAGAGGCTGTGAACAAGCGATTCGGTGGCGTTCTCTCTGAGCCTCTACTGTGTCGCCACCATGGCGACGCTAGGTACAAGGACCGCTACTTCGATGCAGACAAGAAACAGGGTTTATGTGAAATGTTACAGACAGCTGGACAGGATGGAAACGGACATAGTGACAGTGCACACCGAGGAAGAGAGGCCACAGACAGACAGAGCTGAAACTTCACTGCTTGATATATGATGAAATCCTGGTGAGACTGAACAAATTAACAACGAAACACCACAGCAAGTAAGTGAAAGAAATAGGTTTTTATTATGTTTTACTGGTAATGGGGACATACGTAAATGCCAAAAAAATAACTTTGTGGTCAGTGTGTGTGTGTGTGTGTGTGTGTGTGTGCGCGCGCGCGCGCGTGTGTGTGTGTGTGTGTGTGTGTGTGGTGTGTGTGTGTTTCAACTATTTAACTGTACTCGAATGCTTAAAACGCTGCTAAAATGTTAAATATCGGTTATCGGTGTCGTTTTTTTTGGCAAGGAAAATATCGGTATCGGCCAAAAATGACATATCGGTACATCCCTAGTATATACAGCTTTGATCTAAGCCAGTGTAATTTAGTGAATGGTGAAACTGACTCATTTTTTCCATACATGCTCATTAATTGGCTGCTCGAGGCATATGCATAACATCTGTCATGCTGACTGGAGCTGGATTCCCATCGGTGCTAGGGCTGACCCGGAGCCAGCACGGCAAATGTCAGGCGGGTGCTCCACTCAGTGGTGCTCCTGCTCCCTTCCCTTCCCTTCCTCTCTCCGCCCCTCGCTTTAATGGAGCACAACTGCAAAGGGAGCTGGGATAGCAAGGAGTGCTACCGCTTTTGTGTATCTCTAAATCATCACAATTAGTCAACCAGGGCGTAATATCACACCTCTGCTTAAGTGTTCTCTGCACTCTAGAAAGGGAAGTGGGATACCTATTCAGTTGCACAACTGAATAGATTCAACCGAAATAGCACTGTTTCGTAATAATTTTGTTTGTCCTTTGTTCGCACATTTTAAAGTAAAGTGTAATTCCAGTAAACTCATTGCTGGATTAAAACATTACTATTTTAGGGTTTAAACCCATAATGCACCCATAATGCATAATCTGACTACCATGCACTAGTGGGAAAAGGCAAACATACTTTATCTTGTGCAGGCCTGATGAACAAGAGACACACTTCTATCTTCTGACATTTACAGTATCTGTGTTTTTTTTGGCTGTGAATGAACTTGTGTTGGGTGAAGTGCTGCCTGTCGAACCCCCTCCCATTGTCTGTCTGCCCATCAGGCGTTTCAAACAGCACCTGCCAAAGCTCAGTGTTACGCTAAGTGTCATTTTATTTCAGTAATAACATGGCCATGGGCTCTGAGCCTCCACAGCACAAGACCTGACTGGCCTAAGCTTCAGCCAGAGGCTCTGGGGAGTGTCAGTTGGTCCAGGAGCTGCTTACTGCTTTAACACACGTTATCCATAATATCCAATGCCTGGCTCACTAACACATTCAAATGTGATGTTTTGTTTCCACTTTCAATGAATCAGTTTACATTAAATGAGACAATGTGTCGAAAGATAAAAGGAGATTAGGTGACCAAATAAAGCCTCCCAGGTCCTCATGAGCGCTGGCTCTTTGTCCACCTCTGTCTGTCTGACTCCGTGTGCCAGGCTCTCACCCACTCTCTGACAGATAACACTTTAATGAGGATGTGTGGTCCCACAGTCCTGCTCCAGCTGGCCACACTATTAGAGCTGGGCAGTTTGTAGATTTTGACTGTTTTATAGTAGGTCTCTTTTATATCAAGTATTTTTTCTTCTTCGATATGTACAGTATGAGCAACAATAATTTCTCTCATTATTGTATGGCATCAGTGGGTTGATGATTGTCAAAATCTGTCTGGTTGGGATCAGAGGTGATACACATGTTTAAGTGCAGTTCAATACAGTTTCCTTGACTCTGGCGCATTTTTGGGGGCGTAATTATTTACATAGCATTCATTTGATTTTGTACATTTTATGATATTTTTACACATTTTTAAGAAATCCCATGCTTTTAAAAATCCCATGTTTGAGAAATATACCACAACATTTTTGCTCTGCTTCAGTGACATGTTTGAAAGATTTTCATGGTTGTGCTTTTTTTTTTTTTTTTTACAAGATTTGTCCTTACAATGAAATAGTTCCTTGGTTACGGCCCTCTGCATTATAAAGCTTGCCCCATACTGCCCTCTGGAAAAAGCCATGGATTAGTGAACATGGTTCACCACCTTGTGGTTGAGTTTAGAATTGTTACATTTCATCCATGAGATGGATAACGTGTTGTCTACTGTACTACTATAAAGCCTTATCTCTCTACTTGTCTCCATGTCATTCCAGGGATCGTCTTCTCTACTTTGGTGTTTGGGCCTGCTTGTGGTTTCCTCCTGGGGTCCCTCTGCACCAAGTTCTATGTGGACTTCCTCTTCATCGACACCAGTGAGTTACTGGGAAATACAACCTCACATCAATCCCAACACTGTTCTATGGAAAAGCAATTAAGAAGTCCATTAACCTAGCAACACATAATTAGAGCTAAGTACTTTGTTATTCAAGGTAAGCCAAAATAATGTTAATTTGGTTTATTAACATTATAGTATTATGATTGAATTATGAGCCTATAATCTAATTGTTAAATTAACACTCTCCCTCTAGAATCTAACATTGGAATTCCTCAGTAGTTGAATATAAGTCAAGAGGCAAATGTTTTCCTCTCAATATTTAGTCTGATAAAAGTGTTCTGTCTGCACAGGTAAGCTGGACATCACTTCTGATGACCCTCGGTGGATCGGAGCCTGGTGGGGGGGCTTCCTCCTGTGTGGTGCCTTGCTCTTCTTCTCATCCCTCTTCATGTTTGGCTTCCCCCAAACCCTGTCAGACCGAGAGAAGGACAGGGACGGTGGAGGGGAGAGTGAGCAGGCCATGCTCCCCTCTACCTCTCTGCCCCTGGACTATAATGAGATGCCCAAGTCAAGCAACGGGGTCGTACACAATAACCATGAGCCTGTCAACGGCCCCACCTGCTTTCAGCAGCTCAGAGGTGAGGGGGGATTTTTTTTTCTGTCCCTTTATATTGCATTTAGTATTTGTTCAGTTAAATTAACACTTGTTATGTATTGTATATAGTGTAGCACATCACTTGTTCTCCATCTGTATCCCACCATGATTTGTTAGAGTACCTCAAAATCAAATGCTGACCGTATAACCTCCCAAGAGTATATTCCCCCTCAAGCCGATACCACGACGGCCCTCAAGGAACTACACTGAACTTAGTGCAAACTGGAAACCACATATCCTGAGGCCGCATTTATTGTTGCTGAGGATTTTAACAAAGCAAATTTGAGGAAAACATTACTGAAGTTCTATCAAAACATTGTCTGAAGTACTCGCGCATCAAAAACTCTCGACCATTGTGACTCCCCCTTCCGGGATGGCTACAAGGCCTGCCCCCACCCTCCCTTCGGCAAATCAGATCACGACTCCATCCTGCTCGTCCCTTCCTATAGGCAGAAATTCAAACAGGAAGTACCCATGCTAAGGTCTATTCAACGTTGGTCTGACCAATCGGAATCCATTCTTCAAGATTATTTTGACCATGCGGACTGGGATATGTTCTGGGTATTCTCTGAGAATAACACTGACGTATACACGGACACAGTGGCTGAGTTCATCAGGAAGTGTATAGGGGATGTTGTTCCCACTGTGACTATTAACACCTACCCAAACTAGAAACAGTGGATAGATGGCAGCATTCAAGGACTGTGGGCTCTAGCTCTCTGTGGCCGACGTGAGTAAGATGTTTAAGCGTGTTAACCCTCGCAAGTCTGCGGCCCAGACGTCATCCCTAGCCGCGTCCTCAGAGCATCCGCAGACCAGCTGGCTGGAGTGTTTACGGACATATTCAATCTCTCCCTATCCCAGTCTGCTGTCCCCACTTGCTTCAAGACGTCCACCATTGTTTCTGTACCAAAGAAATTACTATTGCCCCGTAGCACTAACTTCTGTCATCATGAAATGCTTTAAGAGGCTAGTTAAGGATCATATCACCTCCACCTTACCTGTTACCCTAGACCCACTTCAATTTGCTTATCGCCCCAATAGATCCACAAACGATGCAATCGCCATCGCACTGTACACTGCCCTATGCCATCTGGACAAAAGCAATACCTATGTAAGAATGCTGTTCATTGACTATAGCTGAGCCTTCAACACCATAGTACCCTCCAAGCGTATCATCAAGCTCAGGGCCCTGGGTCTGAACCCTGTCCTGTGCAACTGGGTCCTGGACTTCCTGATGGGCCGCGTCAAGTTTGCAGATGACACAACAGTTGTAGACCTGATTACCAACAATGACGAGACAGCCTACATGGAGGAGGTGAGTGCCCTAGTGGAGTGTTGCCAGGAAAATAACCTCTCCCTCAACGTCAACAACATGAAGGAGCTGATCGTGGACTTCAGGAGACAGCAGAGGGAGCACGCCTCTATCCACATCGACGGGACCGCAGTGGAGAAGGTGAAATGCTTCAAGTTCCTTGGAGTACACATCACTGACAATTTGAAATGGTCCACCCACACAGACAGTGTGGTGAAGAAGGCACAACAGCGCCTCTTCAACCTCAGGAGGCTTAAGAAATTTGGCTTGGCCCCTAAGACCCTCACAAACTTTTACAGATGCACAATTGAAAGCATCCTGTCAGGCTGTATCACCACCTGGTACGGCAACTGCACCGCCCGCAACCGCAGGGCTCTCCAGAGGGTGATGCGGTATGCCCAACGCATCACCTGGAGCATTCTGCCTGCGCTCCAGGACACTTACAGCACCCAATGTCACAGGAAGGCCAAAAAGATCATCAAGGACATCAACCACCCGAGCCACGGCCTGTTCATCCCGCTATCATCCAGAAGGTGAGGTCAGTGCAGGTGCATCAAAGCAGGGACTGAGAGACTGAAAAACAGCTTCTATCTCAAGGCTGTCAGACTGTTAAATAGCCATCACTAGCCAGCTACCACCCAGTTACTCAACACTGCACCTTAGAGGCTGCTGCCCTATGTACATAGAAATGGAATCACTGGTCACCTGCATTACTAGCTGTTTGGGGTTTTAGGCTGGGTGTCTGTACAGCACTTCGAGATATTAGATGATGTACGAAGGGCTATATAAAATAAAATTGATTGATTGATTGATTTAATAATGTTTACATACTGCTTTACTCATTTCATATGTATATGCTGTATTCTACTGTATTTTAGTCAATGCCATTCTGACATTGCTCATCCTAATATTTATATATTTCTTAATTCCATTCTAACAGTGACATGCTTACTTACGGGCCCTTCCCAACAATGCAGAGAGAAAAATGTTGAAAAGGACAACTTGTCCATATACACTGGTTACCAGTACCGAGTTGATTTGTAGGGCTATGAGGTAATTGAGGTAGGTACAGTTGAAGTCGGAAGTTTACATACACTTAGGTTGGAGTCATTAAAGCTCATTTTTCAACCACTCCACAAATTTCTTGTTAACAAACTATAGTTTTGGAAAGTCGGTTAGGACATCTACCTTGTGCATGACACAAGTCATTTTTTCAACAATTGTTTACAAACTGTATCACAATTCCAGTGGATCAGAAGTATTAATAAACTAAGTAGAAAAACTGCGTTGAAATGTATTTCAAATCAAATTTATTTATAAAGCCCTTACATCAGCTGATGTCACAAAGTCAGTACAGAAACCTAGCCTAAAACCCCAAACAATGCAGGTGTAAAAGCACACAGTGGGAAAACTCCCTAGAAAGGCCAAAACCTAGGAAGAAACCTAGAGAGGAACCAGGCTATGAGGGGTGGCCAGTCCTCTTCTGGCTGTGCCGGGTGGAGATTATAACAGAACATGGCCAAGATGTTCAAATGTTCAAAGATGACCAGCCGGGTCAAATAATGATAATCACAGTGGTTGCAACAGGTCAGCACCTCAGGAGTAAATGTCAGTTGGCTTTCATAGCCGATCATTCAGAGTGTCTCTACCACACATGCTGTCTCTAGAGAGTTGAAAACAGCAGGTCTGGGACAAGGTAGCACGTCCGGTGAACAGGTCAGGGTTCCATAGCCGCAGGCAGAACAGTTGAAACTGGAGCAGCAGCACGGCCAGGTGGACTGGGGACAGCAAGGAGTCATCAGGCCAGGTAGTCCTGAGGCATGGTCCTAGGGTTCAGAGAGAAAGAGAGAATTAGAGAGAGCATACTTAAATTCGCACAGGACACCGGATAAGACAGGATAAATACTCCAGATATAACAGACTGACCCTAGCCCCCCGACACATAAACTGCAGCATAAATACTGGAGGCTGAGACAGGAGGGGTTGGGAGACACTGTGGCCCCGTCCGACGATACCCCCGGACAGGTGCAAACAGGCAGGACATAACCCCACCCACTTTGCCAAAGCACAGCCCCCACACCACTAGAGGGATATCTTCAACCACCAACTTACCATCCTGAGACAAGGCCGAGTATGGCCCTCAAAGATCTCCGCCACGGAGATTGTGCCGTATTTGGCTAAGGTGTATGTAAACTTCCGACTTCAATTGTAGGTGCAAATGTAGGATCTTAATTTGATCACTTTTTTTGCTGTGAATTTTATGCAAACTTGTAGTATATTCAAGGTTTTTAAAGGCTTCTAAGGTTAGTAATTTCCACTTAAAAATGTCAGACTTGATTTGCCCTAACGAAAAATGTATCTACCCTCACAACTTTTTAAAATAAATTATAATCCACATAATAATTCACATTTCCCATTGCTGTAGGATTATTTTATTTTATGAAAATGTTTATTCTCAAAACTGCGATTTGAAAAACACAGTTCCAGATTCTGTTTTGTAAAGTCTGGACTGTTTTGTCTGATAAGTCATCTGGGGTAGTGTACGATATATGTTGTCTGTTATGAGAAAAGAAAGCAAGGGAATTAAATCCTCTGCTTCCACTGAAATGATGTAGCTTTTTACTAGTTATGAGGAAAGAATAAAATACATTCTACATACAAATTACAAAATGTTTTCAGATTTTTATATTAACCTTACACCAGTTTAGTGTAACTGGCAGATTTTTATTTATAGCAAGAGAGAGATGTCTGTGTCCATGTGATGCTTTGATATTAAGGATCTTCTCTTTTCAGTGATCCCTAAAGTGACCAAGCACCTCCTGTCCAACCCAGTGTATACCTGCATCACGCTGGCTGCCTGTATGGAGATTGGTGTAGTGGCTGGCTTCGCTGCCTTCCTGGGGAAGTACCTGGAGCAGCAGTTTAACCTCACAACCTCTTCAGCCAATCAACTACTAGGTGAGTGGCATGCACATGCACGACACACACACATTCTCTCTCACATACACACACATACATACAGCCCCAGACCCCCTGGTGCCACACAGTAGACAGAGAGCAGTACAATGAGAAGCATCAGTGCAGTATATGAGAAGGAGATTAGCTTAACCTGGTGGTATTAACTCTCTCCAGGTATGACGGCCATCCCCTGTGCTTGTCTGGGGATATTCCTGGGGGGGCTTCTGGTCAAGAAGCTGAACCTCTCAGCCCTGGGGGCCATTCGCATGGCCATGCTGGTCAACCTGATCTCCACCGCCTGCTACGTCTCCTTCCTCTTCCTTGGCTGTGACACAGGGCCTGTCGCTGGGGGTTTTTTGGGGAAACCGGGAAAAAACCCGTTCCCCCTATGGCAACGAGTAAGAACAGCCTGTACATACACTGGTTTAGCATATGTAATAGCAGTGCTCGTGTTGCGGGCAGGGTGTTTGATGAAAGTGGGAACAAAGCCACACTCTGACTACGGAAACATTTGTCAGAATATACATTTTACTAAATCTGTTTTCACCGATTTTTAATTTAAATTTTTTAAATAACAATTATAGGATAATAGCTTGTAGGGGAAAGTGGGGTAAGTTGAGCTATTCAGCTCATTCTGTCAAGGAAAATATAGTTATTCTTTCTAACAAAGATATCTACATACACTACCGTTCATAAGTTTGTGGTCACTTAGAAATGTCCTTGTTTTTGAAAGATAAGCAAATGTTTTGTCCATTTTAAAATACATCAAATTGATCATAAAAACAGTGTAGATATTGTTAATGTTGTAAATGACTATTGTAGCTGGAAACTACAGATTTTTTTCAAATGAAATATCTACATAGGCGTACAGAGGCCCATTATCAGCAACCCTCGCCCCCTCATTGACCATAATTCCATCCTCCTGATTCCTGCTTACAAGCAAAAACTAAAGCAGGAAGCACCAGTGACTCAGTCAATAAAGAAGTGGTCAGATGACGCAGATGCTAAACAACAGGCCTGTTTTTGCTAGCACAGACTGGAATATGTTTCTGGGATTCCTCCGATGGCATTGAGGAGTACACATTTACATTACATTTAAGTCATTTAGCAGACGCTCTTATCCAGAGCGACTTACAAATTGGTGCATTCACCTTATGATATCCAGTGGAACAACCATTTACAAATAGTGCATCTAACTCTTTTAAGGGGGGGGGGGGGGGGGGTAAAGATTTTACTTTATCCTATCCTAGGTATTCCTTAAAGAGGTGGGGTTTCAGGTGTCTCCGGAAGGTGGTGATTGACTCCGCACCACATCAGTCATTGGCTTCATCAATAAGTGCATCGATGACGTCGTCCCCACAGTGACTGTACGTACATACCCCAACCAGAAACCATGGATTACAGGCAACATCCACACTGAGCTAAAGACTAGAGCTGCCGCTTTCAAGGAGCGGGACTCTAACCCGGACGCTTATAAGAAATCCCGCTACGCCCTCAGACGAACCATCAAACAGGCAAAGTGCCAATACAGGACTAAGATTGAATCGTACTACACCGGCTCCGACGCTCATCGGATGTGGCAGGGCCTGCAAACTATTACAGACTACAAAGGGAAGCACAGTCGCGAGCTGCCCAGTGACACAAGCCTACCAGACGAGCTAAATCACTTCTATGCTCGCTTCGAGGCAAGCAACACTGAGGCATGCATGAAAGCATCAGCTGTTCTGGACAACTGTGTGATCACGCTCTCCGTAGCCGACGTGAGTAAGACCTTTAACCAGGCCAACATTTACAAGGCCGCTGGGCCAGACATATTACCAGGACGTGTGATTCGGGCATGTGCTGACCAACTGGCAGGTGTCTTCACTGACATTTTCAACATGTCCCTGATTGAGTCTGTAATGCCAACATGTTTCAAGCAGACCACCATAGTCCCTGTGCCCAAGAACACTAAGGTAACCTGCCTAAATGACTACAGACCCGTAATACTCACATCCGTAACCATGAAGTGCTTTGAAAGGCTGGTCATGGCTCACATTAACACCATTATCCCAGAAACCCTAGACCCACTCCAATTTGTATTCTCGCTCAAACAGATCAACAGATGATGCAATCTCTATTGCACTCCACACTGCCCTTTCCCACCTGGACAAAAGGAACACCTACGTGAGAATGCTATTCATTGACTACAGCTCAGCGTTCAACACCATAGTGCCCTCATAGCTCATCACTAAGCTAAGGATCCTGGGACTAAACACTTCCCTCTGCAACTGGATCCTGGACTTCCTGATGGGCCCTCCCAGGTGGTAGGGGTAGGAAACAACACATCTGCCACGCTGATCCTCAACACTGGAGCCCCTCAGGGGTGCATGCTCAGTCCCCTTCTGTACTCCCTATTCACCCACGTCTGCATGGCCAGGCACGACTCCAACAGCATCATTAAGTTTGCAGACGACACAACAGTGGTAGGCCTGATCACTGACAACGATGAGACAGCCTATAGGGAGGAGGTCAGAGACCTAGCCGGGTGGTGCCAGAATAACAACCTATCCCTCAACGTAATCAAGACAAAGGAGATAATTGTTGACTACAGGAAAAGGAGGACTGAAAAATTGTCAGACTCCAGCCACCCCAGTCATAGACTGTTCTCTCTGCTACCGCATGGCAAGCGGTACCGGATCGCCAAGTCTAGGACCAAGAGGCTTCTAAACAGCTTATACCCACAAGCCATAAGACTACTGAAGAGCTAATCAAATGGCTACCCGGACTATGCATTGTGTTCGGATCACAAAGAAGAACATTCGTGTGACGCAGAAAAAATTTAAAGATGCTGGAGGAGTACCTGACGCCATCTGTCAAGCATGGTGGAAGCTATGTGATGGTCTGTGGGTGCTTTGAGGTGGTAAAGTGGAAGATTTGTACAGGGTAAAAGGGGTCTTGAAGAAGGAAGGCTATCACTCCATTTTGAAACGCCATGCCATACCCTGTGGACGGCGCTTAATTGGAGCCAATTTCCTCCTAAAACAGGACAATGACCCAAAGCACAGCTCCAAACTATGCAAGAACTATTTAGGGAAGAAGCAGTCAGCTGGTATTCTGTCTATAATGGAGTGGCCAGCTAACACAGTCACCGGATCTCAACCCTATTGAGTTGTTGTGTGAGCAGCTAGACCGTATGGTACGTAAGAAGTGCCCATCAAGCCAATCCAACTTGTGGGAGGTGCTTCAGGAAGCATGGGGTGAAATCTCTTCAGATTATCTCAACAAATTGACAACCAGAATGCCAAAGGTCTGCAGGGCTGTAATTGCTGCAAATGGAGGATTCTTTGATGAAAGCAAAGTTTGAAGGACACAAATTATTATTTCAATTAAAAATCATTATTTATAACCTTGTCAACATCTTGACTATATTTCCTATTCATTTTGCAACTCATTTCATAATGCCTTGCATTACGCCTGGGAAGAAAACACTTCAATTTGCTCAACTTGCCATCTGCTCAACCATTGGCTCAACTTAGCCCATGGCCTTTGGCTCAATTTACCCAAAGGCAAACATTTTGACTATATTATATTACAACACAGCTACAAGGATGCACTTTCATGCTAGGGTTAGGACCTCATATTGAAGCTTATAGAGACCCCAACTGATTTATAGAACAATCTAACACAAAAAAATGTATTTGACTTTGTGAAAATCTGTTTTTTGGACTTAACTTGCTTACCAATTTGTCCTTGTGGTTTCTTCCTTCACAAACTCCATGAAATGATGACCCCTTTCTAAATATTTGGTCAAATGATTCATTTGTCTATGATTTCCTAGAAACAGATTTGGCTCAACTTACCCTACACTCACCAACTGGAAATGTGCTTTGCACTGTTTAACTTGTTTATTTAGGGACATAGTAGCATTCCTATATGTACACAGTATAGTCTGAACAGCTGTTTGTATCTCTCTCGCTTCTCTTTCTTTCTCTCCCTCTCTCTCCAGGACACTGCGGGTGGGCGAGAAACCAGAGGTCCCCTGCATGAGTAACTGTAACTGCTACACCTCCTCAGTCAGCCCAGTGTGCGGCTCCAATGGAGTCACCTACCTGTCCTCCTGCTTTGCAGGCTGCACTACAACAGTGAGCACAGGCATCCCCCCTCCGGCTCAGGTCATTACCCTGGAAGCCTTCCACCCTCATCGCTCTGCATCCCATTATGTCCTGTGATAGATAGAGGCATTCACCACAGCCCAAATGCTAGATCATTAAAGAACAGAGCAGCCATCATAGAAATAGAATCCCTGGAAAGGACACAATGTTCTGTCTTATGAGCAACGGTGGACCAGTACAATATGTTGTCTCCAATGCTCCCATGTACCATACAGATACCCTGATGTTATGTTACCCTTAATTAAACCAAAGTGACTTCCATCATGGCCTTCATGCACATCAAACTGTGACAAATCCATAGCTTTTCAATGGCAATGTTGCATCTAGAGATCCTACATCTAGATGGTCTTCATCGTTACAAGTTACTCTGTATTTAGATGCTTCGCCACATGCTGTGACAAGCAAGCTGTGGATGAATGTTCTTTATCACACTCCTCTCACTTTTATGAATCATAGGTATTTTCTCTGTGTTACTGTGTGTAGTCAGAGCAGTGACCTTTCTACATATGAAATCTGTATTGTTATTATCACTGCACAAACAGAGTCGCCACCATTCGTAATTTTACATTTCCCCAACAACCTACATATAGAGAGATGGAAGAGATGTGAGAATGCCGTGTTGTATCTGTGTTCATTTGGCTTGTTGTCACATAAAGTAATACTAATTGTCACGTTCCTGACCTATTTTATGTTATTTTTGTATATGTTTAGTTGGTCAGGGCGTGAGTTGGGGTGGGCATTGTATGTTTTGTGTTTAGATCACTGTTAATCAGCCTTATATGGTTCTCAATCAGAGACAGGTGGTTTACGTTTTCCTCTGATTGGGAACCATATATAGGCTGGCTGTTCACACTGTTTGTTTGTGGGTGATTGTCTCCTGTGTTTGTGTCTGCGCACCACACYGGATTGTTTCGGTGTTATTTCGTTTGATGTAGTCTGTTTCCTGCTCGTGAGTTCTTCGTGTCTTTTATTGTAAGTTCCATGTTCAGGTTTCGTCTACGTTGTCCGTTTGTTATTTTGTATTTCTGAAGTCTAGTTCGTGTCAGTGTTCGTCTGTTTTTTCAATAAATCATTATGTCATCACACCTCGCTGCGCATTGGTCTACCGATCCTTCTCTCCTCTCCTCGTCCGAGGAGGAGGAAGACGACACCCGTTACACTAATGCTGAAATACCTATTCTCTTGTCTTCAGAATTTGACAGGGTGTACATGTATATCCAGTGACAGTGAGATGGCCACAGCTGTCCCAGGGAAGTGTCCCAGTCCAGGCTGCCAGGAGGCCTTCCTCACCTTCCTCTGTGTCATCTGTGCCTGCTGTATGATCGGCTCCATGGCTCAGACACCCTCCGTCATCATCCTCATTAGGTAACACCACTGGAATTCACCTTAACACCATGCCATAACATGCCCAATAGAACCCAGTCAAAACGTAGAGAGTGTTTACTTTACTCAGATATCTTTCTCTTTCCTGTGTGTAACAAATACTGTTTCTCCTTCTCTTCCTAGGACTGTGAGCCCTGAGCTGAAATCATATGCTCTTGGAGTTTTGTTTCTCTTGCTGCGACTACTTGGTAAGTTATAGTACCATTACACTTACATCTGAACTAGTCAGGTTGCACTGTTACATTACTTTGTTTATAAATCAAACATACTGGGGTTTCAGATGCTACAGTTTGTTGACCAGTACTGGTGTAATGTTAAGGCTCAAGTATTGATTTCTCCAGTTGTAGAGATGAAAAGCTTGTGCTGCTGATGTATTCCTCTCCTCACCTGTTTTGTAGGATTCATCCCCCCTCCTCTGATCTTTGGTGCTGGGATTGACTCAACTTGCCTTTTCTGGAGTACAGAGTGTGGGGATAAGGGAGCCTGCCTGCTGTACGACAATATCGCCTACAGACATCTGTATGTGAGCCTGGCCATTGGTCTTAAGGTCACCGCCTTCATTCTGTACACCACTACCTGGTACTGTTTACGCAAGAACTATAAGAAATACATCAAAAATCATGAGGGCTATACGACGCCAACCGAACTGTTCCCCTCCAGTCTCACAATGGACAACATGAAGGATGGGAGTCAGAACCCAAACAGGACAACGTTTATATACAACCTAGAGGAACATGAGTTGTGCGAAAACATGGAGTCGGTTTTATAGTTTCTGAACCATCCAAAGGACTATGCTACATTCATTATTAAATAAGATCATAAATGACGATCATCCTCCTTTATATTTTTTTTAATTAAACATTAGAATGTTTTCTATCTGAAGTCCTATACAGGCCCTGGAAGACTGTTGCTGCTCTCTTCTCCTTGGTAACTTTTGATAGAGGCCATTTTGTTTGTAGAGGTGTTATCAGCAAGGGTATAGTTCAGTACCAGTGAACTCTGTTGTGATTGTTAGTAGAAGACAACTACTGTCTGGCTCTGTCCTGCTCCTAGGTGATTAGATGGTCAATATTATGCTACTGTTATAGGCGCCATACTTCTACCCGCTCGAGTATAACATGGATCCAGTCACTGAAAATGGCAGGACATGTTTGGTCAGTTTCACTATGTGTTACATTTCGTTCCCTTCCACCATGGAACCAAGACATAAGTATAAATGATAGGACGTTTCTCCACGTTGCCAAGAATATATAAATAAAGAGATGTGTCATTCTGTGTTGCGTAATATACGTTTTATTTTGATGAAACAAACAGAGAGCTTTCTCATGTACTATATAGTGGAGAAAGTAGAGCGCTTCTATAGGACGATGGTCTAACGTTACTGTATGCATTCAGTGTCAGAATGAAGTTCAGTGGTAGTAGCTGAAATGGTGTTAATGTCAGCATACACTGTACAAAAACAGTACTCTTACTGGAACACAGACACTGTTTACGACTATAAACATAGAATTGAGTTTGTCTTTCTATGGGTTCAAATGTTATATTATTCATATACATTTCTATCATTGTGAAAGAGATAAATCTGTCTTTTTGCAGAGTCCTTTCTGAATGTTGTAAACGTTTATTTTATTTTCTATTTACATGTTTTATTTGCTTAGTTTATTTAACCCTAATATGTCTTAATATGAGGGATTATCCAGATAAGAAGTATTATTTATGTTTTGAGGGGGGCTTTTGCGCCATAGTAGAAAAGCAAAGATTGGAAAATCAACATGTCTTTCTGTGTGTGTTATAATGACATCTCTTCAAGCTAAACAATGAAGATTCAAGTTTATATATTTGTACTGTATATGTGAGGTTCAGAATGTTGTATTAGAATTAACTAAACTGAGATGATAATATAGAAATTTGAGATTGAATTATTTAAAAAATGTTTAGTTGTGATATGCATCACACATAAAATGGGAGCCAATGTCATAACAAGAGAGGAATAAGAAACAAAGTTCAAAGCCAACTACACCAGTGCTTTGCGTAGGGCAGAGCAGAACTGCTTGTTACCTCAGAGCATGCAGAATCTGCATGTGAAGTCACACAAAAGGTACTGGGAGTAATTTATATGCAATGGCTGATAATCCTACAACAAGGTAATAGGCATTCTTATTTTGTTATCCCTTGACATATTTTTTTGAAGACCCTCAAGGCCTGATGGCACACCTAACTTCTTTTACAGTTTCTCTACAGCAAAAGTTTTAGCATTGTCCCTTTTCTTACACTTTTTTGTATGGCAAAATATAATTTATTTTACTCTGGAAATAAAATTATTTTTTAGAAAATAATCCAGACATGGTGTCATTTTCACTGTATTTCTTTACAGGGAAAATATCAAATCAAATGTTATTAGTCACATGTGCCGACTACAACAGTGAAATGCTTACTTACGAGCCCCTAACCAACAATGCACTTAAAAAAAATATGGATAAGATTAAGAAATAAAAGTAACAAGTAATTAAGAGCAGCAGTAAAATAACAATAGCGAGACTATATACAGGGGGGGTACCGGTACAGAGTCCATGTGTGGGGGCACCGGTTAGTTGAGGTAATATGTACATGTAGGTAGAGTTATTAAAGTGACTATGCATAGATGATAACAATGGAGAGTAGCAGTGGTATAAAAGAGAGGGGGGGGGACAAAGCAAATAGTCTGGGTGTCACGCCCTGACCTTAGAGAGCCTTTTTATTTCTCTATTTGGTTAGGTCAGGGTGTGATTTGGGTGGGCATTCTAGTTTTTCTATTTCTTTGTTGGCTGGGTATGGTTCCCAATCAGAGGCAGCCTTTTTTCCACCTTTAGTTTGTGGGATCTTGATTTTGCATAGTTGCTGTGTAGCCTGCAGAACTTTACGTTCGTTTTGTATTTTGTTGTTTTTCGGTGTTCATTTAATAAATTAAAATGTACTCCTACCACGCTGCACCTTGGTCCAATCCATCTCTAAACGAGCGTGACACTGGGTAGCCATTTGATTAGGTGTTCAGGAGTCTTATGGCTTGGGGATAGAAGCTGTTTAGAAGCCTCTTGGACCTATAGACTTGGCTCTCTGGTACCGCTTGCCGTGCGATAGAGAGAACAGTCTATAACTAAGGTGGCTGGAGTCTTTGACAATTTTTAGGGCCTTCCTCTCACACTGCCTGGTATAGAGGTCCTAGATGGCAGGAAGCGTGGCCCCAGTGATGTACTGACAAGAAATGTACGTGTAGGCAGGTAAATACATTACCTGTATTTGATGTGTCTAAAGCACTCAATCAGTCCTCTATACGTATACTGATGTCCAGGTCCTAAACTTATTGAGCAATACTTGATATCGGTTTCAGTCAGAATTTGATATCACTATTGGCTACCTGTGCTGATTTATCCAGATGCTGTAAAAGAGCTCATCGTATAGACACACATGATTCATAATGCTCAACAGCACCATTATTACCCTAAATGTTTTAGTGTTTAAAATAGCTTTCCCAGAGCATATGTTGGTGCTTTGTACTTGCTGAGTATCTTTTGAAAATGTGAACGGACAACCGTGCAGTGCATTTATCTGGTCTGCTTGGTAGATTAGGGTTAGGCTGCATTTAGACAGGCAGTCCAATTCAGATTCTTTTCCCACTAATTGGTCTTTTGACCAATCACATCAGATATCTTCACATCAGATCTCTTTCGGAGATGGTTTGATTGGTCAGAAGACCAATTAGTGAAAGAAAATCTGAATTGGGCTGCCTGTCTTAACACAGCCATATTGATATGGCTTAAATTTTCTTTTAAGCCATACCAGATGAATTGAGTTAACACTGGTGGAGGGGAAAAAAGTGCAAGGCAGGGTTTTAAGAGGAGGCCTAGAGCTAATCATCACTACTCCAGCCTTCCGAGTGCTTGGCAATACAGTAGCACAGACACAGACAGGAACTATCAGCCCACTCACCTGTCCTATCCGCCACTGGCTGGAGGAAACAAGAGAAACAGTCTTTACATCCCTCTAAGGCTTTCCATCCTTCCTGCGTGTGCAGTGTTCTACCTCTATCTCTTAATTCAAGTAAAAAAACATTGTGCTACAAAATGGGCTCACAATTTCACTGTGTGCATGTTGATAGTTCTGCTTTTACAGCCCTTGATCATAAAAAGAACAACCAAGGAAGTCATAGAACATTTTAAAGATTGCAACATTACGGGATGTGTTTGATGTTGCTTTCTGTTTATAGTCAATTTCTCAGAGACCATATTATTCCAGAGTGTTGGATGTTCACAGCGTTGGATGTCCATTGTAATCCTTGATTACATCCTTGATTGCATGCAGTTGTTTACTGTGGTACAAAGCCAATGGTTTACATCCAAGGGAAAAAGCAAGATATCTGTCAGCAGGACAAAAGACACATTCCCTGCTGTCGATTCTTACAAGGCGATTCGCTATCTTATCCCAAAGCACATTTGCATGTGTTTAAAACCAGTGACAAATGTCTGAAACCAATGCTGGCACAGATTTAGCGGTAACAGTGTTGTGTTCAATACTTATCTGTGTATTGCAGTCTGACCGCAACCCAATTTTTTTCTGGGTCTGGTCTTGTTTGTCGTTGATAGGGATGAGAGTGACAGTTTGTGCGAGTGTGACAGTTTGAGAGTGACAGTTTGTGCGAGTGTGACAGTTTGAGAGTGACAGTTTGTGCAACAGAGAGTTGCGATATAAAGATACATATAAAAATGCATACATAGTTGACAGCACTAGAACTGCAATAAACATTTTATTCTAAGAGGAGAAAGAAAGGAAACAGAGAGGGAAAGCATAAGAAATCTGTGATAAATCACCAACCATTTGAGTACGCAATTATTGAATGCCAGTCTCAAGATGCTGCAAAATCAAACAAGGCAAATAATTGTGCTTTGTTTATCTGTACAGTATGTGTGTGTGTGTGTGCGTGTGCATGTGCGTGTGCGTGTGTGTGTGTGTGTGTGTGTGTGTGTGTGTGTGTGTGTGTGTGTGTGTGTTTACACTGCATCTTATGCTTTGTTTCATGTGGTGATCCATCAGCCGGCTGGCTATTGTATCACACTGCACATAATTCATTTGGGGATTCGTCGCGCAAACTGATTTCTCCAGAGACCTGCACCTTTAGTTTGTTAAAGTACATAGCATTTATTTTATAAATCAAACTAACAACTTCGTAATGTAGCAGATGTACGTAATATACATCCAACAGTCTATCCCTCAGGTGTAGCCTATTAAAGTAGTGCCAGGTCTTTATGATTGCAAACCACCAACATAACCCACATTAAAAAATAGAAATAAATACCTATTCCATTTCATCTTTAGGATATTATTCAAATACTAACATTTACTACAATATTACAAAGTGTTGGTTTCCACACATTTTCTACACATAAATTCATCTTAAAACATTTATTTTGATCTTATAATGACAATAATTAATGATGTTGGTAACTATGACAAGTGTTCTTGTAATCAAATATCACTCTGTAATTAGCATTTGTAAGAGCTTCAAAATATTTGTGAACATACAGGACAAATGTCAAGAGCTACAGTATGGGAGTGCACTCACAGTGCATTACCTTGAAGAACAATATCATCATATTCTCAACTTGGAGTTCACTGCTAAAAGCAACTGATTGCAGCTCTAAAAAATAGAGTATTTTTGCTAATTCCAACCCATTGTTGATGTAAAATGTTTCCTGGGAGTCCTTTAAAGCCATTGTGCCATTTCTCCCAACATTGTCTTCCATTGTGGGTTTTAGCCATCATCATGTCAGACACCACAGTGAGACGCTTCAACAAAGGAGAGATGCTCATGCATGCCAATGACATTGGTTGCAGCATCAGAGGCACCTCAGTTACAAACACACTCCTCGAAATGTATCACACTGAGAATGCTAATGACACCAAAGCCCCACAAACGCAATTATCATTGTTTAAAAAATATATATTTTGCAAGTAACATCCATGCATGACAAGTCTCCTGTCTCAAGGCTTGTTCGTCCCATCCGGTGCTGCCAAACTAATGAATGCTTCACCTTGTGAATCAAACACAGCATCACAAAACATGACAGTTTGAAACTGTAAGTAAGATGGAACTACCATTGTTAGCAACACACTTAAATCCATACATTCCTATTCAAAGGAATATTAATATTCTAGCCCAATGTAGCTTGACTGGGTGACATTTAGAGGAGAACGACAGGTTGATGTTCATTGTCTTACTGTAGAGGTCACAGATTGATTCAGAGAGGTTTGCATAGTTGAGATATGGCCCAGAAAATATACTCTGAACCAGTATCGGTGCGTGGGTAAATTCACTGGGGAAGCCCCATAAAGAAAAGCCATATTACTACCTATGTGTTGTGGTAATTGCATTGTTTGCTCTATAACCTGTTAGTTCATATGCCTTGTGACTGTGATATATAGGCCTAAAGGCCGAGACAATAAGAAGACACAGTGGCAGAATAAACCTTTGTTTTATCACAAAACCAGATAGCAACCTCTGTCCAGTGAAGTCCACAAAGCATATTGCATGTACAGTAACAGACAGTTAAAGTCGGAAGTTTACATACACTTAGGTTGGAGTCATTAAAACTCGTTTTTAAACAACTCCACAAATTTCTTGTAAACAAACGATAGATTTGGCAAGTCGGTTAGGACATCTACTTTGTGCATGATACAATAATTTTTCCAACAATTGTTTACAGACAGATTATTTCACTTATAATTCACTGTATCACAATTCCAGTGGGTCTGAAGTTTACATACACTAGTGTGTGCCTTTAAACAGCTTGGGAAATTCCAGAAAATGATGTCATGGCTTTAGAAGCTTCTGAAAGACGAATTAACATAATTTGCATCAATTGGAGGTGTACCTATGGATGTATTTCAAGGCCTACCTTCAAACTCATTGCCTCTTTGCTTGACATCATGGGAATATCAAAATAAATCAGCCAAGACCTCAGAAAAAAAACTGTAGACCTCCACAAGTCTGGTTCATCCTTGGGAGCATTTTCCAAATGCCACGTTAATCTGTACAAACAATAGTACACAAGTAGAAACACCATGGGACCACGCAGCCGTCAAACCGCTCAGGAAGGAGACGCGTTCTGTCTCCTAGAGATGAACTTACTTTTGGTCTGAAATGTGCAAATCAATCGCAGAACAACAGCAAAAAACCTTGTGAAAATGCTGGAGGAAACAGGTACAACATTTTTTATATCCACAGTAAAACGAGTCCTATAACGACATAACCTGAAAGGCCGCTCAGCAGCCACTGCAGGCCGCTCAGAAGCCACTGCTCCAAAACTGCCATAAAAAAGCCAGACTACGGTTTGCAAATACACATGGGGACAAAGATCATACTTTTTGTAGAAATGTCCTCTGGTCTGATGAAACAAAAATAGAACTGTTTGGCCATAATGACCATCGTTATGTTTGGAGAAAAAGGGGATGCTTGCAAGCCGAAGAACACCATCCCAACCGTGAAGCATGGGGGTGAAGCATGGGGGGCTGCTTTGCTGCAAGAAGGACTGGTGCACTTCACAAAATAGATTGCATCATGAGGAGGAAAATAATGTGAATATATTGAAGCAACATCTCAAGACATCAGTCAGGAAGTTAAAGCTTGGTCTCAAATGGGTCTTCCAAATGGACAATGACCCCAAGCATACTTCCAAAGTTGTGGCAAAATGACTTAAGGACAACAAAGTCAAGGTATTGGAGTGGCCATCACAAAGCCATGACCTCAATCCTATGAAAAATTTGTGGGCAGAACTGAAAAAGCGTGTGCGAGCAAGGAGGCCTACAAACCTGACTCAGTTACACCAGCTCTGTCAGGAGGAATGGGCCAAAATTCACCCAACTTATTGTGGGAAGCTTGTGGAAGGCTACCCGAAACGTTTGACCCAAATTAAACAATTTAAAGGCAATGCTACCAAATACTAATTAAGTGTATGTAAACTTCTGACCCACTGGGAATGTGATGAAAGAAATAAAAGCTGAAATAAATAATTATCTCTACTATTATTCTGACATCACATTCTTAAAATAAAGTGGTGATCCTAACTGAACTAAGAGAGGAATTTTTACTAGGATTAAATGTCAGGAATTGTGAAAAACTGAGTTTAAATGTATTTGGCTAAAGTGTATGTAAACTTCCGACTTCAACTGTACATGACCTACAGCATGATCAACCAAGTTAATGTTTCCGACATATTCGGACCACTTAACAACTATTGATTTAGAACCACAGCGAGTTACCACAAGTTGCGAAGAAAACAGGAGCTGCCTCCACTATTCCAGCACCATTTCATCATCACACCTATGCTTAGTCTATAGAGTGACAACTAAAAGATACTAAAAACAATTTAGTCCAGTCAACGTAAGCTAAATATGATGCGGCTGTCCATGGTTCTGATGTGTGTGTGTGTGTGTGTTGGTGTGTGTGTGTGTGTGTGTGTGTGTGTGTGTGTGTGTGTGTGGTGTGTGTGTGTGTGTGTGGTGTGTGTGTGTGTTGGTGTGTGGTGTGTGTTGTGTGTGTGTGCGTGCGCGTTCGTGCAAGTACAAAAACATGTTGACTCACCCTACTTGTAGAGAAATGCCAATGCCATCCTCTTCTCTTTCATGTTGACAAAACATGTCATACAGTACACGCTTTTAGTTTTTGGCTACTACTTGGCTAAAATGCTTGCTCGCTAGCCTAACTTCCATTCATGGGCGACGTTAGCTAGTTAACATTAGCCTTCTACATCTAGCTACATATTGAACTTCCATCCTCTCAGGCCAGGGGCACAGCAATGTATGAATTAATGGTTGGGTCAGAATCTCGTTATAATCAGTGGCGACCCGTCATTCAGGGCAGGTGGGGCACAGCCCCACATGTTTTCCATGTTATTTTGCCATTAATACGTGTCACATATCAGGTTGCAAACAATGTAAAAATAAATATATCATTGAGTTAATAATGCTGCATACAAACATGGTCTCTTTTTTGTTTTCTTGAGTAAGGCAGCTCCAAAATGCAGGTGTTTCAGCCTAGCTCAGTGCTTTCTGTGGTGGTGGAGCAAGCCGGCAGAAAATACGGAGCGTTGCGCTGTGATTGGCTCAGTGTTCTGTCACTCATGAGGACATTACGTCAACGCCAAGTCTAAGGGTGAGCTAGAAAATTCTAGTCCCTTGGGTGCTGCCATAGAGTTACATTAGAAGTGCCCATCCGAGAAGGCTCAAGGTCATTGGCCACAGATCAAATCACAATATATCTACAGTAGCTTTGATTGGACTGATCATGGCAACATCATACTTTCAAAATCTTAGCTAGCATTCATCATCATCATGAATCAAGTCGACAATCTACTGGCAAATCCATGTTAATCCTTGTCATATGAAGAGAAATAATGAAGAGAAATTATAGATAAAACGTATCGGTGCTCATCGGCCATTGGACATAAACATTACACAACAACTTGGAAATCGCAAATTCAAGGAATCAGTTGCTAACCTCAAGCATTGCAAAGCAATCATTAGCCTGCTAATCAGTGGGGTGGCTGTGTGGTGCCAAGTCTAAGTTTAAAGGTCTCTTTTCCTAGTTTAAAATTATAAGCCTTCAACATTGGCTATGCTGTTAATGAAGCATGATTTGTGTCGCGCTCAAAACAACTGTTAACTCCGAACTGCAAAATCTGACTTTAGTGAGTTCAAGACAACTGTCTTGTATGCTGGATAAAATATGCCAGGGAGATATGTATACTGTAGCTAAGAAAGTAATACTAAGTGTGTGTTGTGTAGTAAGCTGTTAGTAGCCCACGTGCCTCACCCTAATAATTTTGTCTATTTTTCACCTCTTAATTTCGCCTACTGTTCTGACTTGGTGTTGCACATGTAGCCTATAACCTGTTTTTGAGAAGTGTAATCATCGGATATTGTAAGAACTTTCATTGTCTGCTTATATGCCCCCTTTATTTATCCCACGGTTCTTACTTGGTATACAGATAGAATACTGTAAGAACAGCCCATGTCCTGAATTCTGTTGCTGTACATTTCAAAAGTGCTGTTGAACAAATAGTTATATTGACATCGTCCGTCCTAGCTCGCTCATTAATGTCTTAATCTACATTTTGGATCGCCTCTTATCCACTTGTCATCCCCTTATGCCATAAAATGTACATCTCAACTGTCAGTAGAAACCGCATTTGTTTAAGCAAGTCAGCCATATCAGCAATTTTTTTTAAAGAGCAGTAAATGAGGCTGAATGAAATGTTTCGCTGCCAGACAAGGCTCCGCTGACTGATTGCCAGGTGTAGCAGTGTTGGGACTGCTTTTGGGACTGCTTTTGGGACAGCTTTATGTAGGCCCTAACAGTTTGTGGGCACCGTTTGTCACCGTTTCAGTGCAATTAATGCATTGTTTAGTGTTGTGTTGTAGCTTTGCTGGAATGCAACCCACATTTTTTGGGGGCCCCACCAAGATCTACATGCTAAAATCGCCACTGGTTATAATAATTGGCCAGTACAGAAAAATAAGTAAAACCTCAAATCTAAATCCCTATTTCCATCCAGTGGTAATTTAGGAAAGGGGCAATTTTAGCTAGCTGGCTAGCTAACCACCGGATGACAACAATACAACGATATGCAACAATTCAAGTTTTTCTGTCAATGACATATGCTCTCGACGGGATTTGATAAGGAGTGACGACAAATTCAAGCTGGCTTCCCTTGACACTTTTTGGGTGCGCCAGGACCATTCACAGATGAGCTAACTCAGTTTAGCTCAACGCTGATTGGCAAATGTTTTATACTTTTTTTGTCAAGGGAGGATATATGCTCGCTGGCTTTCCTTGCCTTCAATGCTACGGGCGGCAACAATGTCAATCTCGTTTGGACCACATAGCATCAGATAGATGGCCTACACGTAGTGAGACAGAGGGGCGCTGTTTCACTCGCTCAGATGCTTTCTCCTGTGAGATACGTTCAGCCTCTTGTGAATTGAAGAACAATTATGAAACACAGAGAGAAAGATAAATTATTTTATGTTTTGAAAAAAATAAATTGTAGATTTTTGGGGGAAGCCTGGCTTTCCTTGGCATCCATGACTACACCACACTGCTGTGAATAATATCTGACTGTGTTGAAATGCAGCGAAGAACTCCTCATTCTGTTTTTTGGCTACAGTATGTGGTTAAGGCAATGTCTTCCATTTATTATTAGTGATTCTTGAATCCAAGTCTGCTTTACAGCCATGGGACTGAGTACCTCATGAAATCAGATGTGCTCTGAAGGCAACAGAAATTAATGCCTATTGCTCCCCGGTGTACAATTGGATGGACATGCGTGAAATACAATGGAGGCAAAGAAATGAACCGTCCTTAGCTACAATGCCTTAAGTTATCTATTTGGCTAGTTCACGTTACCACAATAGGCATAGAGAATGAGAAGAATAAGAAGAATGCCTGCAATATTTTGTCACCAAGTTCAAAAACACACATAAAATGTATCTAATCTGGACAGCCTTTTTTGCTATGTTTTAAATCCCGAACCATGTGATTCCAATAATCTTTTCATGTTTGAACACATTAAAAGAGACAGCAAGTCTAATAATAAAGACATKATTTAATGGTAAAAGTGAATGACTTTTTAATGTGGCATGAACACAACCACTCATGATGCTTTCATCTGATTGTCAAACAAATCACTTCAAAAAGTAGGCTATCTGTGCATGTTCAGCCACTCCAAAATAATCCAAACAGTGCAATGTATGTACACTTGCACCATTTGATAAATGGAAATAGACATCTGTTACAAAACACCATAGTGTTCCTAATGACATGAACTTCAAATTGGTCGGTAAGCAGTGATGTAATGGTAAAAAAAATAGGTGCTGGGAAAACTCTGATTGCCGGTTGCGGTAAAACAAAAGTAACGCTAGCTATACTTTCAATGCATTTTTCAGAAAAAGGTGGGTAAACTGTGTTTAGTTGCATTTACCCTCCACTAGCTCTACACCACTGCCGGTAGCCAAGGCAATTTTACACACATGAACAAACGCAGAACAGGTAGCTTACATTCAATATAATACACGATTTGAATCAAAACACGTTTGCACCTTAGTTCATGATTTTTCCATAATTCATGAGTTGAATGCTTGGAGTCTTCACAGATCATGTGACAACACTAACTTTCTTTCCTTACATGAATAACATTTATGACATTGTTATTTGTAATTATTAAGCTTTTAACAATTGAATTAGAACATTGAACTTAAACCCTGTATGATTCCTGGATCTTGGAGATCTCAGAAAATGCACTGTAACATTTAATTACATTTCGCCAAGAAAACAGTTCTCAAGGGCACATAAATCCAAAATATTGTAAGCCTATGCCATTGCAAAATCGAATGCTTCTAACCGAAAGAGTCAAATATAGGCCTACTGTCATTAACGTTGGATGGATTGGATGCACATTGGTGTCTAGCTGTACATTAGGCTAGCTGTCTAATGATATTGGTGACCATCATCAGCTGATCCAGTAAAGAAAGCAAATATTGATGGAAAAATAATAAAGCTAAATAAATGGTCTACTTTTTCTGACCACTGACGGTGCAAAGAACACCAGTACCCATGTGCACTTGAAAAACAAAGCAATGAGCGCTCTAAACAGCTGACTGACAAAAGCAAACAATGATAAATCAACAGATAAATCTAATGCATTGGAATAAAGTCTATTTTTATCAAGGACACATGGCAAACAAATGGCAAAAGTGAGCAAGTACAAAGGGAAAAAGATGCGTTTAAAGGAGCTCAGCTGAGGCCGAAATGCAGCGGACAGGGAGACGGTTTGTGCAGCCATGTAGAAATAAATGGTTTAAACCCTGACAGAGAGGTAGGGGTGTTCATTTCATTTGGAAGCTGTTATTTTCATATTTACCACTGTAAAACATATTTTCCACTGCATATTAAACAAATAGGCGAATGGTTAAATTAGCATTATTTGGAGACCCCACAAAGTTTGACTTTTGTTGCATTTAGGGGAGCAAATGTCTCATTCAAGGGAGCTGAGGCCCCCCCCCCCCCCCCCCCCCCCCCCCCCCTTGATTACAAACATTAGCTGCTACCCAATATCTGATCTTGACTTTTGATACATACAAACCGATCACTCTAAAAGTGTTGTTTGGGAGTCTGCCAAAATGACTGCTATTGAAACATTTACTTGGCTCTACTTGAGTGATTGTGCATTTTACACATGTCGATAGATTTTGTTTGTCCTTAATCTTATGACAGTGTGAAATAAAAATATATGGAGATGGGTAATTTATTTTATGACTGACGTTAAATCAAGGTCAGTGTTGTTATTCCCACTACATAACAGACAACAGATAACATTTTTGGATGCCCCCGGTTTGACTATCTTAAAAAGTTTGTGTTCAAAGTGGTGGACTTGAAGCAAAACCTGACATAGAAACCAAGGTGGTACAGTGTTGACAGTCTGTCTGCCGATATCAGAATGCTGAAAAGGGAGAATAGTTTGGAAAAGCTTTTTCTGTCGTTTAGAAATACTTTGTGGGATGTGCACATGTGATCTGATTCACTAAGCTAAGGACCCTGGGACTAAACACCTCCCTCTGCAACTGGATCCTGGACTTCCTGACGGGCCACCCCCAGGTGGTAAGGGTAGGCAACAACACATCTGCCACTCTGATCCTCAACACTGGGACCCATCAGGGGTGCATGCTTAGTCCCCTCCTGTACTCCCTGTTCATTCACTACTGCGTGGCCAAACACGACTCCAACACCCTCATTAAGTTTGCTGACGACACAACAGTAGTAGGCCTGATCACCGACAACAATGAGACAGCCTATAGGGAGGAGGTCAGAGACCTGGCAGTTTGGTGCCAGGACAACAACCTCTCCATCAATGTGAGTAAGACAAAGGAGCTGATCGTGGACTAAAGGAAAAGGAGGGTAGAACAGGCCCTCAGTAACATCGATGGGGCTGAAGTGGAGCAGGTAGAGATCTTCAAGTTCCTTGGTGTCCACATCACCAACAAACTAACATGGTCCAAGCACACCAAGACAGTTGTGAAGAGGGCACGACAAAACCTATTCCCCCTCAGGAGACTGAAAAGATTTAGCATGGGTCCTCAGATCATAAAAAAGTTCTACATCTCCACCATGGAGAGCATCCTGACCGGTTGCATCACCGCCTGGTATGGCAACTGCTATATACTAGGCGGTGTCAGGGGAAGGCCCAAATAATTGTCAAAAACTCCAGTCACCCAAGTCATAGACTGTTCTCTCTGCTACAGCACGGCAAGCGGTACCGGAGCGCCAAGTCTAGGACCAAAAGGCTCCTTAACAGCTTCTACCCCCAAGCCATAAGACTAATCAAATGGCCACCAGGAGTATTTACATTGACTCCCCCACTTTGTTTTTACACTGCTGCTACTCACTGTCTGTTTACTATCTATGCATAGTCACTTTACAAATGACCTCGACTAACCTGTACTCCCGCACATTGACTCTGTATCAGAACCCTTGTATATCGCCTCGTTATTGTTATGTCATTTTATTGTTACCTTTTGATTCTTATTTTTTTTTTACCTCTGTTTATTTAGTAAATATTTTCTTAACTTTATTTCTTGAACTTCATTGTTGGTTAAGAGCTTGTAAGTAAGCATTTCACAGTAAGCTCTACACCTGTTGTATTCAGTGCATGTGACAAATAAAATGTGATTTGATTTTGATTTGATTTGATTTGATTCACCGTTGTAGGAAAATCATATACATTTACCTTAGTACCACTGCCACACACAACCCATGTCACTCCAAGCAAAAAAAATCCTTAAAAGGTTTTATTGAGAAATCCATTTCCAATGTCACTAGACAGATTTATTGGAATGCTGTGCTGAAAGAGCCCCAGTGTACCAGTACGATGAGCCAGTAAAGTGACAAAATGTACAGTAAATGCACATGCTTTTTAACTGAGTACTGGCGCTATTTAATTCCTCCCTTAGGTCTTCAATCACTCACCCATCCATCCGCCTGACAAACACAATTTTCACTGACTCAACATGACTACCATTAAGTTGAAAGCGGAAAGGTTTTGCATTGGAGCGAGGACAGTAATCAGACTCAGACAGGACAACCAGCTATACAAATGATAATTTATGTTAGGATGACACCAGAATGGAACCCAATAAACATCTTTACGATACAAAATTAGATTTTTTAAATGTTATCTCAACAAACCTAACCTCACAAAGACAGCAATGACATATTTTATTATTTTGTGTCTATTACAATTATCTTTATATGATGAATGGTTAAATATAGACAGTGAATATTAATTTGATGACATATGGTAGCCTAATAATGTCAGGTGGTCCCTTGAACCTGGTTATCAGTTAGTTCTACAACAATAGTCAATCACAATTCAATTATGACCAGACAATGGTAATAGATAGCAGCCAATTATAGCAGCCTATAGCCTAAGCCTCCAAGAGCAACTACAGGCTACCCTACTGTAGAAAGCTGTACCTTTAAGGTTGAAATCTTTTCCATATTGCTCGTATCTCAATCCCTTGTAGTTTCAAGCACAAGCTTTGAAAGTTTGACTGGGGGAATTGGGGTGAGAATGAAAACAGTGCCGCTGCTGTTGGGAAAAAAGGGAGAGAGAAAAAACGTTATAAAAGGACTTGAACCTGGGATTTGTTCGTAGACAAATGGTCTTCGTTTAAAATGAACATTGAAGAATTTTGGTGGACATAATTGAGTTTAATTGCGTACAATCTATCAATGTCAGCGATTAAAAGGATAATATATGCAATCGATTTGGATTTTTTGAGTGTAGCTTCGATTAGTTCTTCAACCTTCTCAGTCATGCAGTTAGAATTACGAACATTGATGTTTGGAATTGTAACAGTGCTGGTATTATTTTTGATCATTGCTGATATTGCTGAAGTCGAGAAAGAAATTGCGTAAGTATAGCGGTGGATTCTGATTCGAGTTGTTCATGCATTTTGTTGCACGTGTTATCTAGATGTTAAAATGCATTATTCAGATAAATATAATTATCTCGTGTTCATATAAAATTGTTAGATTCAGCGTTATCTTCACTCATTCAGTTTAGAACTTTAGAAGATGTTGAGCGCTCCTCTTACATTTCTTCAGTAGGATGCATGTAGATTTTTGTGCATTTCAAGGTTACAAACCCCTGTGCATGTATTGATACGTTCTACTCCTATTCCTTTACATCTTTGAAAAAATGTGCAATCTAGAACCTAAAAAGATTATTCGACTGTCCCCATAGGATTGAAGAACCCTTTTTGGTTCCAGGTAGAACCTTTTGGTTCCAGGTAGAACTCTTGTGTTCTATGTAGAACCCTTTCTACAGGTGGTTCTACCTGGAATCGAAAAGGGTTCTCCTATGTGGACAGCCGAAGAACCCTTTTGGAACCCTTTTTTCAAAGAGCGTAGTCTTTGGTTTTTAATCGAACCATTCACTTTAGCTGTTCCTTTGTTTGTGATATCCCAGTGTAATAATGCAATTGATGACAGCTGTTCAACAGACGCTCAATACCTGTATCTCCAAAGAGCAATTTGTGTGAAGTGTAGCCTCCATGCATTATACAGTAGGCTATAGTATCTTTAAGGACTACCTTCAGATCCTAGGTGTGTGTGTGTGTGTGTGTGTGTGTGTGTGTGTGTGTGTGTGTGTGTGTGTGTGTGTGTGTGTGTGTGTGTGTGTGT
>NC_036842.1:67145853-67286408 GCF_002910315.2 Salvelinus sp. IW2-2015 | reverse complement strand
GTGCGTGCGTGCGTGCGCGCGCGCGTGCGTGCGTGCGTGCGTGCGTGCGTGCGTGCGCATGTGTGTATACGTGTACTCTTGGCACTTAACTTATGGGGTGCATGGATTAACTAATTTCTACAAAACCAGGGGAGTTTTTGGGGGGGGGAGACAATGTGCTGGTAATCAGATAGTTTCAGGTGTAACTCTACACTGTTAACTCTCTTCACTGCATAATACTGAACTCTCTAACAGCTGTGTCAACTGGATTTTGCTCTAATTCTATTGCATTTTCATAATAAAAACAGTCTGTATAGTCACTGTTTTAGAAGAGATACTAACACAATAGAACAGACCACTGTATCAAAAGGAACCAGTCCAATAATTGGAAGCCCATTTTTCTTTCCACATCAAACCTTGAATCAATAGCATCATCAGGCTGAGCTGAGACACCCCAGGGCTTCGTGACAAATGGCATGCGCTTGGTGGTTTTGTTCCACACTTCAGTGTATCCTGTTTGCACTCCAGCTCCAGTCATGTCATGGTAGAGGGCTGTTTGGTGGGTGGCTGTGCAGATAGGAGATTACTGTTTGATTTGTTACTGAGAGAGCAACAGACTGGTGACAGAAGAAACAGTTTGCCTTTCTCCAGACATAATTGAGCCCTGCAGCAGAAATCCTCTATTACACAAATACAACTCTTGAAGCTTGGAAGATACATGTGCTGTAAACCGTTCTGCCTTGGAGACTTCTGGGGCTGGAGAGAATGATAGCACAAGTGTCAAGGCTAAATGTTAAGCAGCTGGAACAGTTGGTATGCAGTACTTTGTCTTACGGTTCAGAAATGACCAGGTATTTATTAACAAACTTATGGTGGTAATTACACAGTAATAATCATGTTTATATGGTAATTACATGGTAAGAACCAATGAATTACAAATGTTTCATGAAGGAGCTTGCCTATATTAGTGCATATCTCCATTCCAAGAACAATAGAATAGCTGTGTTGCTCCCCAGATAGCACAGCTAGGCCTGTCACATTCATTTCAGCAGATTGAATGCTCCTAGCTCCTGGTCTGCCGCCTGGTATATTAGTGATTCTCCTTGCCTCTGTAATAACTGACACAAGATGCAATTGCACATACCTAATTGGGATTTTCACTGTCCATTTGCACCTTCCAATTAGTGGAGCAATAGTATTATGGTACTGAGTGCTTGCTCTAATTGATTTTCTAGAGCTTTATAGTTTTACACACCCCGTGAGAGTTGGGTTTTTGAAGCAGATATGTGATGAGATTTTATCGTGTTTTCTTTATTATGTTGAGATTGTGGTCATAAAAGGCAATGATGATGTATCTAATGTTGTATATCTTGAACAGTAGTCCATGCTACTCATAGAGTACAGTTAATATACCATTCAGGTTGATCTTTACAGGATGTGTAGGTGATCTTGACCGACTACACGTTTTTATCCAGACTCGGCAACAGTCAGATTGGTAGATCAGTTGGCATGTCCTGTTTTTTTCCCTTAGGTACATAAGATACCTGAGACATTGAGATATCTCGCCCTACCAGGGATCATGTGACACATTGCCTACATACCTCTTTAATGACAAGCATGGCCTTCAGCGCACATTTTCCAGTATTATATCAATGTAATGGCTGTTCTGTGTCACCATCTGACTGCATTTTGATGCATGCTCTTGTCCTTCATGTTCACGTCAGCGTGATGAGCCTACTGCTCATCTAAATACACATTAAGAGCATAGCCATATACCATATTCTGACAGCTTGAGTTACAGTGGGGAGAACAAGTATTTGATACACTGCCGATTTTGCAGGTTTTCCTACTTACAAAGCATGTAGAGGTCTGTAATTTTTATCATAGGTACACTTCAACTCTGAGAGACGGTATCTAAAACAAAAATCCAGAAAATCACATTGTATGATTTTTAAGTAATTCATTTGCATTTTATTGCATGACATAAGTATTTGATACATCAGAAAAGCAGAACTTAATATTTGGTACAGAAACATTTGTTTACAATTACAGAGATCATACGTTTCCTGTAGTTCTTGACCAGGTTTGCACACACTGCAGCAGGGATTTTGGCCCACTCCTCCATACAGACCTTCTCCAGATCCTTCAGGTTTCGGGGCTGTCGCTGGGCAATACGGACTTTCAGCTCCCTCCAAAGATTTTCTATTGGGTTCAGGTCTGGAGACTGGCTAGGCCACTCCAGGACCTTGAGATGCTTCTTACGGAGCCACTCCTTAGTTGCCCTGGCTGTGTGTTTCGGGTCGTTTGTCATGCTGGAAGACCCAGCCACGACCCATCTTCAATGCTCTTACTGAGGGAAGGAGGTTGTTGGCCAAGATCTCGCGACTACATGGCCCCATCCATCCTCCCCTCAATACGGTGCAGTCGTCCTGTCCTCTTTGCAGAAAAGCATCCCCAAAGAATGATGTTTCCACCTACATGCTTCACGGTTGGGATGGTGTTCTTGGGGTTGTACTCATCCTTCTTCTTCCTCCAAACACGGCGAGTGGAGTTTAGACCAAAAAGCTCTATTTTTGTCTCATCAGACCACATGACCTTCTCCCATTCTCCTCTGGAACATCCAGATGGTATGGCAAACTTCAGACAGGGCCTGGACATGCGCTGGCTTGAGCAGGGGACCTTGCGTGCGCTGCAGATTTTAATCCATGACGGCGTAGTGTGTTACTAATGGTTTTCTTTGAGACTGTGGTCCCAGCTCTCTTCAGGTCATTTACCAGGTCCTGCCGTGTAGTTTTGGGCTGATCCCTCACCTTCCTCATGATCATGATGCCCCACAAGGTGAGATCTTGCATGGAGCCCCAGACCGAGGCTGATTGACCGTCATCTTGAACTTCTTCCATTTTCTAATAATTGCGCCAACAGTTGTTGCCTTCTCACCAAGCTGCTTGACTATTGTCCTGTAGCCCATTCCAGCCTTGTGCAGGTCTACAATTCTATCCCTGATGTCCTTACACAGCTCCCTGGTCTTGGCCATTGTGGAGAGGTTGGAGTCTGTTTGATTGAGTGTGTGGACAGGTGTCTTTTATACAGGTAACGAGTTCAAACAGGTGCAGTTAATACAGGTAATGAGTGGAGAACAGGAGGGCTTCTTAAAGAAAAACGAACAGGTCTGTGAGAGCCGGAATTCTTACTGGTTGGTAGGTGATCAAATACTTATGTCATGCAATAAAATGCAAACTCATTACTTAAAAATCATACAATGTGATTTTCTGGATTTTTGTTTTAGATTCCGTCTCTCACAGTTGAAGTGTACCTATGATAAAAATTACAGACCTCTACATGCTTTGTAAGTAGGAAAACCCGCAAAATCGGCAGTGTATCAAATACTTGTTCTCCCCACTGTATATGCCTGGAATTTGATTAAACCAGCTCTTGCCCCTCACACTTCATGTTCTGCACGATTCCAGTCATCTAACAAACAATATTTTTTGTACAGTTATTATTATTTTTTTAACAATACACTACATACACATACAAACAATATTGTGAATTATTCTGATGGTGGCTATAATTACTTTTTTCTTGGTCTAGAAATCTTGGAGGTTCCAGAGAATTGTACTTGCACAGCCTCATTCCCAAGCCAAACAGGTTTGTCAGGCTGGTCTGCCCCTTCCTCCATTGCCTCCTGATTTTGTAATACTCATCAATTCTGTTATTCTAGCTTTTTATTTGCTACCCTTCAGAGCTCATATGCTTGCAGACATGTAAAATAATTAACAGACTTAATACACATGAACATATCAGCAATCTCCTTACCCTATAATTGGGTTTTGCCCTAAGGCAAGAGAATGAACCTGAATAAAAAACATTAAATTGCTTGTTTCCATAGAAACATGTAAGACCTATGAGATTTGGGAAAGCTGCATGGATTACAGAATTGTGTGTATCTAATTAAAATAATTAATAAATCACATAATTGATGTACAATCTCTGATGTGTACTGAACAAAAATATGAATGCAACATGCAACAATTTCAAAGATTTTACTGAGTTACAGTTCATATAAGGAAATTAGTCAATTAAAATAAATTCATTAGGCCCTAATCTATGTATTTCACATGACTGGGAATACAGATATGCATCTGTTGGTCATAGATACACTACATGAACAAAAGTAAGTGGGCACCTGCTCGTCGAACATCTCATTCCAAATTCATGGGCATTAATATGGAGTTGGTCCCCCCTTTGCTGCTGCTGGGAAGGCTTTCCACTAGATGTTGGAACATTGCTGTGGGGACTTGCTTCCATTCAGCCACAAGAGCGTTAGTGAGGTTGAGCACTGATGTTGGGCGATTAGGCCTGGCTCGCAGTCGGAGTTCCAATTCATCCCAAAGGTGTTTGATGGTGTTGAGGTCAGGGCTCTGTGCAGGCTAGTCAAGTTCTTTCACACCGATCTCAACAAACCATTTCTGCATGGACCTCGCTTTGTGCACGTGGGCATTGACATGCTGAAACAGGAAAGGGCCTTCCCCAAACTGTTGCCACAAAGTTGGAAGCACAGAATCGTCTATAATGTCATTGTATGCTGTAGCGTTAAGATTTCCCTTCACTGGAACTAAGGGGCCTAGCCCGAACTATGAAAAACAGCCCCAGACCATTATTCCTCCCGCCGACGCTGGGCATTGGGCATGGTGATCTCAGGCTTGTGTGCGGAAACCCATTTCATGAAGCTCCCGACAAACAGTACTTGTGATGACGTTGCTTCCAGAGGCTGTTTGGAACTCGGTAGTGAGTGTTGCAGACGCTATGCTCTTCATTACTAGGCTGTCCCGTTCTGTGAGCTTGTGTGAACTACCACTTCGTTGCTGAGCCGTTGTTGCTCCTAGATGTTTCCATTTCACAATAACAGCACTTACAGTTAACCGGAGCAGCTCTAGAAGAGCAGAAATTTGACAAACTGACTTGTTGGAAAGGTGGCATCCTTATGACGGTGCTACGTTGAAAGTCACTAAGCTCTTCAGTAAGCCCATTCTACTGCCAATCTTTGTCTATGAAGATTGCATGACTGTGTGCACGGTTTTATACACCTGTCAGCAACTGGTGTGGCTGAAATAGCCAAATCCACAAATTTAAAGAGGTATCCACATACTTTTGTATATATAGTGTACCTTAAAAGAAGGTAGTGGCGTGGATAAGAAAACCAGGCAGTATATGGTATGAGTTACCACCATTTACCTCATGCAGCATGACACATCTCCTTTGCATAGAGTTGATCAGGCTGTTGATTGTGGCCTGTGGAATGTTGTCCCACTCCTCTTCAATGGCTGTGCGAGGTTGCCGATATTGGCAGGAACTGGGACACGCTGTTGTACAGATCATCCCAAACATGCTCAATGGGTGACATGTCTGGTGAGTATGCAGGCCATGGAAGAACTGAGACATTTTCAGCTTGTGTACAGATCCTTTCGACATGTGGCCGTGCATTATTAGGTGATGGTGGCACGACAATGGGCCTCAGGATCTTATCACAGTATCTCTGTGCATTCAAATTGCCATTGATAAAATGCAATTGTGTTCATTGTCCGTAGTTTACGCCTGCCCATACCATAACCCCACCGCCACCATGGGGCACTCTGTTCACAACGTTGACATCAGCAAACCACTCACCCACACGATGCCATACACGTGGTATGCGGTTGTGAGGCCGATTAGACGTACTGCGAAATTATATAAATGGACGTTGGAGGCGGCTTATGGTAAGAAATGAACATTAAATTCTCTGCCAACAGCTCTGGTGGACGTTCCTGCAGTTATCATGCCAATTGCATGCTCCCTCAAAACTAGAGACATCTGTGGCATTGTATTGTGTGAAAAAAATTTGCTTTTATTGTCCCCAGCACAAGGTGCACCTGTGTAATGATCATGCTGTTTAATCAGCTTATTGATATGCCACACCTGTCAGGTGGATGGATTATTTTGGCAAAGGAGAAATGCTCACTAACAGAGAGACATTTTTGTGCCTATGGAACATTTCTGGGATCATTATTTCAGCTCATGAAACATGGGACCGTCACTTTACATGTTGTGTTTATATTTTTGTCCAGTTTAAAAATGATAAACATAGAAATTCCCTGGGGTTTGAAAATAAGTCTCATTAATGATGTCATGAAATGGACTATAGGGCTTTCATTACACGTTTTATGGCTTTACACACAGGACATGGTTGTTCATTCACACTGCTTTTTTAAGTGATGACATTAATTCTTATATCACATGTATCAAAGTCATGTTGCCCTTAATTTAGGATTAATGCCTCTCTGTCCTGTTGTAGAAATGTAGCAGTGAAGGTCAATCCTAAACCTTTAGTCAGTGAAGGGGAGGACAAGAGACCTGCTTCTCCTTCATACTTGAATAATACCACCAAGCTCTCTACAGATAACTGGACGTTCAACAGGACCCTCTCCAATCTCATCAGGTAGGCCAACCTCTGCATTGGTCTCCATCAGATCTCACACTCCTCTATGCTAGGTATTCCCTCATGGATAACGTATTTTCTTTCTATAGGAAGAACATCCTGAGGTTCTTTGACCCAGAGAGGGACATCTCTATTCTGAAGGGCACATTGAAACCTGGAGATATCATCCACTACATCTTTGATCGTCAGAGCACTACCAATATCTCAGAAAACCTATACCAGTTGCTGCCCACTGCATCCCCCATGAAGAACCAGCACCACAGGCGTTGTGCCATCATAGGGAACTCTGGGATCCTACTCAACAGCAGCTGTGGGCCAGAGATAGACTCGTATGACTTTGTTATCAGGTAAGATGTGCTCTCGTTCTCTGTGGTCGACGTGAGTAAGTCATTTAAGCATGTTAACTCTCGCAGGGCTGCCGGCCCAGACAGTATCCCTAGCCGCGTCCTCAGAGCATATACAGACCAGCTGGCTGGAGTGTTTACTCTCCATATCCCAATCTGTTGTCCCCACTTGATTCAAGATGTTCACAATTGTTCCTGTACCCAAGACAGGGAAAGGAACTGATCTGATGAAGTGCTTTGAGAGGCTAGTTAAGAACCATATCACCTCCACCTTATCAGACACCCTAGACCCACTACAATTCCCATATTGGCCCATACAGATCACCATTGCACTGCACACTGCCCTATCCCATCTGGACAAGAGGAATACCTACATTATATACACTGAGTGTACAAAACAAAACCTTTTGCCCTCAGAACAGCCTTGATTAGTCGTGGCATGGACTACACAAGGTGTTGAAAGCGTTCCACAGGGATGCTGGCCCATGTTGACTCCAATGTTTCCCACAGTTGTGTCAAGTTGGCTGGATGTCCTTTGGGTGGTGGACCATTCTTGATACACACAGGAAACTGTTGAGCATGAAACCACCAGCAGAATTGCAGTTCTTGACACACTCAGACTGGTACGCCTGGCACCTACTACCATACCCCATTTAAAGGCACTTACATCTTTTGTCTTGCCCATTCACCCTCTGAATGGCACACAAACACAATCCATGTATTAATTGTCTTAAGGCTTAAAAATCCTTCTTTAACCGGTCTCTTCCACTTCATCTACACTGATTGAAGTGGATTTAACAGTTGACATCAATAAGGGATCATAGTTTTCACCTGGATTCACCTGGTCAGTCTATGTCATGGAAAGAGCAGATGTTCCTAATGTTTTGTACACTCTCAGTACTGTATTCTACTAATGGCTCAACCTATATAATGTTATTTTTTTTTCTGGATTATGTGTGTATTGTTTTTTTACTGCACTGTTGGAACTAGAAACACAAGCATTTCGCTGGACCTGCGATAACATCTGCAAATCTGTGTACACGACCAATAAACTTTTATTTTATTTGGTTCTTATCAGGGGCGCATATTATTATTTATTTTTTCCAGTCGGATAAACACTCCAAACAGCCTACACGACCGCTCGGAGGCGTCCGCATGGTCCCAAAGCACACCAATGCCTCGTGTTGTATCACATTCCAATGATAAAACTGTGGGGGACAAAAATGCCATTTAAAAATGTGATGGGGACATATCCCCCCCTACATCCCCAGTGAAAGTTGCACCCCTGGTTCTTATAACAGCTATTGCATGAAATGAATTGATGCAGGTGAGTTTCAATATAGTGTTGTTATTTCCATTTAATCAAATTATCTTCTTGTACACAGTAAATTCTCCAGTGTTAAATTCAACACTAGTCCAGTGTCTATACCGGTCCTCACTTTTCAGTGTTAAATTAACACACTGCTTAGTGTAAAGCCTTATTTGCATATTTCCCACAGAGCTTTGCCTTCCAAGTGAATTGTAGAGTTACCACCCATGACTGTATTTGTTAGTGACAGACAGGGGTGCAAATTTGGTTTTAGAAGTGGTGGGGACATAAATCTTTTTTTTTTTTATCCAGTCGGATAAACACTCCAAACAGCCTACCCGATTTTACGGAGGTGTCCGCATGATCCTAAAGCACACCATTGCATCGTTTTGTATCACATTCCAATTATAAAACTGGGGGGGACAAAAATCAAATTTCAGAATTTGGGCGGGATATGTCCCCCCCATCCCCAGTGAAAGTTGCACCCCTGGTGACAGAGACATGGTTGTTGCATTCTTACATTTTTGGTCCTGTGGCCTCCTAAGTGAATATGGTATCATTAAATTAAAATATTTAACGCAATACAACACATATTTCATAAGGCCTTATTTTGAGGGCTTAGTTTTATCCTAATACAGTGGGCTGAAAATCATGGTTTACAGGCAACACCAGGCCTGCAAGTAACATTATGCTGGCTTGCAAAGTGATGTGTAATTCCTATTGGAATCCTGCCAGAGTTTGCGATATCCAACCATTTTTATTCACCCGCAACCTGCATTTAGAATGACTGCCAGGGTTTGGAAGACTAAAATATAAGACTACCTAAAGCATCGAAACTGGAACAACCATTTCAGTAACGGGTGCAACAAGTCCCAGTAACTGATTGGATTTGTTTAGAAAAATGTATGTTATTTATATTCGAGACGCATAATATTAATTAATCAATCAATGTACTGTACATGCAAAAACATGGAAACATTTGAAACAAACAATTGTTAAAATCTACCTGCAATAGAGCATTCTGGTAAATATGATAATTTTGGGGCGTGATTTTGGTTTAAGATTGGTTATTAACATCAACACTGGGATTCTTTTACATGAATGAGTGTTAACATAATTTTACAGCTGAATCAACACTAGCAATGTTACACTGAGAAATCAAGACTAGGTAATACGGGCCAATTTGCTGTGTATAGAAGTGAATGAGTTAATTTATCATTGAATTTGCAGTGGAATATTCAGGATAGTAATGAGGCTCTCTCTATTAAAGCACTATACATCTTTATACTCATAACTTTTATGTAAGCACAGTCCCTTAGATTTCACAAATACTTTACATTGAGGATTCAATGCCACTGCTCTATAACATATTCTCCACACCTTTGAAATGCCTGCTACTTTTAGAAATGAGCAGCAGTACTTACAGCAATTAAATACCTGCTGGGTAAATGTGACATTTTCAAAAGCTACTGCTATCCACCCGAAATGTAATGAGGTGCTTTAGAGAAGCACTGCCATTTGTTCCTAGGACTGCTACACTCATTTACCAAGGGAGAATGTCTGTCTGAAACCATCCGTCAATGCTGCTCTGTGCTAGTGTGTCAGCAAACGGCTTTCTGTGAGTGGGTTATTTATTGCTATATAACTGCTTTGTCTGTCAGTATAGCAACAGAGAAAGTACAGCTATGCATAGCAATTGTACAACTACAGATGTTATAGGGGGAAGAAATCCAAGGTTGCCTAACTGTGTCCACACTACAGCAAGGCACTGTGACAGTGGCGGTCGGTGCCGTTTCAGATGAGGGAGGATGATTTCTTTTTTAATGAGCATGGCTTTATTTCTATTACAGCATATTGGATGATTGTCATTCATATTCCATTCACCCAGCTCAATGTAACATCGATAGGTTTAGGCTACTACATGATAGACCAATTTTCCCTATACCCATCATGAGGTTGCTACAACCTAACCTATGAATAAAAGTTTACAATGTAGGTGCACAGGTCGAGAGATTTTTGACTAATCAAGGTGACAGACTTTGACACATTCAATACGCCTTGCACACTCTTGCCTGCATCTAGCTGATCTAGGGTGAAATCATTAGTCCAACAGTTACAAATTAGAGTTTTTATTGGACAAATTCAGGCATGTTTATCCCGATTCCGTTTGCTTCCATTTAAGAAGCGCTTTTCAACAGAATCGGCAGAATGAATACACCACTGATCACACGCAAACACAGTTCACTTTCATAACAGCCACATAAAAACAGCATGATCACTGCTCGTTGTATATATAATTCCTTCTCGCAACTATCTACGCCCTCTCCTCCTGTCATCTTTTCCCTTCGCTTGTGGATTTCAGTGCACAACACAGCAGCTTTCTGTGACCAGGCAAAAATGCCTCCACTGCATCGTGAGCATGGGTAATTAGAAAGTAGAGCACATAAATCAGGGGTTTCAAACTCATTCCATGGAGGGCCTAGTGTCTGCTGGTTTTTGGTTGTTCCTTTCAATTAAGACCTAGACAACCAGGTGAGGGGAGTTCCTTACTAATTAGTGACCTTAATTAATCAATCAAGTACAAGGGAGGAGCGAAAACCCGCAGCCACTCGGCCCAGTTGTGGAATGAGTTTGACATATGACATAAATTAATGATGAATAGAGGCATCTGAACGAATGGGAATTGGGAAATGTGCGAAACCATATCAATATTTCACAGATTTTTTGGGATGGGAATCATAGTATATATTGTATCTTTTGATTCCTGTACAACAATTGCAAAACTGTAGCAAGGCAGTGGATTTCTGCTGATATATTTGTACTGCTGTAATGAGATTGGGATATTTGAAGTCCCTCATTACTTTGGGAAGGTGTTTTTCCCCATCCTCCTTGTGTAACTTGATCTACCGTCTGCATATGCAGAGCCATACTGTATGCCTCTATGGTGGAAGAGTAAATCCCCAACCTCCCTGCTGCTGGAGTGTCAGATCAACAGGGAAACGGAAAGACAGGTCAGGATGGGTTTGCAGAGAAAGACATAGCTTAGTAGGGGCCGTTAGCTGGGAGGGAGTGATGAGGGATTTGCTGAGGTATTCAGGTAGGGAGATAATGCCTCTGCTCACAGCAGTGCTCAGTTAAACCCGACTCTGGCTCTCACACAGCCTCACATTATTTATTTTTATAGATACAGGACATTTTATTTCCCCTTAGGTCATTATCTCTCGGTGCATTGGTATAGTATAGTAATTACTTTTCCTGAGGTCAGTCAAGTAACCTTCTTTGGACACGATACCAACACACAGCAGGATGACACATGGAATACATTCATTAGGGTTTTCAGTTGCAGTTCACCCCTGAGCTAGCTGTGTTTGGTGTAGGGTTGTTCTTGGCTGACTGATTATGTGCTTAATGTATGTTGAACAATGTCAGAGCTACCTAAATTAGTGTATGTGGAGTTTACAAATCTTCATGGAGTTTATGGAGGACAGTAGGATTGGGTTCTGTGGTTTGACCTTAATATTTGTGAAAGACTAATCAAATGGACTAAGTGATAGCAGAGTAATTTAGATAAATGTATCTTTGCAGATGTAATCTGGCGCCAGTGGAGGAGTATGCTGGGGATGTGGGCCAGCGCACCAACCTTGTGACCATGAACCCATCTGTGGTGCAGCGGGCCTTCCAGGACCTGGCCAGTGAGGAGTGGAGGGAGCGCTTCCTGCAGCGGCTCCGGAGCCTCAGCGGCAGCGTACTGTGGATCCCAGCCTTCATGGCCAAGGGAGGAGAGGAGAGGGTGGAGTGGGCCATCCGTCTCATCCTGCTGCACACGGTGGATGTGCACACCGCCTTCCCCTCACTGCGCCTTCTCCATGCTGTCAGAGGGTAAGACAAGGAGGGAACGCGTGTGCTCTTTGTGACACTGAAGCTCGTAGTCTGTACACCTGTGAGCTCCACAATCCAGGGCCTGGCAGCCACTAATTAAGCAGCAGTTCACAGGTCCCCTGCTATTTATAAACAGAGTATTAGAGCTACTCAATAGGCCATTGGTGACCAACTTACTGCTGCTGGCCTCTCTGCCTGCTGTTGAATTTGCAGGAGGACAGCTAGCCAGCAGAAGTGTTGTTTTTTTGTAGTGTATTTTGACAAAAAGCCTTGAATCTTTTCTGAAAGGGCAATAAATGTTTTGAAATGCAGGGAAAACGCTGTTAGAAATGCAGTACATGTCTATGACCTTTTAGCTACAGTGGTGCTTGATAAATGCCAAACTGAATACTTTCCCCTGGGTTTCTGCTTCTCTGAGTACTAGATAGATCCACCATTGACCTCCTGCAAGTCCTAGGCCACTGCTAGGTCACTGGGCTCCTCTTAGAGTATCTTGAAGTCCAGGTAGGCCATGCTGGGCTGGGGGCCTGTGAGTGAGAGGACCAGATGGGGCTTGCATTGTGACTGCAGGCCCAAGACCTGTCTCTCTTATTACAATTTTGTTCCTCTTCTTGAGCCCACTGGCGCCTCAGCATACATCCACCCAGAGAGCTGAGTGAAAGACACCACATAGGGAGAGAAAGGGTGCTTATTGTATGGGCTTATTCAAGGGTGAGTGGACTGCCATTGTAGTGCTAAGAATGCAGAGGGTTCAGTGCTTTCTAATGGATATTGGCTTCAATGCACACATCCTCTTTATCAGGGCTTCAGATCATCTTCAACACGATTGTATTCTTGCTATGTGTTATCTGTCATAGGACCTTGGCGTGTGCAAGTGTCCACTAGTTTTATAAGTTCTGTAGATTTATTTTCCAGATACAAAGGAAAATATTGAACACTGAGAAATAGCTCTATCCTAAAATAAAGATTCCAAAGATTTCCTCTTGGGTATTTTTTTCAGATGTCAGGTACCTCTTGAGTGCCTTAAAATACCTTTAGCTTGGTTATATAACTATCTTGCTCCATTCTTCAGGTATTGGCTGACCAACAACATCCAGATAAAGAGACCCACCACTGGTCTACTGATGTACACCATGGCCACTCGCTTCTGTGAGGAGATCCACCTGTACGGTTTCTGGCCTTTCCCTCAGGATTCACAGGGGAAACCAGTGAAGTACCATTACTATGACACTCTGACCTACGAGTACACGTCCCATGCCAGTCCGCACACCATGCCACTGGAGTTCAGGACCCTGAGTTCACTCCACAGACAGGGGGCGCTGCGTCTCCACACTGGCTCTTGTGGTGTAGGAACATAATCTAAAAACACAGCAAGGAATGTACTGTATGTCTCCATCAAAATGACCCTTACGCTTTTGGGAAAATACCTCCTGCTCAGTTGATGTCTGTCACACACGGACATCTCAGAGGAAATACTTCCTGTATTAAACTGTAGGACATTTTTATGTAGCTGTGAATTTAGTTGAACGACAGTATGCAGGATACTGCATATCTTATTTGGGCTCACATTGTTGTCCTACAAGAGAGCACTGAAGAGTTTTTAACATTTCTACAGTAACCTGTGAACATTTTACCTAAAACAGACACTTTTTAATTTGTTAAAAAATAACAAATTTATGTTGGTATATGCTTTTTTCAACAAGAATACTTTTTCTTTTTACATGGAATGTGTTTTGTAAAATGTATATAATTACAACATTTATAAAAAACTTCCAAGGGCTTTGTGATTGTAAATTTAACTACTAAGTTATCAATAATGTTTGTCTTGATATTTTTGTAATTATTCCTTTGAATTATACGATAAATCTACTTCATCACTACTGTTGGAGACATCATATCAGACAGATCCAAGGAAGGAGCACCAGCCTGCAGAGCACTGATTGAGCCACAAGATGGAAGCACTTCTTCATAAGGAAACTATGAATAGTAGTGCATTTAGTTTTCCACATTTAGTTTATTAGTGAACATGGGTTCAACTACATACTACTGTGTGATGTTTTGTTAGCTCTCACCTTAAATTGGGAATTGTATTATTTAAAGAGTAGCCTAATAGTGTAGGCCTAGTTTCTTATTTTTGCCTTAACTTCTTCCTCATCAAGGAAACCGGTTTGTGGTATTTGGAAATCGAGACCGTGGGACTATAAGGTTATATCTGCACAAAGCATGGTTCTGAGATATTGAGAATTACATTTTTCACATCCCAGATCTCAGAAATGTTTTGTAGTGAATTATTTGCTTTCATAACCCATTAAGGTCCTCGCCATCAAGGTACCTAAAGTGCAGAGTATCCCAATTCTAAGACATTTGTCAATCTTTTTTTTGTGTGGGGTACACAGGATGTTAAAATGATGTCAATTTCAATAGAAAAGTACAGATATTTAATGATTAAATAAAGAGAATACCCTTCATTATTTCTAATCACATTATCAAATATATTAATTCATGTTCATCACACATTTGTTAAAGAGATAGCATCCTATGGATAACTAGCAACATCTCACAGGTAAAGGACCACCTAAAGAGCAACTCTATGTGAATAACTCATTTTTTACCAACATGTCAGAATCTTGTAGTCCCCAGGTTATGAAATACAGTATCGCATTTCTTTCCTTGTTCTGTTTAGGGTGTGAAGTATAACGAGGCTTTGAATGTAGTGTTTAAGAAATAGCTGCATGCAGCAATCACTGAGATTAAATCACCAATGTTGGAAAAGATAGAAAATAATAACCAAAATAAATAACAGATGTTTAAGCAGCTTCACAGCTTATTAAATGGTCCTACAGATGATCTACAGAGCTCTTAAAGCCACGGGACTCAAGTCATCCAGGGCAGACATTGGCTATTATTAGTTTACCTACTGCTTAGTCTGAGGCGGTGCACTGTAGTAATATTGAATAGAGGCACTCAACTGGAATGCAAAATGTTTAAGCGATAACAGTCAGACAGGGAACACACCCAGCTGTTCACACACTACTGTTTACACAGGAACAGCCAACAGCAAACTCCTGAACACAAACTCCTGAACGGTTCCTTGGGGGTTTGACAATTTCTTCTTAGGAATTTGCCTCTTAAGACCATTTTCAAGTCTAGGTGTGTTAAAAGACCTTGTGTTGATGTTGGCTAATGCTGTGCAGATATTCAGAAGGTTGTGCTTGTTTTGTTGTTGTTTTACTATTTGTCTTAAGAAAAAAAAAAAACTCAGCAATCTACACACAATACCCTATAATGACAAAGCAAAAACAGGTATTTAGAATTTTTTGCAAATATATAAAAATAAAAAAACAGAAATACCTTATTTACATAAGTATTCAGACCGTTTGCTATGAGACTCGAAATTGAGCTTAGATGCATCCTGTTTCCATTGATCATCCTTGAAATTAAAAATAATTGTCCATAGAGCTCCGAGACAGGATTGTGTAGAGGAACAGATTTGGGTAAGGGTACCAATACATTTCTGCATCATGGAAGGTCCCCAAGAACACAGTGGCCTCCATCATTCTTAAATGGAAGAAGTTTTGAACCACCAAGACTCTTCCTAGAGTTGGCGACCTGGCCAAACTGAGCAATCAGGGGAGAAGGTCCTTGGTCAGGGAGGTGACCAAGAACCTGATGGTCACTGACAGAGCTCTAGAGTTCCTCTGTGGAGATGGGAGAAACTTCCAGAAGGACAACCATCTCTGCAGCACTCCACCAATTAGGCCTTTATGGTAGAGTGGCCAGACGGAAGCCACTCCTCAGTAAAAGGCACATGACATCCCGCTTGGAGTTTGCCAAAAGTCACCTAAAGACTCTCAGACCATGAGAAACAACATTCTCTGGTATGATGAAACCAAGATTGAATTGTTTGGCCTGAATGCCTAGCGTCACATCTGGAGGAAACCTGGCACCATCCCTACAGTGAAGCATGGTGGTATCAAAAATCCTTGATGAAATCCTGCTCAGGACCTCAGACTGGGGCGAAGGTTCAACCTTCCAACAGGACAACTGTTGGAAGCGTACAGCCAAGACAACGCAGGAGTGGCTTCGGGACAAGTCTCTGAATGTCCTTGAGTGGCCCAGCCTGAGCCTGGACTTGAACCCGATCAAACATCTCTGGAGAGACCTGAAAATAGCTGTACAGCAACGCTCCCCATCCAACCTGACAGAGCTTGAGTGGATCTGCAGAGAAGAATGGGAGAAACTCCCCAAATACAGGTGTGCCAAGCTTGTAGCGTCAAACCCAAGAAGACTCGAGGCTGTAATTGCTTCCAAAGATGCTTCAACAAAGTACTGAGTAAAGGGGCTGAATACTTATGTAAATGTGACATTTCCCTTTTTTATATATATATAAATTAGCAAACATTTCTAAAAACCTGTTTTTGCTTTGTCATTATGGGGTATCATGTGTAGATTTATAATTAAAAAACGATTTCATCAATTTTAGAATAAGGCTATAACCTAACAAAAGGTGGAAAAAGTCAAGGCGTCTGAATACTTTCTGAAGGCACTGTATTTCCATTAGAGGAGGGTGGGAGGAGCTAGAGGAGGACATGCTCATTGTAATGGCTGGAATGGAATCAATGGAACAGAGTCAAACATGTGGTTTCCATATGTTTAATGTGTTTATAATTTCCATTTATTCCATTCCAGCCATTACAATAAGCATGTCCTCCTATAACTCCTCCCACCAGCCTCCTCTGATCTCCATCAATGGAATATCGTCGGCAGACGACTTGTTATCAACAAATAATGTGAACATCTTGGTTACGCAGGCAAGACATAGAATTGTTTGAGATGGAATGTGTGTAAATATTTAGGAGTCTGCAGAATGACGATGTGCTTATCTGCACCCCTAGCTCAAGGCAGCTGTGTTAAAGAAAGTTATTTAATTCTAAAAGTTGTTTCAAAGGTTTGGCAAGATGTTCAATACTCTGGTGATCTCCCAGAAACAGATTTTTTTTGCCTCCATGGCGGGAACATTCCTCTGTTAATACAGTGCCTTCAGAAAGTATTCACACTCCTTGACTTTTTCCACATTTTGTTGTGTTACAAAGGGGGATTCAAATTAATTTAATTGTTAATTAATTGTTTAATTGTTAACGATCTACACAAAATTCCCACCCAAAAATATTATGGGGGAAAAAAACACTTTCGATTAGATAAGTATTCAACCTCCTGAGTCAATACATGTTAGAATCACCTTTGGCAGCAAAGTCTTTCTGGGTAAGTTTTTAAGCACTTTGCAAACCTGGATTGTACAATATTTGCCCATTATTCTTTTTTCTTCAAGCTCTGTGTAGGTGGTTGTTGATCATTGCTGGACGGCCATTTTCAAGTCTTGCCATAGATTTTCAAGTCAATTTAAGTCAAAACTATAACTAGGCCACTTAGGAAAATGTAATGCTGTCTTGGTAAGTAACTCCAGTGTATAATTGGCCTTGCGTTTTAGGTTACTGTCCTGCTGAAAGGTGGATTTGTCTCCCAGTGTCTGTTGGAAATCAGACTGAACTGGGTTTTCCTCTAGGACATTGCCTGTTTCTCTATTTCTTTTATTTGTATTTTTAAAAACTCCCTAGTCCTTGCCGATAACAAGCATACCCATAACATGATGCAGCCACCACCATGCTTGAAAATATGAAGTGTGGATTTGCCATAAACCTAATGCCTTGTATTCAGGACAAAAGTAAATTTCCTTGCAATTTTTTTCTTCACTTTAGTGTCTTATTACAAACAGGATGCATGTTTTGGAATATTTTTATTCTCTACAGGCTTCCTTCTTTTCATTCAGTCATTTAGGTTAGTATTGTAGAGTACAATGCTGTTGATCCATCCTGGTTTAAAATCACCATTGGCCTCATGATAAAATCCCTGAGTGGTTTCCTTCCTCTCCCTCAACTGAATTAGGAAGGATGCCTGTATCTTTTTAGTGACTGGGTGTATTGATACACCATCCAAAGTGTAATGAATAACTTCACCATGGTCAAAGGGATATTTAATGTATGTTTGTTTTTATCTACCAATACGTGCTCTTCTTTGTGAGGCATTGGAAAACCTCCCTTGGTCTTTGTCATTGAATCTGTGCTTGAAATTCACTACTCGATTGAGGGACCTTACAATTATCTGTATGTGTATGGTACAGAGATGATGTTAAACTCTATTATTGCATACAGAGTAAGTCCATACAACTTATTATCTGACTTGTTAAGCACATTTCTACTCCTGAAGTTATTTAGGTTTGCCATAAGAAAGGGGTTGAACACTTATTGACAAAACATTTCAGCTTTATAAAAAAAAAAAAATCAAACAATTTCACTTTGACATTATGGGGTATTGTATGTAGATCAGTGACACAAATCTAAATGTAATACATTTTAAATTCAGGCTGTAACACAAAAAAAGGTGGAAAAGGTCAAGGGGTGTGAATACTTTCTGAAGACACTGTAGAAGTTACTAGAAATCAAATCAAATGTTACTGGTCACATACACATGGTTAGCAGATGTTATGTTATTGCGAGTGTAGCAAAATGCTTATGCTTCTAGATCCGACAGTGCAGCACTATCTAACAGATAATATCTAACAATTCCACAACCTAATACACACAATCTAGTAAAGGAATGGGATGAGAATATATAAAATATATATATGAGCAAGAACTATTAGAAATATTCAGTGTGGCTTACTCAAGTCCAATAAGCAGCCTCGTGCTCTCACACGTGGTCTGTCTGTAGAAAAATGTTGTTTTGACATGATGCTTCTGTAGAACTACATGTTGCTCTTATTACACTTCCAGTTAAAAATAGACGTAGTCTTACTTTAGATGTCAGTGGGCCTTCCGGAGTAATGAACGTATCTTTTCATAAAAGAAAGTCTGTGTTTTGCAAAAATAGAAACAGTATGTGACCAATACCACTAAACTAATTACCCCTGAAACGGCCTTGGGGTCACAGCTTATGGGACCTTCTGAAGAGATGTTTACATATCCTGCTGTCAAAATGTGTTAATGATTATTCTTTGGTATTCTATATTGAGGTTTTTCCTGTCTGAGCTATATATCCTCAGCATATTGTTAAGATGTATTTTATGCAAATTCTTGTGTTGGATCTGAAAGTGCTTTTAGTTTTGGAAGGACACCATACTAAAACGATGAAATCTTTATTGAAATAGGATCATTTCATTTACCTTTTACAGTGATAGAAACAGGAAGCGCATAGAAAGTACATCTGTAGTATCAAAGGAACTGTGTGTATGTTACAGGAAGGAGGAAAGTTTGCAGAAAGGTGTATAACATTGTGATAGGCTCCCAATAGAAGGCTGGAGAGTACTGCTGATATACAACCATGACTTCATATGGAACTACAAAAGCCAAGGGCTTAGCAAAAATTAATACTGACCAAGTGCAAATGTCACACTTCAGTAAAATTATTCAACAAGACCAAGACAGGAGATGGTTGATGGTGAGGGAGAGTACTTTTATTTGGGGGAAAAACATGGAGCCAGCCAGTGGGTAGTTAACTCTAAAATGACATTTTCTGTGACAGAAAAACCAAGCTAGACATGCTTTCTATATTCTTCAAAAGAAGCATTAAACAATGATTCTCTCACTTAGGCTTTTTTGGCTTAGTTGGGATGAGGGTAATTAGCAATGATCTAGATATAGTATGACAGCTTTGATTGCATTTACAAGAGGAAAAGCTGCCTTAACCAGAATATTCATTTCAAATAAAAGTTCTCAATAAAGTTCAAATTAACATTGTTACGAGACATAAACCCCAAAATAAATTACTTGTACATTCAAACACTGCACTGAAGATCAGAAACATTCACACTAGTATCCTTTTAGAGAGGATATTGTAGAAGAGATCAATTGCAGAGGAGAGAAATGAGGAAGGTGGAAATGTTCTAGCAACAATACATCTAAAATAAATATATCAAGAATACAATCAAAGAAACAAGACTACCTGTACATTATTGAAAACCACAGCATTAACTAAATCACACTCAAAATATCCAAAATAAAAATCCTCTGATGACTGAAACATTAAATAATAATCCAAACTGGACTCAAGTTTTTTATATTTGTATACAATGGAAAACTTGAATCTTACTGTCAATCTTCAACAGTAATTTATTTTAACTGCAGGCTGAAAAATACAAATCTAAATGGAATACAAGTTAACAGCTTCAAATCATAATGTGCTCTCTGACAATGTGGCATAGGAAGATTGAACAGAACCTTTTAAGTTCCCCTAATGGTGTTACTTATCAGATAGCTCAAATGGAATTAATTAGAGTTTCCTGGAAACCCCCGTATGTACTCTAGTTGACAGTGTACTCTCAGATAACAAAACTGGTTAAACAGACAAGGTGACTTTAGGGATTCAACACGTTTTTTATATTACTACACAACATTTCCAGAGGACCTAAAGACCACATTATCTAAGGATGGAATGATTCTTTGAGTTATTTCTTTATATTAACTGATTCTTTAAACATGTACTTTTGTTTCAATCAAAAATATTCCTCATGTTTTAGACTATTTAGAGAGACACGTCACAGGTGCCTTGAAATACCTGAGTTGATGGCTAACTTTTGTCCAACAATGTGTTTAAATTGTAGGGGTAGGCTAATGTAAAGCTTTTGAATGTGAAAGCAAGCACTCCATTTACTGATGTATGGTCCAATTAAAAGGCACTGTACATACACACATTGGCCGTTCAATTGCTTCTATTTTGAAATAGAAAAACCATGCACTTTATACAAAGTTTGCCAGTCCATTGGTCAGTTTATTATACTGCCACTATCTAAATGGTGTGACGTTGTTTGGGGTTTCAACTTTCTTAATTATTACAGGAAAGAGGTAGGTGCCAATTTCATTTGAAAGTAATCTGGATACATTTATATTACAACAGTCATAACCCCCTCTTCTCACACTATTTCTTCTATCAACAGCTTAAAAGCATTCATTTTGTAAGAGTAGTTAGTTATCCATGATTATTGCTTCACTTAAAATAAATATCTAGCACACATCAGTCTAGTCGCAAAGCCAATCATTGTGGCATAGAACAAATCAAATAATTAATTCCACAAGTTCTGAGTAAATGTGGAACATGCCACGAAAGTCCTGGGTTACGGTTACCATTTTTAATAATCCTGTGTAAGCAATACCAGGATTTGCCTGTTATGTGTAATTACATTCACTCGAACACACCAATGACCCGGTCTCGGAACATGTCTGGCAAGGTAATAATGGTAAAAAAAGATGAGATACTGTTTGTATATTCAAATATACATTGATATATTTTACAATCCAACTTTGAGAAACGTACATGTATTTCCAAAATCCTACAAAGTATATTCTATGACCTGTTCTTCAATATACTTGTTTGTCATTGTGACCAAACATATGCACTAGCAACCTTATCCAACCCCAGGTTAGAGATAGCAGCAAAATGGGAGACTCTCAAACACATACAGTAAAAAATATGCACCCAAACCAACTCTGAGACAGAGGACAGAAAGCCTCAGTCAGTATACAGTGTATGCACATTTGAGTGGTTAGTGTAATATTTGGAATAACAGAATAATAAGACAATTAAAATAATATTTGCACCAGACGAGTAAATAAGCATTTATATAAAATATTATTCTGAGGATTGTATCTTATATTATTACAGTGAATAATATACCATTACAGGCATTACAGGACGGCAAAAGGATTGCCTTGCAGACAGCAAAAGCCATCAAACGTTCTCTATGTATTTTGTTTTAGCTTAAAGAAGATTCAAATTTACTGAGCTAGTCCCAATTCACAATCTATTGGCAACATCCCTCTGAAGAGTAACTTCTGCGTTGGAAGTGTCTGATGTGTACAAAAGGATTGTAAATACAGCATGTTACCAATCAGAATACATTCTAGAATACCAGACCACAGAGGTAACCTTTTCTGCAAATATCGGTGAGATCGGAAACTTGACTAGACTTGACAGAAGTTACCAAACATCAGGAGACTGCATTAGGCCACATATCCTTGGGTTGTGTTCCCACTGGAGAAAATGGTGGGATTAAAATCCAACATCCTCTGTTTAATGCTGGCATTCACCTAAAAAACAAATTACAATACATAATTACAGTAGCCTACATAGAAATGTGCATTTATAGTTTGGTGTGAAATGGTTCTAAGTTGTGAATAGTGTAGAATCAGACAGACCTGGCTTCCTATTCAATCAACACAAACTACCAGGTTTCAAATAAACCTTCTTACAGGAGAAGAACAATGTTTATAAATACTAGCTATTGATTTACCACTCCTCTGTTTGCTTTTGTAAGTCTACTGTAAACTGGGTATGGGAGAGTTTGACTTATAAGCATAGAATGTCAGGTAAACAGGAGCCCATATCTTCATCACAGGAAGTTGGGACCGTGTCAAAGAACAATTGAAAGGACGGAAGGGAGAACCCTAATGTTAACACTTGAAATGTTGCAACACATGAAAGCATGTGACTTTATTGTACAGTACTGTTTCCATTTCCCCTGGTATTTTAGTAACAATGGATACTTTGTAGTACTTCAAAGAATTTGGTAACATGGTTCTAGGCTAGCTGGTACTAAATATTACATAGTGGTTCTTGTTTTATTGAATCACAATGAAACAGACATGTCATTTTTGTTATTACTATGTAATTACAATTGTTGCGTGTTATTTCTTAGCTTATAGCTATTAATTACTTTACCCTGAAATAATACCATAGGTTCAGTCAACATTAAGAACTTCCCAAACCACGTCAGATGGATGATATTGAACGGATACATTTGAGCTCAAACAGTTCCCCACTTTCATGTTCATCGTAATTTAGTATTTATTAAGCAGACAGTCTAAAATCTAAATATCCCAGGTTCAAACATTTTCTAAATGTGCAATTACGGCAAAAGCAATGTGTGTGGCTGTTCCGCACAGAAAACCTTTAATGATGAAACATATAAGGGAAAACAATTATTGTAACCTTGTAAAATGTTTAATTACGCTTAAGCACTGGCAATGAAAGTAGTGGAGATTCCACAAGAAAGCCAATATAACACATTTCTGTATGCTCTAATTTTGGCCTTATGTTTTTAAACTGAGATGGTATGAAGAAGGGCCTATGTGCACATCCTTTTTGCATTACAAACAGAACCTACCTCTGAGGAAGTTGCACATTCATGGATGGGACAAAAACATATCTATAACTTTAATCTAATGAGTTAATAAATTACCCTGAAATAAATGTACGTGGCGTGGGTTCTTATACAGGGCAGAATTGGAGACAAAATATCAAAAGGAACGTATTATTAAACAGACTTTCTGTTGTAGACCTACTTCCTCTCTGTTACGTTCCTTTGGATATTTTGTCTCAAATTCCGCCCTATATAAGAACCAACCCCATGGACAATTGGTTGAGTAAGTTCAAATATAATTGTATTAAACATTGAAGATAGATAAGGGACGTTTAGGTTTTAATCTATTCAAAAATCAGAGGCCCTGCTGTCCAGGGATTGGATAGCATGGTCATGTTGGGACTAGGACGCCTGGAACTGATACGAGTAGACCCATAACAGACCTACCTACCTGTACTTGACATCAAAGAGGGTGGAGTCCTCTTCTTCCTCATTCTCCTCATTCAAAGGAGCCATCTCTACTCGCTCTGCCGGTGTAGTGATTATGTCATACTTTCGTGTTTTCCTTATTCTCCTTCCAGATCTATGACAAACCAGAGAAGGGTTGTGATAATGAGACAAGAGGTGTGCAGTAGTTTCTCATCTTGAACCAAGCAGAACCTGACATGGCTGCTTTGCCATATGGACAGGATTAAAGCAGTGTATTGTGGTTAAGGCCTACTGCCCACCTGGTGTGGGAAGTGATTATGGCATTGCTGATGTAGCGTAATGTAGTGGTTTTTAATATTAGATATTTTAACATTTAGATATTCCCAACAGCAATTACTGACACAATATGATAGTTGCTGCAATAGAGAGAACACATCCCCCACTTGCCAACTTTCCTATTACATGCTGCATGACATAATCAATAAGGAGGATCTTTATGAATGCTCAAATTAGTTGTTTTATAAGATTAGTATAGCATATTACACAATGATTATTTAATTAGGATAATTCAGTTGGCTATAGTTATTGGTATGGTGTAATCATAAATCAGCTTACCTGATCAGTTTGATGACCAAGCAGGTGATGAGAACAGCTGTTAACACGCAGATAATAATTACAATATTTTTAAGAGTAGGAAGATATTGTAATATTGAAGAAATTCTTGATTCGGTCTGTGCATGATCTGTGCTATTATTTGACAAATCCCCTCCATGGGGGGTTGGTGTTGAATTTAACTGCGTTGCGGGTGAAGGCACAGTTTGTGGTTCACCTATAACTTTCCATGCCGAAGCAATAACCAAAGTGAATATTAAACTGTATGAAACCATCCTGCTTGAAAGAATAAGAGTAAATTGCTTGTGAAAATAATCGTCGTTTCTTTCTCTCTAAATTTCTTTCACGAAGCCAAGGAAGATATGCGATTCAAGATTGGCGATGATGACATTCTGTGACATTTCAAGGAAGTGTTTAAAATTGCGCATCCACTCGTCAAACGAACCGGTTCCTTAAAACGGTGTAAATAGCCTATCCGTCTGTATAACCTAACAATTATCTCCTGAATTAATATCTCCTGAATGGTCGCTGCTCGCAGTTTTTCCTAGCTGCTGTCAAAGCCCGTTGCTTCTAGTAGCCTACAATCCCTTCATGATTTCATTTGGAATGCGTGCAGGGAAAAGGGAGGAGGATTATCTACAGCCGGAAGAGCCCTGTGTGTGTAGGCCACTGTTCATACGTGTGTGGTGAACAACATTAGCGTGAGGAACAATTGTGGAATCGGCGGCTCGCCTTCAAAATAAAAGTTCCTCATTGAAACTGATGCAAACGGATAAAAATAGTGGAATCATGCCACAATTGTACTAGATAATGCTAAACAAGGTTGGAATAGTGTTATAGAAATCAAACAGAAGACTATTATATGTTAATTTGAAAAACAAAATGTAAACATCAGTTAAAATCGTACTGTGGATGTGTTTGAATTCAGAATAGCATTGGGGGCATTGGCTACTTATATGCACTGTACAGCCTGACCTATGGATTGTGCACCCATAAAACGGGGTATCAGCCTACTCAGTAGGGAGGTGTCCATTGACCCCGGGTTTATTCGACAAAAGCAATGTCGCAATAAAAAACATTTGCGATGTGTAATGAAAACGGCAGATATAGGAGAAACTTTCTAAATATCGACAACATTTTTGTTCGTTCAACGGGTTGATTTTTATTTTGTCTAACTTTATTGCGACAAATAATGGAAACGTTTTTGTACTGAATCATTTTGAAGATACGCAGGGCACGTGATGTTATGGGTAATTTTAAAGCCCCTGTAAACTTGGACGCGTGAGGTTCGACTTCATACAAGGAAGCGGAATAGAATCCATCGTTCTATATGGTAGGCGGTTTTAGAGACATCTGTGCTGGACTGTGGTCGACATGGATGATAGTTCTGATGGTATGGTTGGGGATGATGAAAGTCATGGGCCAGGATGGATTGCTGTGAAAAGTAAAATAAAAAAGAATAGCACGTGACAGTTCTAGTGTTGAGACCGTGAAGAGGGTAATGGTAGTGAAAAACAAAAGAAATTATGTCTCTTAATGGAAAGTTGCAATCATGTTTGATGCGACCACGGGGTCTCATTTACACCCTATTCGATCAACCAATGCCGTTAAGAAAGAGATAGGGGAAGTCACATTAGCCCATCACATTGGTAATGGTAGACTGTTTATAATTTTGTGCTGACCATGTTCAGCAAGGGAAGATTCTGAAAATGAAAACTCATAGGGAAGAAAATCACAAGTCATGTCCCTGGAGCATTGGCTATGCTGGGGGGGTCCATTTCTGGGGTTTCACTTTCTATGTCCATAGATTATATAAAATAAAATGTAGAGGTGGGCATAATGGTTGAAGCCAAAATGCTGTTCAGTAAGAAAGAGGGTCAGAGAAGTGAAAGCCTGTCTGTATTATTCATGTTTGAGAAGATTGTACCTAAGAAAGTACACATGGGCTTCCTGGCTTTCACTGTTAGAGAGTTTACCCCAGCTCCATTAAGGTGTTTTAAATGCCAAAGAATGGGACATGTAGCGGCTCTGTGTAAAGGAAAGAAAAATGTGCCAAGTGTGGAGGGGAACATCAACCTGACAGCGTTTGTGGACAGAATAACTGTCAAGTTGAAGATTATTGTGGAAGCGGCAACAGTTTTTAGGAGTAACAGATGTTACTGTCGCCATGATTGTTGATATGTTGACTCCTAATAATACTACTGATGGAATGTCTCAGTATGATAAGTAGAGTTATGGTTTTTCTTATCCTTCAGTGGAATGCCAGAAGCCTTATTGCTAACAGTCAGGAGTTTAATAAATATGTCATAGATTTAGAGATCAAACCTGAAGTGAGATGTGTTTTAGAAACATGGCTTAGACTACATCTTGATTTTATTATTTCTGGTTATTGTTCAGTCAGATGTGATAGATCAATTCGGACAAGTTGGTGGTTGTGCTACGTTCATAAGAGAAGGTGTTGTATATTATAATATAACTGAATGTGTGATGGTGGAAATCTACAGTGCAGGTAGAAATATTAAGTTACACAATTTGTACAACCCTTGTCTTCAACTATCTGTAGCGATGTTTGATGAAATATCAGGAGAATTGGGCTCTAGAGAGATATGGTGTGGTGACTTTAATGCACATAATAGTTTATGGGGAAGCACACATGCAGATACTAATGTTAATATTGTGGAAGATAAGATGGAAACAAGCATTAGTATGTCTTCACGACGGATGTGGTACAAAAGTTGATGTTTGAGGGGTTACATCCTGACTGGACCTCGCAATGGCTTCTAACTCTGCATCTACAGTTGAAGTCGGAAGTTTACATGCACTTAGGTTGGAGTCATTAAAACTCGTTTTTAAACCACTCCACAAATTTCTTGTAAACAAACTATAGATTTGGCAAGTCGTTTAGGACATCTACTTTGTGCATGACACAAGTCATTTTTCCAACAATTGTTTACAGACAGATTATTTCACTTATAATTCACTGTATCACAATTCCAGTGGGTCAGAAGTTTACATACACTAAGTTGACTATGCCTTTAAACAGCTTGGAAAATTCCAGAAAATMATGTCATGGCTTTAGAAGCTTCTGATAGGCTAATTGACATCATTTGAGTCAATTGGAGGTGTACCTGTGGATGTATTTCAAGGCCTACCTTCAAACTCATTGCCTCTTTGCTTGACATGGGGAAATCAAAAGAAATAAGCCAAGACCTCAGAAAAAAATTGTAGACCTCCACAAGTCTGGTTCATCCTTGGGAGCAATTTCCAAACYCCTGAAGGTACCACGTTCATCTGTACAAAAAATAGCACGCAAGTATAAGCACCATGGGACCACGCAGCCGTCATACCGCTCAGGAAGGAGACGCGTTCTGTCTCCTAGAGATGAACGTACTTTGGTGCGAAAAGTGCAAATCAATCCCAGAAACACAGCAAAGGAGCTTGTGAAGTTGCTGGAGGAAACAGGTACAAAAGTATCTATATCAACAGTAGAACGAGTCCTATATCGACATAACCTGAAAGGCCGCTCAGCAAGGAAGAAGCCACTGCTACAAAACCACCATAAAAGGCTACCTGAAATGTTTGACCCAAGTTAAACAATTTAAAGGCAATGCTACCAAATACTAATTGAGTGTATGTAAACTTCTGACCCACTGGGAATGTGATGAAAGAAATAAAAGCTGAAATAAATAATTCTCTCTACTATTATTCTGACATTTCACATTCTTAAAATAACGTGGTGATCCTAACTGACCTAAGACAGGGAATTTTTACTAGGATTAAATGTCAGGAATTGTGAAACTGAGTTTAAATGTATTTGGCTAAGGTGTATGTAAACTTCCTACTTCAACTGTATGTGTGAATGGAATGTAATCAATGATTCTACTGTTGGAATTGATCATTTCCCGATTTCGTGTACCGTGAACTGTGATGTTACTATTGCAGGTAGAGTACCATTCAGAAGTTGGGGCTTTCATAAAGCAGACTGGGAAAAGTTTGGTGATCATTGCTTAAAGTCTGTTGGACAGTTGTCTTTTGAGAGGCTGGGTGATGTATGTGCTGCCTCTGTGACCTCTGATTTTGAGTGCTGCGAATTTATATGTACCAGTGAGTAAAGTGGGTGGACTGAAGACTGCGCTGCGGCTATTTGAGAAAGTAATAGGGCTTACAGAGTGTTGCGTAGGAATATGACTCATGAGGATCTGGTTGATTTCCAAAGAAAGAGAGCTTTAGTACGTAGAGTCATTAAGTCTGTCAAGAGAAATGCATGGAGACAGTTCGGCTCTACAATAGGCAGGGGTACTGAGCTGGGGGATGTATGGTCTATGTTGAAGAAGCAAGTCCGCTCGAATTCCAGTTTTGGTTGTGGGTCGAAAAATGGTTGTAACTGATATAAGAAAAAGCTGACTTGTTGGGGAAGACATTTGCTAGGGTACATCGTGGGGTTACTTTGGATGAAGTACAGTACCAGTCAAAAGTTTCAACATACCTGCTCATTCAAGGGTTTTTCTTTATTTTTACTATTTTCTACATTGTAGAATAATATATTTTATATTTGAGATTCTTCAAAGTAGCCACCCTTTGCCTTGATGACAGCTTTGTACACTCTTGGCATTCTCTCAAGCAGCTTCACCTGGAATGCTTTTCCATCAGTCTTGAAGGAGTTCCCACATATGCTCAGCACTTGTTGGCTGCTTTTCCTTCACTCTGCGCTCCAACTCATCCCAAACCATCTCCATTGGGTTGAGGTCTGTGATTGTGGAGGCAAGGTCATCTGATGCAGCACTCCATCACTCTGCTTCTTGGTCAAATATCACTTACACAGCCTGGAGGTGTGTTGGGTCATTGTCCTGTTGAAAACAAATGATAGTCCCACTAAGCACAAACCGGATGGGATGGCGTATTGCTGCAGAATGCTGTGGTAGCCATGCTGGTTAAGTGTGCCTTGAATTCTAAATAAATCACTGACAGTGTCACCAGCAAAGCACCCCCACACCATCACACCTCCATGCTTCACGGTGGGAACCACACATGCAGAGATCATCCATTCACCTACTCTGCGTCTTACAAAGACACAGTGGTTGGAACAAAAAATCTAACATTTGGACTCATCAGACCTAAGGACAGATTTCCACTGGTTTAATGTCCATTGCTCGTGTTTCTTGGCCCAAGCAAGTCTCTTCTTCTTATTGGTGTCATTTAGTAGTGGTTTCTTTGCAGAAGTTTGACCATGAAGGCCTGATTCACGCAGTGTCCTCTGAACAGTTGATGTTGATGTGTCTGTTACTTGAACTTTGTGAAGCATTTAATTGGGCTGCAATTTATGAGGCTGGTAACTCTAATGAACTTATCCTCTGCAGCAGAGGTAACTCTGGGTCTTCCTTTCCTGTGGCGGTCCTCATGAGAGCCAGTTTCATCATAGCGCTTGATGGTTTTTGCGACTGCACTTGAAGAAACCTTCAAAGTTCTTGACATTTTCCGGATTGACTGACCTTCATGTCTTAAAGTAATGATGGACTTTCATTTCTCTTTGCTTATTTGAGCTGTTCTTGCCATAATATGGACTTGGTCTTTTACCAAATAGGGCTATCTTCTCTACCTTGCCACAACACAAATAAGTGGCTCAAACGCATTAAGAAGGAAAGAAATTCCACAAATTAACAAGGCACACCTGTTAATTGAAATCTATTCCAGGTGACTAACTCATGAAGCTGCTTGAGAGAATGCCAAGAGTGTGCAAAGTTGTCATCAAGGCAAAGGGTGGCTACTTTGAAGAATCTCAAAAATAAAATATATTTTCATTTGCTTAACACTTTTTTGGTTACTACATGATTCCATACGTGTTATTTCATAGTGTTGATGTCTTCACTATTATTCTACAATGTAGAAAATAGTAAAAAATAAAGAAAAACCCTTGAATGAGTGTGTCCAAACTTTTGACTGCTACTGTATATTAGCAACGCAGGTGTGAGATTTTAAATGCTCATGTTAATGTGTATAAGAAAAGGGATACTGTTGACTCTTCTTTGGATGCTGATTTTACCATACATGAAATGCGTTCAGCCGTAATAGGCTGTGGATATACAGCCCCAGGTCATGATCAGTTGTGCTATGTAATGTTTAAGCATCTACCTGATGAGGTCATACATGTTCTCCTGGTATTATTTAATAAGATTTGGAGTGAGGGGGTTATACCTTCTGGTAGTAAATGTGCAGTAATATTACCTTTTGTAAAGCCTGGTAAAGACCCTTCATGTGCTGATAGTTATAGACCAATAGCACTGACCACTAACTTGTGTAAACTGATGGAAAAGATGATATTCAATAGGTTGTCATATTTCCTTGAACTTAGAGGTTTATTGAGTCGATGTCAAAGTGGATTCCATAAAGGCAGATCTACTTTGGATGCATTAGTAAAGGTGAGCAATGAAGTTGAAAAAACTCTGGTCATGAAAGAAGTAATGGGTTCTGACTTTTTGACATTGAAAAGGCTTATGACACTATGTGGAGAGAAGGCCTACTGATTAAAATGGAAAGACTTGGTTTTGGTGGGAGATTATATAACTGGGTTTTGTCCTTATTTAATCACTCTTTTCGAGTTCAAATAGGATCCATTTTATGATGCCTATGGAGTTGACAATGGTATTCCACAAGGCAGTGCTATCAGTCCTATTTTGTTCAACATTATAATTAACTATGTGTTTTTGAATGTAGTTAGGTGTATTGGGGCTTCCCTATATGCTGATAATGGAGCTATTTGGAAGAGGGGAAGGAATGTTTCTCGTGATCAAATCTTTTCAACAAGCTATAGTGGATGTTGAAAGATGGTCGATTGACTGGGATTTTAAATTGTCAGTGGCGAAGTCTTGTATGCTCTTCTCGAAGAAGAAAGTTACTGATAATATATTGTTGTTTCTGTATGGACAGGCTATGGGGAGGGTTTCTAAGTTCAAATATTTGGGTCTATGGTTCAATGAGCAATATACATGGAAAGATCATGTCATAAATGTTGAAACAAAGTGTCAGAAGGTTGTGAATCTTATGAATGTGGTGCTGACAGACAATCGTTGATGGATATTTATAGAGCTCTGATCAGGACAACAATTGATTACAGGTGTATAGTTTATGGAACTACGGCGAAGACTTGGCTTCAGAAGCTGGACAGAATCCAGTATATAGCTTTAAGGATATGTATGTGCCTTACTAGTGGAGGCAGGTGAGATGCCTTTGGATAAACGGCAACAAAAAAAAGTCATTAGGTTGAAAATCTGTGAGGTTGAGCATCCTACTGCTACTGTTCTAGATGACAGTAGGGAATATACTAGTAGACAAGGCAGTGGTTTTGGTTGGACAGTTGGAAAGCTTGCTGATGAGAGTGGTTTGAGGGAGTTAGAGGTTTGCCCTTCTGTGGTGATGGGGGGATGTTCTTCCATGGTACTCCCAGATTCTGTTGTTGATCTAACTTTGGTAGAGAAAATGAAAGATTGGTCAGAAGTCAGTGATATAGGGAAACTGGTTGACAATTACATGCTTTTTTAAAACTGCTTTTCACAGATGAATCCAAGGACCCAGATTGTGGGTGCATAGGAGCAGGTGTTTACATTCCTAAATTTGATGTGCAGATATGTAGAAGACTAACAGATTAACTGTCAGTATACTCAGTTTAACTATTGGCGATAATAGTTGCCTTCCAGTGGCTGGTTGGACGTACAACCTGTTAGAATTAAATTATGATCAGATTCTCTGTCTTTATTGAATAGTTTATCTTCTGGTAAATCTAATAGGACTGACCTACTATTTTATGGAGAATTGAGAGAATGGGTGTAGTAGTGAGATTCTGCTGGCTCCCAGGACATTTGGGTGTGGAAGGGAATGAAATTGTAGACCAGTTACCCAAAAGCGCTTTGAAACTAGATATTGATATGAATGTTCCACTGTGTAGAGGTGAGGCCAAATGTTTTTATAGATGTGTGGCAGAAGAGATGGGACTCTGAGCACAAGGGTCAACATTTATATGCCCTGCAAAGAAAGGTGTGTGGACTAAGATTCAAAGGTCAGATTAGGAAGGAAGAGGTGGTGTTTTCTCGATTGCGCTTAGGACATTGTGCATTGAACTCGTCATTACATCTGGTTGGCAAGCATGTGATTGGTTTGTCTGGATTGTATGGTCGATGAAACGATGGAGCATGTGTCGTTATATTGTTGTAAGTATGTTGAAGAGAGGGAATTGAAGTGTAGGGTCATTGAGGTTGGACGGGGTTGGGGTAGTTTGGAAGGGATTTCGGGGATTGGGGAGGGTCTATTAGAAGTTAGTAGGGCTCTTTTTTATTTTCTCAGAAGTACTGAGTTAGGTAGGAGGATTTAGAAATGTTGTAAACCGTGATTGACCACACACTCCAGCACAGTAGATGGCGACATGCACCTTTAACGATGGTTTGCGGACCGCCATTATTTCATAGAAGAATTCTAAACGCCTACTGCAAAGTACATTTTTTTTAAACTATAAAAATAATGTTAGTTTCCAGGACAAGGATTGTACTGACTTTCAAGAATGCCTGAATTGCTTCTCCTTGCTTTTCTGGTTGGCTGGCAAGTTTCATCCAATTATTTAATATCTATAGGAGTGCAAGTTTTGAAGCTCTCAGTGACTTTATATTTTGCCACTGTCATAGTATGCCACCTTTCCAACAAGTCAGTTCGTCAAATTTCTGCACTGCTAGAGCTGCCCCGGTCAACTGTAAGTGCTGTTATTTTGAAGTGGAAACGTCTAGAAACAACAATGGCTCAGCCTCGAAGTGGTAGGCCACACAAGCTCGTCTGTCCTTGGTTGCAACACTCACTACCGAGTTCCAATCTGCCTCTGGAAGCAACGTCAGCACAACAAATGGGATTCTGTGGCCGAGCAGCCGCACACAAGCCTATGATCACCATGCGCAATGCCAAGCGTCAGCTGGAGCATGTAGCTATCATCTGAAATCTGTTAGAATGGGCCCACATTATTCTAGCAATCTCTACATCCTATTCATTTTATAAAGTATTTACCTAGAATTTAGCTTTTCTTAAAAACAGGTCAGTGGGCTGCTTTTTTGGAACAGATTATTGTCACAGGTGGAACCAATTGTAAATAACCAAGAGATCTCATTGGCTTGTCTAGAAGGGGGAGCCCAATTCTGTTTCTCCCCCTTCTCTCCGAGTACACTCTCACGCCCCCCCTAGTGCATAAAAATTAAGGATTGGTTTTATGGTGGAAAGTCCCTAGCTAGCCTATACTTCGAACAATCAAATGCTTTAAATAATTAGAAATCATTGAAGTGGAGTACACTGTGCACAAGTTAACACTTTGGGGAAGGGGAGAAATGGAATTGGGCTCTAGTTGATTTATGAACTCTTTTCTTTTTGTTTGAGGTGCCGCCACAGACAGGAAGTGACACAGTCCAGAGGTATGGTTGTTTCCTGTTTGCCCAGAGCATGGCCAGAGATACTGTATATATTGACAAGATTGTCTTGTCTCCTCCCTAACAAAGGCAGGAAGGCACGCGGTCTGCTTATCGCTGTATTACCAAGTCGACAGATTTTGATAGGCATGGACCCTCTCATTTCACCTCTTCCTCTCTTGCAATTTTGATTGCTCATCCCAATCCCAAATCGACCCCTAGGCCTAAACTCTACACCCTATGCACTTGTGGAGATCTGAGATGTTTTGACAGGTGTAAGTGTAAAGGACATCAGTGGGGACACTTCAGGCTGAGGAGTAAGTTTCACACATTCACCCCTCAAACATACTTAACAGTGATCCCAGCGTTGAGCGCAAATGTAGATCGGGACACGGAACCACTGTGAAGGACGTTGCGCTGCTTGCTTAGCGAGTACAGCTTCTTTCCGATTCGGCCCATACCTGGCGCGAACTCAGGACCTCTGCCTTGCTAGCACACGTGACCGTCCTCCTGAATTTTTTTATCAGTCGGCACCACCCGAACAGCTAGCTATTCGCCGGCACAAGTGGGGACACTTCAGGCTGAGGACTAAGTTTCACGCATCCCCATGTGCTACATAAGCAAGGGGTAATGCAGTGTTAGCACACAGTTACAGTGCCTTCAGAAAGTATTCACACCTCTTGACTTTTTCCACTATTTGTTGTGTTACAGCCTGAATTTAAAATGGATTAAATTGAGATTTTCTTTTACCAATTGCCTACACACAATACCCCATAATGTCGAAGTGGAATTGTGTTTTTAGACATTTTTATAAATTCATTAAAAATGAAAAGCTGAAATGTCTTGAGTCAATAAGTATTTAACCCCTTTTATGGCAAGCCTAAATTAATTCAGGAGTAAAAAAATATACACTGCTCAAAAAAATAAAGGGAACACTTAAACAACACAATGTAACTCCAAGTCAATCACACTTTTATGAAATCAAACTGTCCACTTAGGAAGCAACACTGATTGACAATAATTTTCACATGCTGTTGTGCAAATGGAATAGACAAAAGGTGGAAATTATAGGCAATTAGCAAGACACCCCCCAAAAAGGAGTGATTCTGCAGGTGGTGACCACAGACCACTTCTCAGTTCCTATGCTTCCTGGCTAATGTTTTGGTCACTTTTGAATGCTGGCGGTGCTCTCACTCTAGTGGTAGCATGAGACGGAGTCTACAACCTGTCTCTTATACACATCTAGATGTGTATAAGAGACAGGTGCAGGCCAGTACATCAGGAGACGTGGAGGAGGCCGTAGGAGGGCAACAACCCAGCAGCAGGACCGCTACCTCCGCCTTTGTGCAAGGAGGTGCACTGCCAGAGCCCTGCAAAATGACCTCCAGCAGGCCACAAATGTGCATGTGTCAGCATATGGTCTCACAAGGGGTCTGAGGATCTCATCTCGGTACCTAATGGCAGTCAGGCTACCTCTGGCGAGCACATGGAGGGCTGTGCGGCCCCACAAAGAAATGCCACCCCACACCATGACTGACCCACCGCCAAACCGGTCATGCTGGAGGATGTTGCAGGCAGCAGAACGTTCTCCACGGCGTCTCCAGACTCTATCACGTCTGTCACATGTGCTCATGTGCTCAGTGTGAACCTGCTTTCATCTGTGAAGAGCACAGGGCGCCAGTGGCGAATTTGGCCAGTGGCGAATTTGTCAATCTTGGTGTTCTCTGGCAAATGCCAAACGTCCTGCACGGTGCTGGGCTGTAAGCACAACCCCCACCTGTGGACGTCGGGCCCTCATACCACCCTCATGGAGTCTGTTTCTGACCGTTTGAGCAGACACATGCACATTTGTGGCCTGCTGGAGGTCATTTTGCAGGGCTCTGGCAGTGCACCTCCTGGCACAAAGGCGGAGGTAGCGGTCCTGCTGCTGGGTTGTTGCCCTCCTACGGCCTCCTCCACGTCTCCTGATGTACTGGCCTGTCTCCTGGTAGCGCCTGCATGCTCTGGACACTACGCTGACAGACACAGCAAACCTTTTTGCCACAGCTCGCATTGATGTGCCATCCTGGATGAACTGCAGTACCTGAGCCACTTGTGTGGGTTGTAGACTCCGTCTCATGCTACCACTAGAGTGAGAGCACCGCCAGCATTCAAAAGTGACCAAAACATCAGCCAGGAAGCATAGGAACTGAGAAGTGGTCTGTGGTCACCACCTGCAGAATCACTCCTTTTTTGGGGGTGTCTTGCTAATTGCCTATAATTTCCACCTTTTGTCTATTCCATTTGCACAACAGCATGTGAAATTTATTGTCAATCAGTGTTGCTTCCTAATTGGACAGTTTGATTTCACAGAAGTGTGATTGACTTGGAGTTACATTGTGTTGTTTAAGTGTTCCCTTTATTTTTTTGAGCAGTGTATATTTGAAAGGAAATTACTGGTATATGGAAACTCCCTCTAGCTCTAGCCCATGCCTACACCAATCCAATGCTTTTATATTTGTTGTCAGTACTGAACGAGCGCTGCAGTTTAATCCCATTTACATTGCCTCTAGCTGGATCCTGCAAACATTAACCAGCAGGTCATAGCAGGCCGGAATGAAGAAAACACTAGATGTTACGCATTCATTTGCAACACAAAGAAGAGTATATATTGTTTACAAGCTGATACATTTTGTAAGGTTCCACAAAAAGTTGAAGGTTATTGAACAAACATATTAAATAAGAAAATATATAACCAATTGCGCTCTAATAGACACTAGATGGCGGCATTTATTCACCATGACACTGGGAGGCGCATAGCCCTTTGCTTCCCAACTGTTCAAGGGGTAGAATTTCACTCTGGGATGTGCTGAAGCTCTAAGTAAGTTTATAAGAATACTGTCCTGCATTGTGACTTGTAGAATAACCCTTAAATATCAGACCATAAAGTTACCCCAACCTATAAAGGTGATTACCAGGTTGTTTTTGTAAAATATAATTTAATGCTGGCAAAATATTGATGTACCAATGTTTTCTAGGTGCCCAGTTACATTACAACTTGCCTGTAGGCTTACTGTTGACTTTGAATTGTGGAATGGTGATGACTATGGACTGTCAAATGCTACTTTTAGATCTATTTCTGAATTTTACAGAAATATAATGCAGCTTTGTTTGACACTTTTGGTTTTATCAAAATAAAATGTCTGCATATTTGTTTTTATCAGATCTGCTGTTCGTTTGGAATTAATTCTAAGTCGGACACCAAGGCCGATAAATCTGGATAAATCTGGTTACTGTTTCCTGGACACCTGGTATTCAAACCAGTTAATGAGGGCTTCAGCAACAACAACTGACAGGGAACTGGGGCCTAGTCTTTCAGTCTAATACAAGACAAGCATAGCAGTTAAAATAATCAAAATCTACGTAAATAGGCATATTGACAAGCAATTATTTCTTTCTAAAGCATGTGTGAACAAGCACTTGTAATCAGGTACCATCATGATTTTATAGGCCACTGTATAAAATGTAAGCTATATTTTGTAATGTCTAACAAAACAAGTTTGATCAATGTTGCATTCATATCTCCTCTGACCATTACAATGTGCAGTGTCTTTCTAGATTTCAGCAGTAGAGCTGACCCCTAACCAGTGGTGTGTATTCATAGATGTCAAGAGAAGCCAGGCTTCCCAAAAAAAACAAATAAAATAATTTATCTTTCGTCTCTCTGTGTTTCATAATTTTCCTTCAATTCCCAAGAGGCTGAATGTATCTCACCGGAGAAAGCATCCGAGCGAGTGAAACAGCGCCCCTCTGTCTCTCTACGTGTAGGTCATCTATCTGATGGTGTCTGGGCCAAACGAGTATGACATTGTTGCCGACCGTAGCATTGAATGGAATACAAGGGAAGCCAGTGAGCAATTGGCCTCCCTTGATTAACAAAAGTATAAAAAATGTGCCAATCATCGTTGAGCTAAACTGAGCTAGCTCACTGTGAATGGTCCTGGTGCACCAAAAAAGTGTCAAGGGAAGCCAACTTAGAGAGTTTGAGAGCATAAGTCAATTGACAGAAACAACTTGAATTGTAGCATCTCGTTGTGTTGTTGCCCTCTGGTGGCTAGCTAGCTAGCTAGCTAAAATTGGCCCTTTCCTAAATTAACCATGAATGGAGATAGGGATTTGGACTTGTGATTTTACTTAATTCTCTGTACTCGCTAATGAATATAACAGCCATTCTGATCCATCCATTAATTCATCCATTGCTGTGCCCCTGGCATGCACACAGAAGTCAGAACCTCAGCCACATCATATTTAGCTTATGTTGATTGGACTAAATTGTCACTGTATTAGACTTTTACTTGTCACTGTATTAGACTAAGCAGAGGTGATTTAATGATGTTGAAATTATGCTGGAATAGTGGAGGCAGCTCCTGTTTTCTTGCTCTTGTTTTTTTTTGCGACTTGCGTTAACTCTGTGGTTCTAAATCAATACTTGTTTTGTGGTCCGAAAATGTCAGAAACATTTGCTTGACCATGCTGTATGTCATTTAACTGTCTGTTACATGCAATATGCTTTGTGAACTAAACCGGACAGAGGTTGCTATCCGATTTGTTATAAAACAAAGGTGTGGTTGAATTTATTCTGCCACTGTCGTCTTATTGTCTCGGCCTTTAGGCCTATTTATACAACGGGTGTGTCTGATGCTGATTGGTTAAACCACATTACCTCTGGCTAAATCTATGACATCAAAATGCCTATTTACTCTGTTCCATTTGTCTGCCAATCCACTGTGTCATAAGCTCAGCCAGGCAATTTATAAACTTGATCGCCACTATAAAAAGCATCTAGATATTATCTCACATTTCTTTTAGACTAACATTTAGTTTTCAACAGCGGAGATTTGTATAAACCTTGCTGTATGTCTCTCTGACATTTGCAACATTGTTTCAATATTCAAATTCGATCTCCAGCTGTCGAATAGTAGTGAAAATGTGGGTAGTTGGGATGAGACAGCCAGGCAGCTTTTCTCAGCCAGTCAAAATCATGAATCAGCATCAATTTTTATGGATATATACAAAGAAATATCAATAGAAAACAGATCAAACTAAACAAAGTGCAGCTAGTTTGCAGTCTTTCCAGTTTCAGAAGTGATTGTGTTAGCTGTGTTGTCGGCTAGCTCCTCTAAACAACAGTGTCCTGACGAGAAAACACATTTTCTATGCCAGGTGAAATAGCGCCTCATTAGCTGATTGTTATGGATGTATCCAAATAAATGTCACTAGAAAACACCTTATGCAAATGGAGCTACTTTGTTGTTATTCTGGCTGCACTGTTGGTTGGCTAGCTAGCAAGCAAGGGATACGATTGTTGCCAGCCAGTATGGCAATAGAACATTTAGAACGAATGACAGGGTTGCGTCCATAGATGTAGGACAAAAATACTGGGTCGTGTCTCTGGCAACTGAACCGATAGAACGAACGACCAGCCGGCTTGGGTAGTAACTCTAGATTTGTGTCGAGACTATATCTTGTGTAAGGATGAAATAGAATGAATAAAAATAATGTTTTTCTTGAAAATATGTAAATCGTTATTAGAATATGTTGGTAACCCATTGTATAAAAGTGATAATGTCCTCGTAGCCAACTTCGTCTTGGTCCTAACAACACCTGTGCCAATATATCCTCCAAACCCCGGCTTCTCTGGCATTATCACTTAAAAATCATGGTCGCAAGGCATATGAATTACCAGGTTATAGAGCAAACAATGCAATTATTGCAACCCATAGGTTGTAATATGCCTTTTTTTCTGGCTTCCCAAGTGATTTCACCAACGCACCGCTACTGCCCTTAACCACTGATACAGGATCTGATTGTTCTTCCCCTAGTTATTAAGGTTAGGGTTTGGTAGGGTAATCTGATCCAAGATCTGTAGCGACGTGTAACTTCTACCTCAAGCTCATCTGGCACCCTTTTGTTTTTCCAGTGCAAAGACGATTCTGGTCTGATTACAATACTATTGACCTGCACACCCTGTCTCCTCCTCCTCTCTTTGGGATGATCACTATCTAATAGTATAAAGCATGATTTGCACCATGTTTTTGGGGGGTTATTCAGTCTGGCGAGATCAGTGATCCTCCCAAGCAGGGAGGGCTTACAGCGCTTGTTGCTAGGCTGTGGTTCTTTTTAATGAAAATCTTCCACTGCAAAACAGCAAGAGCTATTCTGGCTTTTATCTTATTGGTTGGTGATGGGGGTGGAGTACCAAGGACTAAACACTGAACAGGACATTCAAAATGGCGTTTATGTTATTGCTGCTTCTTGCAAAGCAATGCAGTTAGTCTATCCATGAATTCTTCAATTATATCTGTATGCAAGTGATTATTACCTGGTCAATGCATATTATTGGTGATATCAATACAAGTCATTATCAATATTAGCAATTGTATCTCACCATCTTTGGTTAACAATTACAAATGTGATAGCAGTTCATTTGTTGAACTCCCTGTTGAGTCTACATTAGTTGACACTGGTATATTTTGACATCTATATATACATATGTATATGTACACTGTTCAATAATTATTGATGTGAATATAAGGCTATGCAACACGTGATGTAATAAGTGTCTACTGAAATGTTTAGTGAAATATACAGGACAGGAGGAATTAAAACAAAACTGGGTGTTTGATATTCAAAACTACAAATTATTTCACTACTGAAGTTTGTTTACATCTTGCCTTTAAATGGTATTCATAAACACATTTCTTAGGAGGCACACAAAATGTGTATTTAAATGCATAACATACATAAATAACCCTCTGAGAATACATATTTGGGTAATGTAGGGGAATCTTGCAACAATGTATCCTTCCTCCTTGTAACTAACATTAGATACATTTCAAAACTGTTGCATACTGACTTCAATTAATAGATTAATTGTAATAATGTAAACCTTCCGCGTAGAGGCTCTGCTACCCAGGATGCTGGTGTGTTTCAGAGGAAGTTGTATGCGCTTATGTTGAAAAAGAGGGGGCAGAGCTGTATTGAACAGGATAACAGTTCAGGCAGACGTAGTGAGAAGGACAGACCGAAGAGACGAGCCTTCAGCACAGCACAGCATGGCAGAGAGAAGCACAACTGTCAGGGAGACGATCCCGATAAAATACGAAAATCAGCAAGAAATGCGGCGGCCGCGCAGGTAGAAGACAATGGATAGCGCCCGTCTCACATATGGGTACGTATCTGAAAGAAAAACATAGTTTTCCCCTGTAAAGGCGCGGTTAGAAGATGTGGCAATATGGTGGTAAGAGCGAGGGTTCGACAGTCTGTTGTAAAAATGGCCATGGTGGGTCCCCTGCCAAGAATGAAAAGGAAAAACGATTTTCAGACTGGATGTCGGTATGGTTGAAATTCTAATTCGTGGGATGAGTAGAGAAAAATGTGTTGTGTTAGCCTAAGTCAAATATAAAGCAACATATATGATTGGGTACACTTTCGAGTTCTAGAACCTACGCATTTAAAATGTGCTTTGTCCTTGAAAGGGCAAATGCCCTTGTCTGAAATGGACAGAGGAAAATTTTAACTTAATTGAGTACACCTTAACATACATTTTTTATTTGAGTGGGTCGAGAGTAAGATGAAAGTATGAATCATTTTATTGTGGTTTCAAGAGATAATATATTGAATGAATGTCGATGTTTTTCCATACAACAATTAATAAAAAATATATATATATTAGAAAAGGCTTTATTGCCAGGTTTAGGAGTTACGTGTTGAAAAACATTCCAGACAGGTAGTTATGCCTAACGTAATATTTTGGCTAATTTTAACAGCAATTAATAATTAATTAAAATTAATGTAAATCAATATGTTCGATAATGTTCTGTATGTACTTTCTACACATATAACACCAAAGGTTTATTATGTTCAAATGAAACTGCCATGTCTTGAGGAGCATATATAAGCTATTTTTCGAAAATGTAAAATAGGGTGTTGCCTTTTAACTCGTTGTGGTACAGAATGGAAATAAAAGCCACTGGAAACATTTCATACATCGTTTTTAGGTTATTGTTTCTAGCTGTTATGAAGATGAGATTTGGGAGTAACGTTGGGTTTTTTCACACTTGACAAATACAAAACTATTCACTTTATTACAATTCATAGAGGAATTATTAAGAAATGCACCCTTTTCCAAGACACAAAAGCTAATGCTGTCCTGGCCAGATTATTGAAATATGTTCATACAGTGAGGATGAGATTTGTTTCATAGATACTTCATGTAATCAACTTGATGCTGTGCTATCACCTTAATTAAAGCTTAACATAAAGGTCTCTGGTACTGAGAAAGTCTAAAGATCTTCCTGTTTAGAGATACTAGATTTTTAAAAAAATATATAGATATCATCTATCTATATGGTGGTCATAAATTGGTAAAAAATATTTTAATCTTAGTATTCCAATAACAATTCTTACACATTGTCTCAATTTTGATGCACACACAAGTGATTGGATCAATGGCCACAATGCATATTTATGTTTTTCAAGATGAATGTATCGTATTTCTTTGACATGCATGCATTTGAAATGTGTAAATGCAGATCAGTTGCCTTAATACAAATGGTTTTATATCAACAATTAATTATGGGTAGTAGAGGTCGACCGAACATGATTTTTCAACGCCGATACCGATTATTGGAGGACCAAAAAAGGCCGATACCGATTAATCGGCCGATTTAAAACCAAAAACATTTTTTAAATGTATTTGTAATAATGACAATTACAACAATACCGAATGAACAATTATTTTAACTTAATATAATACATCAATAAAAATCTATTTAGCCTCAAATAAATAATGAAACATGTTAAATTTGGTTTAAATAATGCAAAAACAAAGTGTTGGAGAAGAAAGTAAAAGTGCAATATGTGCCATGTAAAAAAGCTAACGTTTAAGTTCCTTGCTCAGAACATGAGAACATATGAAAGCTGGTGGTTCTTTTTAACATGAGACTTCAATATTCCAAGGTAAAAGGTTTTAGGTTGTAGTTAATATAGTATTTATAGGACTATTTCTCTCTATACGATTTGTATTTCATATACCTTTGACTATTGGATGTTCTTATAGGCACTTTACTATTGCCAGTGTAACAGTATAGCTTCCGTCCCTCTCCTCGCCCCTACCTGGGCTCAAACCAGGAACACATCGACAACAGCCACCCTCGAAGCATCGTTACCCATCGCTCCACGAAATCCGCGGCCCTTGAGCAAGGGGAACAACTACTCCAAGTCTCAGAGCGAGTGACGTTTGAAACGCTATTAACGTGTACCCCGCTAACTAGCTAGCCATTTCACATCGGTTACACCAGCCTAATCTCGGGAGTTGATAGGCTTGAAGTCATAAACAGTTCAATTCTTGAAGCACAGCGAAGAGCTGCTGGCAAAACACACGAAAGTGCTGTTTGAATGAATGCTTACGAGCATGCTGCTGCCTACCACCGCTCAGTCAGACTGCTCTATCAAATATCAAATCATAGACTTAATTATAACATAATAACTAACAGAAATACGTGCCTTTGGTCATTAATATGGTCGAATCCGAAAACAAAACGTTTATTATTTCAGTGAAATACGGAACCGTTACGTATTTTATCTAACGGGTGGCATCCCTAAGTCTAAATATTGCTGTTACATTGTACAACCTTCAATGTTATGTCATAATTACATAAAATTCTGGCAAATTAGTTCGCAACGAGCCAGGTGGCCCAAACTGTTGCTAAATAGCTAAATATGCAGGTTTAAAAATATATACTTCTGTGTATTGATTTTAAGAAAGGCATTGGTGTTTATGGTTAGGTACAGTCGTGCAACGATTGTGCTTTTTTCGCAAATGCGCTTTTGTTAAATCATCCCCCGTTTGGCGAAGTTGGCTGTCTTTGTTAGGAAGAAATAGTCTTCACACAGGTCGCAACGAGCCAGGCGGCCCAAACTGCTGCATATACCCTGACTCTGTTGCAAGAGAAGTGACACAATTTACAGAGTTAAAATAAATTAATGTTAGCAGGCAATATTAACTAAATATGCAGGTTTAAAAATAAATACTTGTGTATTGGTTTTAAGAAAGGCATTGATGTTTATTGTTAGGTACACGTTGGAGCAACGAGTCCTTTTTCGCGATTGCGCACCGCATCGATTATATGCAACGCAGGACACGCTAGATAAACTAGTAATATCATCAACCATGTGTAGTTAACTAGTGATTATGATTGATTGATTGTTTTTTATAAGATAAGTTTAATGCTAGCTAGCAACTTACCTTGGCTTCTTACTGCATTCGCGTAACAGGCAGGCTCCTCGTGGAGTGCAATGAGAGGCAGGTGGTTAGAGCGTTGGACTAGTTAACTGTAAGGTTGCAAGATTGAATCCCCGAGCTGACAAGGTAAAAATCCGTCGTTCTGCCCCTGAACAAGGCAGTTAACCCACCGTTCCTAGGCCGTCATTGAAAATAAGAATGTGTTCTTAATCGGCCATTCCGATTAATCGGTCGACCTCTAATGGCTAGATATTAGTAAGATTTTTTTTTTACCCGCTTAAAGTCATGTAAATGGTTGCCTCTGTAGCGTTTGTAGTAACATATTTGAATATACAATTCTGTAAAGATGTATAGAATCTCTATCAGATAAATGGATGGCATTCTGCCATATTTAGTGACATTATATAATTGTTTTAATCTAACATGTTATGATAATCCATTTTCCTACTTTATTTATTTCAGGAACCATTGAAGTTAGAAAAATGGGCTGAAAGAAGAATACCAATGTTTTGATATTTGAAAAAATGTAAGTTTGTGAGGGTATTTTATGAATATTAATCATTTAACCATGAGTGTTTAATTAAGCGAGTTTGATTCTCCTTACTGCTATATAAGACTTACCAATAGGTTGGGCTGTTGGCCTGTTTTCACTTTTGTATTTGTACTTTTGAAGGTTTGTCATCCGGATGGTCGACCAAATTTATGACTAGGGGGATTGGAATGACCAAGACTTGTAAGTATAAAATGTTTCCTTTTAATTAAAGACTGAGCAGAAAATAAAACCTGACTGCATGACACATTTTAATAACATTAAGGAAAAAAGAGGGAAATAAAATGTTTAATATGAAAGATGATATGGATGTGTTTAATAAACCTTGTATCCTAAAACTAGTACATTGTAACAAAAAAATGGCATTATGTACACACTTGGCATTAGTCTGCGCCCGTTCAATACTTGAAAGAAGAACAAAATAAACACAAGAAAGTAGTGTCACGATACCAGTATCGTGATACTACAATACCTGATTTTCCTTGGCAAAAATGAAAACACAAAGCAGACTTAACTCTAAGGTCTTTAAAAAACTTTTTTTGTCAAATATTGTGTTCTATAGCTTGCAAAATAAACAAATGTGACTCTGGGTGACGTCAGTCATTTTCCTCAATAAATGTAGTCTGCTTCATGTTTTATTTCCTTTGCTTTGTTACTTCATTATAATGGTATCGTGACAATACATCAAGAAAGAGTTAATAGGATTTGTATATATATATTTTTTTACGTATAAGTGAACACTTGCGGGCAGTGTTATGCTCGTTAAGACCACAAGAGGGCAACACAATTCACTTATGTTTAGCTTGTGATGCTAACATGACGCTGCTTCAAAGCTGAGAGGGTTCCTGTTACGTTTGCGATTTGTGACTTATTTTCGGAATTTGATTCTGGATGCATATGGTTACATTGCAGTACACAAGGTCTCTGTTAATTGCTTGCAAAATGTGCTGTTTATCCTTTTGGGGAGAACTGTAACTAACATCCATACATCAGAAGGGGAAAATAGCTAGCTAGGTAATGGGTAAATGTATGATCTCAGACAATTAAAGAACACTGCAAATTAAAGGTATTTTTATATGCCTATTCGTCTGGCTCAAATCAATCATGCCTAGGCCTAAAACGTATGATCGTAAAAGTATCCGTTCAAGTCGTTCAAGTGCTCCTTAGAAACTAGTATTTACAAGTTGTTGAAGTTGCTATATGACTTAAGCCTGATGTTCTTTAGAAGTCGGGATGAATGAGAAGAGTTAATGTAGTAAGTTTTATACTAAGATTCTGGCAAATAAGCTAGCTCAAATTGCAAAAAAAAAAAAAAGTAGCTAGCTTGCTAATGTTGACAGTTGGTCAAATTAGCTACATTAACAATCAAGAAGATGCCATTTTAGTATTCTGTTCATAACAATACATGTTTATCATAATTATTGATAATACACAAAATTAATATATTTTATGACAATCTTTAAATTATGTTTGAAAAGTAATATGTCACAACTCGTAAACCGGGGTTGCAGAATTTAGTAATTTCATCTTGGTGAGTCATCTAAATGTAAAATAATAAATAAATAAAAAGTTGAAAACCAATATTTTTTTATTAGCTGACACTGCTTGACCGGAGTATACAGCATAGCTCCAAGAAACCTGATAATTTCAGAGGTGACATTTTGGGGAACATATCTTTGGTTTGCATAAACTTAATCCAAGTAAAAGCCTAGATTTTGAATTAATTCCAGTTGACCACAACTCATGGTCTGTTGTATTTGATGGTCACCTAATTTCACCTCTTATCCCTAACAGAATCAAGGCATGAACTGTCATTCCCACCCAATGAAATAAGAAGACAGCTATGTGTAAGTCATGTCTTTTGATCTGTGCTGTAACAAATGGAATGTTTCTTCAAATATCTGCTATAACACTTTCAATACTGTACTAAATCGATTTCTTAAACATTTTTACTTCTGTTACATAACATTGAAGTAAAGGTTGTGATCTTTAGCACAAATAACAATCCAGAGGTAGGTCTATTTATTGGTAATGGGAGTAGGGTTCCCAGTTATATATAATTTAGAGCAATGATTGTAACCAATTGAGATCAACAGAGATCTCCCACCATGGAATTGTACCTCATCTTTCAATATTATTGAAAGATGTGTATTCCAGTGAAAGTTAGAACACTTTAGCTAAATCAGTTTAAAGTTGCTCATCTCTCCCTTTTAGTATAAGAAGCCTTGTACAAGGGCATCTTATCATATCACAATAATTCAAGACAGTTTACTCCTCCCCCTTTTAAAAACATTTGCATAAAATATGCCCATACTCCCCCCAGAAGCAGCATATTTTCCCTAGAAGCTGAACGTTTCCATTCATTCTTGATAGGTTCTTTAAGAGTTCCTCCATCTTTCAAATATTCCTTGATTATTTTCATGTCTGTGACATATGCCAGGCCATCATGTACAATGATTATTCACAACTGCCCAAATCTATCCATTAGTCTCTTTTTCTTTTAACAAACTTAATCATAAAATATTTTTCACTTCATCTCTATGGTAAGGTCAGTGTATTCTGACAATGCATAGACTATTATTCTATAGTACTCTATCCATTTCTCATCTGGGATAATAAAGTAACCTAGATACTACTACCATTATGATTGACTTTTCCAACAATGTTAGAAAATAGTGAAACTGTCACACTTAGGCCACACTGTCTTCTGTGATACATTTGGGGCGGCAGGTAGCCTAGTGGTTAGAGTATTGGGCCAGTAACCGAAAGGTTGCTGGATCGAATCACCGAGATGTCAAGGTAAAAACAAGGCAGATCAGGGGCACTGTTCCCTGGTAGGCTGTCATTGTAAATAAGAATTTGTTCTTAACTGACTTGCCTAGTTAAATAAAAAAATCCAGTCTCTTTTCTTTAGTAAAATATGAAACGGGGACTAACCCTGTATTAATTAGACCCAACCCACCTCTACTAATGGATTTCTGTGCATGGCCCCACTGTCCGCTGAATGATTACATTTACATTTAAGTCATTTAGATGACGCTCTTATCCAGAGCGACTTACAATTTGGAAAGTTCATACATATTCATCCTGGTCCCCCCGTGGGGAATGAACCCACAACCCTGGCGTTGCAAGCGCCATGCTCTACCAACTGAGCCACACGGGACCTATGTGTGATGATGATAACGTCAAACTAAATGTCCAACGGAAACTAAAGAGATATGTCCTTATACTTTTCATTGTAAGAATTCAGTTTTCTTGGCAGGATCCTCCAAAAACTAACTGTGTTGTCACCTGCTGGTCAAGAACTGACATCTTGGGTCGGAACCTGCCCCTTGTTTTTCTTGATTCATATGAATGTGTAATCCATTTTGAGATTWTTTTTTTTTCTTCTCATACCACATGCTGATTTTTGTGATATCATCTCTTCCTTGGTGAATCTCTGCTGGTCATGTTTGGAAATTTTGGAGTCAGGGTGCATGCAGAGGAAGCACATTTAGCATATTTTGTGCAGTTTAGCTCATCCATGATTACTATTGTTGTAGTTTTGTGTTTTGTTTACAAATCAAGCTGCAATAGTTTAGATACAACCGTAATGGTTCAGCAATGTCAGTTGTCCAAAAGTGTTGGAAAAGGAATTTTGCAGGATTATGAGATTTACTCATGCCAACGTGTGCTCAATGTGATTCTGGTGGACCCCCTAATGGACAGTTTAAGTAGTTTTGCCTAGCCTGACAGCAAAATAATAATAAACCGTATCAAGTTAATGTTATCAAATAAATTGGTAACATCTAAAGAGCATGGTGCAATCCCAGAAGTAGATCACAAAATATGGCATAATTAGTTTTTCTGATAATTTTGAGAAAGAACTAATTTACATGATCCACATTCACATAACTTATAGTGAACGGTGAAATGTTTCAATTAACAGATGTGTTAGAACATTCCATTTGCTTAGCTTTTACTTGTGCATGCAATTTTGTTGCATTTCCTGTTTTGTCTTTTGTTGTTTCCAATTATTCAACTCTAAAATGTGTTGAATGGTTGCTATTAAATTGCATAATGCTGCGTTCATGTGCTCTCGGAATTATCGGAAACTCAGGATTGGGATATTTCTGTAAAGCTCCCGGAATCACCGTAATTACGAGTTTCCGACATCCAAAACCGATCACAACAAGCTCCCAAGTAGGAAATAGTCGTTGTACTCCCGAGTTTCAGTTCAGAAAGTTTTGAGTTTCCTACTAGAACACTTGCATTACTTTTAGTATTCCATATATTTATTCACTTTATTGTCTTAAGTTCATGTTTGAAAAGCATGAGCATCTCTGTTGGTGTTTTAAAAGCGATAAAAGGCACACAATGCCATTTGGGCGAATAGGTCACAATTCTGAAATATTTAATATTTTGACCAATCTGTTTGCAAATTACATGTTATATGTATGGGGAGTAAGGATTCAGCCCTTAATGCTCTTATATTTTTATTATTATAATATATATTTTTCATTGATTCGAGTTGCGATATTTGTCACCGCATACTGCAGTAATACAGACATTTTAAACTTCTGGGTTTCATTACCAACTTGACTTTTAGCTAGCTATTCAGAATTTGAATATTTTGTGGAGTTATTGATGCTATTTTGGCCCCCAAAAAATCCAACTGATGGGTTTGGACAATAGTTAATTATTAATTAAATGTAATATATATATATATTTTTTACTCATTTCTTCTTTTTTCTTAATTCCATTAAAGACCCAATTCTACGGGAAGTGGCGACAACTGCTTTGTCATCAAGATGGCGACTGGGATTTGGGAGCTAATTGGATTTTTGAAAAGCTAACTGCTTGGATTTTTCTGGATTTTATTTGACTGTGTCAATTAGAATTACTTAAACTTTCACATGGACTCTTGTGCTGGGGATTCTTTGGACTCAGTTGTTTGAATAGGCTATTGTAATAGTTGCTTTTACTGCATTCAATTACAGAGTGCTTTTCTACTTCTGTGATTTCTTAATGCGCTGTTATTTATATTAAATAAAACAATGTTTTTTCACTATTCTGACTCTTTCATTGGTCAATATGCTACCCAAGATTGTTACCAGACTATATTGTCTATTTGCTAAATGTGGAAATTGTAAGTACAAACTTCGAATCAATTTCAAAAAAATTTAATGACGTGTCTGGTATTTTAAGGGGCTTCTGAATGCATCCAGTTAGTGGAAGGAATACAATGTTAAATTACATAAATAGTGCTAGCTAGTAATTACTACCTTTACGTAGGATCGAGGGATGTAGTAGAAGGTAAACGCAAGTAACACAGTTTACGCAACTTTTTATTTTGGGAATCTTCACACACCTATTACGCTAAAGTTTTTTGATTAAGTGTTTACTTTACTTGTCTCCATCTCGAGCAATACTTAGCAACCTACCTTTGTGTACCACTACATTCCTGGTGGGATAATTTCCTTTCAAGTTAATTACATCATACACTTTTGGTACCATTTATACACTTTAGGTAGGACTTCTGTCCACAAAATCTGATTTTACGTGATTAGCATTTTTTTTTTTTACTTAAGTCAAGTTAAAGCGTATGGCTTATTGTGATTTATGCAGTCCATGGTGAAGTAGTTGGCTAATCCAGACTATTAATTAAACCAATAAAAGTTATACACTGCAGCTCTACATAATACAAAGAGTTAAAACAGAGCTTTTGGCAAGAACTGAAATGGTGTCCAAGGTTCTTTGAGTCTAAAATGGCTCCTGAAGTCTTATTTCCTGTCTGAACAGGAAGTGATGGGTCTCAGTGTTTTAAATATTGTTTAAATATTATTGTTCAACTTCAAACCCATCTTTTGTTTCAATATGTTTCTAACTTTGGCAAAGGATATCCTCTTGAAGTGAAGAAACTTTATTTTTTTAATATAAAAATGTAATATAGTTTTGCCGTTTTTATACAAAATGAAGGGGGTGGGACTTTTGGACATCACCTGAGTGTGGGGTAAATGGAAATAACGTCAATCAAAGGCAAAGCTTTCAGAGCTAGGAAGGAGCTCTAGATGGCGGATGAGCCTTGGGAAGGGGAACAATTAACTGGGCTTTCGTCAGACCTTTTCTTTTTCATGAAATCAAGCTGGAATATGACGCTCTATTAATATTTGTTTTACTTAAAAGAAAACTTGTTACTATAGTGAACAGTGAATTAGGTTTTCTGCGGTATTTAATGCGTTTTTCGTCGTGTAGATCAGTTTTGCAGCGTGTATGCGCGAGTCGTTGTTTTCTCTGCCTAGGTTTGGCAGCCATGGCGCCCCTCCATTTTTAGTGTGCTCTGTGAAGAGCTTTGGCATTTCGTCTCACTATCACTTTTGTGAGGTTTCATTATCCTATTATCAACATTTAGTTTTTTTGTGCCTGTTTATTTTCATTCAACCTTTTTAAATGGCATTTATTTTAATTTTAATGTCATAAGTATTAAAGTCTTTTGCGGATGTGAATCTAACTTCATTATACCTTCCTGTACATGGAATAGGTATGTTGACGTTTTATAATACCTACCTACAATCGATTGTCTTTTCATTTATCACATTTTAGTCGTCCTTTGTCTGGTGACGCAGTTAGAATTTGTGCATGTGGCTCGATCGGTGAATCTAATTGAAATACACTCAACACTTGGCTTTTTTTTTAATCACAGGATGTCATCAGTTGTCATTTATTCATCGATAATGTATATATTAATATAAATAATGCCAGTTTTAAACGTCAGACACAATGCTGATGTCTGTTATTTCATAACGTCAAGGTTTTTACTGTCCTCTGAGCAAAAACAATCTTATGGGAGTTTTATGATAGTCCATCCCTCTAACTTTTGACAGTCAATACCAGGACATAAGATCATCAAATCAAACGTTTTCAAGATAAACGACGATGAAGAATAAGAATAAAAAGCAAGAAGATGAATGTTCGACTCAAAGCAACGCATCAAGGTACGATCTTCTATATTTTCACTTTTTTGACATCTGTCTTGATTGTTTACCTTAACAAGCATGGTTGATCACCTGTGAACATATTTGCTACTTAAGTTTTCCCGATTTGTACCAGTTTCAAATCAATGACCTTGGTTTTTAATAGCCACACCCTAATTTTTCTTAGCATTTGTTACACTAAAGACTGAACTTTCAGGCTCTTTGAATTACATCTTTACCCACATGTATACAAACTAGAAGTTTATGGCTGCTTCCCCAAGAACAAATGCATGATGTCAATATGTGTTCCATCGTTACAATGTAATATGACCTTGTCTTATTAGTCGATACTGCATTGCACCATTTGAACATACAATGCTTATTATTTTTTAAACATTTGAAACCTCTAATTTACTAATGTAAACATATGGGGCTGAGGGGAAATATTCAAATTAATATCTAATGCCATTATCATTTGTTTCATCTGCATTGACAACTAACGTTATGCAGTTTAAGTTTTAAAGATACCTATGTCTTCATTTGAAACAGTTGACTACTAAAACAAATGTTAACTTAGACATTTTGGTAGCCTAAATCATAAACTATTCTGTGTTTTAATGAGAACTGTTTAATGTATAGTAGGCCATACAATCACTTTTGACTGAATGTTCACAATATTTTAGTTTCTATTTGGCCTGTTGATCTATTTACCTCCTGGATATCTTGTTCTCAGAACTTACTTTATGTGTATTTCAGCAAGAAAGGGAAGCTCAATATTAGTTTCACTGATAGTCAGTCCTCTTGTACATTTAACGTTTTATTTCACTTTTACAACATGTTTGTTATGTATAGCCGTTTCAAATAGTTATTCGATTAGGTTTATACTGAAAGTATGTATTCACGTTAACTTATATGGGGAAACAATGTTCTTGATGKGTTTTCCCATTTAATTCAGAGAACAATTTCAGTGGGGTTATTGGCATCAATGAATCTCTATTTTTCTGAAGGGATCATCACATGCACACATCTGACTAACCATTGACATGTTCACTTTTGCACACCTTAGGTGTTCACTAATTTATTTGTTATGTTGACTATGAATAGAATATCAACTATGTGGCAATGCTCCAACTACATTTTAGATTTTATTGGACAGCTTATTCTGATTTAAATTGAGTGATGTCCTCAATGCTCAATAACCCTTTAATTCAACTGTGCTTGTGCACTAGTTTTCATCAACTGTGTTGGTGATTATGAGTTCCTCTTAGGCTAATAGATGTTCCATGGTATCAGAAGCTAAGTGCCACGATGGTAAACATCATGTTTTCCAGATGTTTTCATGGTCTCACAGACTTTACAATTTATTTTATTTTACAGATAAAGGTATAATCTAAAGTTGGGATTCAAATGTTTGAAATGTATTATATCTCAGGTTTGGAAAACAGAAGGAACACAAAACAATGTAATTTCATCATCAATAAAAAAGTGCTACATCTTAATTAAAGGACCTCATGTGCTCAGTTTATTTTGAGGCCATGTTGGAGATAGTCATGTTTGTACTGTGAAATAATCATTCTTGCTTGTATAATCTAATGATAGTCTTGAGTTTAACATGAGATCTGACAATATAGTTTTCCATTATATTTAAATAAGTTCATACTCTGGGGGATGGTAAGTGCACATTGCTCACACCTCTGGTCTACCAATGATAGTTTTAGATTTAAGTCATGGAAGTTACTAATGTCATATGTAGGCCATTGTATAATTGTTGACTGCATATCATAATTAAAGCCTAATAGGGCCAACCTCATATTTGCCATCTATTACATAGCCTAAAGTTTGACATTTGGGACAGTTTTTGTAACTTGTCAGATGTCACTGACATCTACTACAACTATAGGCTTACATGAATGCTTCAACTACAGGCCTGGTTGGGTTGCTCAAGAAATAAGCATTGCATTTGTTATAGATTTTGTCAAATGCAAACTTTTCAGCTAACTGCCCCTAGTCCTGAATGTAATTGATAATGGGTCAGAAAAACATGACATGAAAACATGCTGTCAACCAAGAAATGCTGTGCAAGTGCATTTGCTGTTCTTTTGGCAGCCATTTTAGTAACATGCACAGTTCGTCTGTCCTCAAAAACCCTAATCTACCACACTTTTGACTGCTCTTGTCCTGATAGAAGATTATTTTCAAGCACATAGAAGCAAGATCCACTGTGAGAGCAGATCACTTTATTAAATGTTCTTTTAAAATGCGTTGCATGAAGTAGAGTTCACTTTTAAGTCACAAAATGGCTCTTGCTTTGTGCTGCATAGACTATGACTTTCTGCATCCCGTATGCTCAGAACTACAGGAACGGGGAACAGGAAGTGTTTCAAAGGTCAGAGGCTTGTCTTTTGAGCTGGGATTGGCTCATTCCTCACCTAGCAACCCACCAGCCTGTAGTAGTTCAGTTACATTTTTTGTCCCGTCCATGTCTGACCTCACTAAATGGAGGGAGTCACCCACTCATGCGCTTGCTTGGTCAGCAGCAGCTGCATTCTCACTAGAGGAAGGGGTTTGAGCATTTGTTGCTGGGTGACTGAGTGGTGGATACATTACAATACCTTTTTAATATCACAATCCAATACCTTTTGATATCACAATAAGAACTTATTCAAATCTTACCCCTCATTTTTTTCTTATCTGAATGTTTATATAAACATTTCATTATTAATAAGATATATAATAATAATTATAGGCTTTCCCAATTTACCCTGTAGTTATTAATTGTATTCATATAAATACAGCAATTATGTATCATAAGTGATTAAACAATGGTATTAAACCATCGCTTCAAATGAAGAAATTGTTTTGCTTGGTTCTATTCTAGCAGCCGACTCCATGTCTGAACCATTCAAGGTCGTCTTGACTGGATTTGATCTGGAATTAGGTACCCCCTATAGTCTGTTCAGGGTACTGCACATTCCAACATGGCAATTTTAACTAATGCAATGTGGGGCATAGACTGGTTTACTCCCTTGTGTAATTTGCTGTGTTTATGATGTAAGAATTACAGTTAAATAAATACATGTTGCAGTGATTTGTTCTGGTTTCCTTATTAAATTCAATTTAAATCTTTTTTAGTTGCATGTAACATTTTCAAGCTGAAGTACAGTATGAATATGGAATATTTGGTTAGATCACTAATAATGTGGAGTGTTTTCAATGAATCAGGGCCTGGTTTTGTCATTGTATACATACATTAGTTAAATATTGTTTGCGTTGACAAATTATATAGGTTTGATGTGCTCTTTAGGTGAATATTATTTCAGATCTAGATGTTATAATTGGTTGTTTGACAGAAGCTCAGTAGGTGGTTCATGTTTGGTTGAGTCACTGTCGGCCCTGTGTACTGAGGTGCGTTCAGTTTGCTTGAATGTTTGCTGAACGGTTTGTACTGAACGACACGTTTGCCAAAACGGTCTTGAACAGGCTTTTGAGGTACGTTTGCTCCCGTTTGGTGGGTGTGGCTTGAAGCAATGAGTGATGTATTTAAAGGGGAGTGGCCATGCTGACAGCGTTCCCCAAACCACAACCCTGCCCTGTTTTTTAACTGGTCGTAAAGTACAGCACCAATTCTGAAATTGAACGTCCCTGAACGTAAAAACATGCTGATCGCAGCCCTCGTGTGGCATTGGCAAACAGGACTTATTTTGCACCCTCTACTGTTTTACAACCGGTTATGGTTGTTTGTGAAAGTTTGTAGGCCATTTTAGGTATTGAATGAATGCAACGATAATTTTAGTGTAGGAAACTTTTAAATATTGTGGAAAGGTCTTTCAGCATGACAATAATAATATGCACACCAGATTGAGAACCACTGTTCTAGGTGACTTCCAGCAGGCTCTCTTGCATGGGGTTAAGTGTTTTTAAAGATCAGTGTAAGAGGATTGGTTTGAGGTGGAGAGAATGGGTTTATGACAAAGTTAATCTGAGCACACTATGGTGATATGAGTCTTCGGTTTCCTCTCCACTAAAGGCATTAGTGTTGTGTAGTATTTTCAGTACTACAGGAACTCTATACTCTCTATTTAACATGTTACACATTCGGCAGCTTTTTCTACTTTGTGGTATAGGCCAAGGTCCCGCTAACTCAACTCTGTACCTCGAACTCAGGTTCCACTCTGTTTTTTTCATTGTTCCCCTCTAATCAGGGACTGATTTAGACCCTGGACACCAGGTGGGTGCTGTTTATAATCAGGTAGAACAGACAACCAGCAGGCTTTGTATCTCGTAGGGTAATAGTTGAATACCCCTGGCCTAGGTTAACATTTCCTACATATTAAACCTAGATTCCATTGCCTGCTGTTGTGCTCTTGAGCAAGGCACTTAACCCACCACAACTGCTCCATGGGTACCCAGTGTGGCAGCCCCCTGCTCTGACCTCGCCAACCTGTATGTGTGTCTTTCATAGGGCTTGGGATGAAGCGGGAGTCAAATTTCCATCAGACCTTGTGTAAAATTGGATTAATAAAGTGATCCTAATCTTAATTTGTTGAACCAAATCAGTGTTTGACAATAAGTGGGAGGTTGGAGAAACTGTTCATAAAATTGGCTTTTTATTGAAAAGGCAATGATTGTATAGCTTCCCAAATTAAAATCCAGCACTATAAAAGGGTGATACTGAACAAAAATATTCGTGCACCAAGTGTTGGTCCAATGTGTTTCATGAGATTAAATAAAAGATCCCACAATTTTTCCATACACACAAAAAGCTTATTTTTCTCATTGTGCACAAATTTGTTTACATCTAGTTAGTGAACATTTCTAATTTGACAAGATAATCCATCCACCTGACAGGTGTGGCATATCAAGAAGCTGATTAATAAGCATGATCATTACACAGCTGGAATGTCCATCAGAGCTGCTGCCAGATAATTGAATATATAATTTATTTTTAGTAAAAGTAGTGCAGGAATGTTTTATTTACACGAACTCCACATTTTTGATACTATAGCAATTCGGCCTCTGAAGAATCAAACCACTCTGGGTCGGAGTCTGGGAGTCAGTCGGAGAGTGAACAGGGCAGGGAAAGGAGAAGATCGCACCACTCTGGAGAGTCCAACAGTTCCTCTGAATCTGGGAGCCAGTCTGGGTCTCAGAGTGAATCCCAGCAAGCCTCAGCAGAGGTCAACGACAAACCACCAGTTAAAAAGAAAGACAATCTGGCAGATGTAAAGAAGGTAAACAAAGCAGAGCCTGTACTCCAAACTGGTTGTATTATGTAGGGCTGAAAGGCCCTTGAAGTTTTGGAAACAAATATATTATACACCATCAATTACACAACAGAGTTGATGCATGGACACTGCATATTTAGAAAGGGAGTAATGCCTCAATTCAGATGGAGACTGAAAGTGGAGGCAAAGATGCAATGATCCAATTTGGTTTTTAATTCCAGATGTGGGAAGAGCATCCAGATGTCTATGGGGTCAGGCGATCAAATCGCAGTAGGCAAGAACCTGCTCGTCTCAATATTGGAGCCGGGGTAAGAAGTGCAACATGAAATATACTGAAAACTTCCATGTACTAAAAGTCCGACCCCACTAAAAATGTATTTTTTCCTCAAAGGGGTTTGCACGTGCAGAAGTTGCACCATCTAGTGTATATGATGTGGATTTATTGGTGTCTCATTCACTGTAGCTGCAACCCCTAACGGAAAAGCAATGCAAAGCCTAATATCTCATTGAGATGTAATCATTTCAACACATTTGCAGGGTAGCAGTGACTCAGAAGGTGAAAGTCCTAAAAGAAAAGCAACACGACAAAAGAAGAAAGAGTGAGTATTGAGATTATTTGATGTTTATTTCATTTCAGTTTCTTCTGTATTTTGATTATTCTTATCAACTAAAATCTATCATGTCAAGAGATAAATGTACTATATTGTGTCAAATGCTGCTCAAAGTTATGCCATTTATAATAACTCACAAAATAATTTGAATCATGATGTAGCCTACTCTTAAAAGCAATTGGAACTGGTCAGTTGTCTATAGCATATGTTTGCCTTACTGGCTATCCCAAAATACACTTGCTGTCATCCAATTAGACTCTGCAATAGTCTTGACTCACATTGTTGTTTGATATCATGAACATATATAGTATCTAGGGATGTGGCGGACAGCTTGTGATTGTCAAGCAAATAACTATCGGTCTCATGGTAATTGACCGTTAATTAACATAAACACATACAGCATCTCCTGGCTTCCATCTTAAAAAGTCTAATAAATCCACGTAAAATAGCCTAAACCTTCACAATAAATCCATTATTTATTTTAGTCAGGTCTAAAGAAGCATGATATGAAGAAAATGTAGTCTATTTCAGAAGAAAAGAATAGCATACTCTGAGTTGTCTTTGTTAGGCCCTGATGTAGCTATGCCAAATGGCTGTGGGCTACACTAGTTCATTTAGCAGACAAGATTTGCTTATAATTCCGTGGCATTATTTTATTGTATGAAGAATACAATTGAACAAAGATGAATAAAATATACATTTTCTCCAAACGATTTGAGGGAGTGTGCATGGCTATTCTGTGTTGAGCGGTTAACAAAGAAATGTGCTTAATTTATTAATGTAACTTTAGTTGTTTTACAAACGTTGGGCTATATGTTTGATTTTTAATACATTGTAAGGCTGCATGATTAGACTAACAATTATTTTTTTTTGTCACTTGAAAGGCGTGAGCTCTGCTTTGTTTTTTGCTCAGCCTGTACATAATTCGTCAGCCTCGCATTCACAATTTGACAAGCACTTGATAATGCCTCAAACTTTATGCCGGCATCCCCTTTGTGGCCGTAATGCACCCTAAAAAAATCTGTATTTTGTGTCCTGGAGTGCTGCGTTGTGCCCTTCTACCAGAGTGTGCTGCACAATCTGAAGCGTCTCTCAATCACACGGCTTTCAGTCACGTGATCGGGTCTTTCTTACAGGCTACAGTTAAGACAGACACATCGGGGACGCAACTGCACACATTCTTATCCAACTCCAAGGTGCATATTGAAGATATTGGATGAACTGTCCACATTTGCTTTTCGTCAGCCAACAAGATGAGTAGGCCTAATGAACAGCAAAAGCACTAGCCTGACAATCTACTATTCCCCCATAGTACAAAAGTTGACCTATTCTGTGCGAGAAATAAATATTCCAAACAATCTGGGACAGTTGTGGGATGCGATAGATCCCAAGTTAATACAACCACTAGCATCAAAAAACATGTTTTATGCAATGTGGCTGACGCAGCAGATCAGAACATTTAACTTAAAATGTTTATAAACTATTAGGCTATTTCTTCACATTATAAGCGCAGCAATGCACACATGGTATTAGGCTATAAGCGTGAATGTTCCATTAGCGGAAAGCACCATTATCAAAAGTGACCGCAAATGCAATTATGCATGTAATGCTTTTATTATAAAGGTGCAAATTTATGGTGAAAATTATCTTCCCCAAACTTGAATCTCACGTGCTGCTCATAAAAAATAAATGTCCTCTCACTGTCAACTGTGTTTATTTTCAGCAAACTTAACATGTGTAAATATTTGTATGAACATAACAAGATTCAACAACTGAGACATGAACTGAACAAGTTCCACAGACATGTGACTAACATAAATGGAATAATGTGTCCCTGGTCAAAATCAAGAGTTAGTCAGTATCTGGTGTGGCCACCAGCTGCATTAAGTACTGCAGTGCATCTCCTCATGGACTGTACCAGATTTGCCAGTTCTTGCTGTGAGGTAACATACCAGATTTGCCAGTTCTTGCTGTGAGATGTTACCTCACTCTTCCATCAAGGCACCTGCAAGTTCCTGGACATTTCTGGGGGGAATGGCCCTAGACCTCACCCTCCGATCCAACAGGTCCCAGACGTGCTCAATGTGATTGAGATCCGGGCTCTTCGCTGGCCATTGCAGAACACTGACATTCCTGTCTTGCAGGAACTCACGCACAGAACGAGCAGTATGGCTGGAGGCATTGTCATGCCGGAGGGTCATGTCAGGATGAGCCTGCAGGAAGGGTACCACATGAGGGAGGAGGATGTCTTCCCTGTAACGCACAGCGTTGAGATCGCCTGCAATGACAACAAGCTCAGTCTGATGATGCTGTGAAATACCGCCCCAGACATGACGTACCCTCCACCACCAAATCGATCCCGCTCCAGAGTGCAGGCTTCGGTGTAATGCTCATTCCCTCGATGATTAACGCGAATCCGACCATCACCCCTGGTGAGACAAAACCTCGACTCGTCAGTGAAGAGGACTTTTTGCCAGTCCTGTCTGGTCCAGCGAAGGTTGGTTTGTGGCCATAGGTGACGTCTGGTGAGGACCTGCCTTACAACAGGCCTACAAGCCCTCAGCCCAGCCTCTCTCAGCCTATTGCGGACAGTCTAAGCACTGATGGAGGGATTGTGCGTTCCTGGTGTAACTCTGGCAGTTGTTGTTGCCATCCTGTACCTGTCCCTCAGGTGTGATGTTCGGATGTACCGATCCTGTGCAGGTGTTACACATGATCTGTCGCTGTGAGGACGATCAGCTGTCCGTCCTGTGTCCCTGTAGTGCTGTCTTAGGCGTCTCACAGTACGGACATTTATTGCCCTGGCCACATCTGCAGTCCTCATGCCTCCTTGCAGCGTGCCTAAGGCACGTTCATGCAGATGAGCAGGAACCATGGGCGTCTTTCTTTTGGTGTTTTTCAGAGTCCGTAGAAAGGCCTATTTAGTGTCCTACGTTTTCATAACTGTGACCTTAATGGCCTACCGTCTGTAAGCTGTTAATGTCTTAGCGACTGTTCCACAGGTGCATGTTCATTAATTGTTTATGGTTCATTGAACAAGCATGGGAAACAGTGTTTAAACCCTTTACAATGAAGATCTGTGAAATTATTTGGATTTTTATGAATTATCTTTGAAAGACAGGGTCCTGAAAAAGGGACGTTTCTTTTTTTGCCAGTTAGTCTCTACACCCCTTGTAAAGCGGATTAATGTGTTTAATTTTAAGAAGTGGCATTTTAGTTGTGATACAAACCTTATTAAAACATATAGGCCTATGGGCTAGGCTACATGAAATCTGCGACTATGATTCGAACAAGTCGCAAAAAAATGGCATTTTCTTATGCTGGGCATCATTCACAAGTGATAATATATAATTCACAAGTGATTGGCTATTGTCACCCATCAGACTATTCTTGATTCAATCTTGTCTTTACATGTAATATATGTGTGACATTTTGTTATGATTTAGAATGGACCATTATCATGCACCTGTATCGAAACGGGCACTTCAATAGCGAATGGAGGATGCTTCTCCCCATGGTTTATTTTTATACCAGCCAGGTAGGCTAGACTACTGTACTAAATAAAACCAATGTTCTTACTATTAGGAAGTTGATACATAAATATAGTAGGCCTAGCCTATAGAAAGCTTATGGGATCCTCCTCTTTTTATTAGCGGCTATCACTTTGTTTTCCCCCGCAATTGCACAGCCTTTAGAAATGCTGCGCAAAATGAGACATGGGCTCTCATGAAGTGTTTGATTAGATTTTCGAATACATTTGCATTGATGTCAGTGATTAGAGGGACAATGGAGTGCTTAGTACCAGGCAGAAAGTTTGGTAGGCTACTAATGATCAGCAGCAGCATCATAGCTTGGAGAAGCCTAATTAGTGACTAAACGGTCATGTGGAATTTGACTGTCTTCATGACTCGTGACCCCCCGTGTAGCAGTAATACGGTCACCGCAACAGCCAAAGCTGTCCCCGACTAAAACGCATCTTGTTGAACCAAAGGTTGTCTGTTCTTTCGACCAAAGTTTTTTTTTTTACGTGTATTTTTCCAAATATAGACACACCCTATGTGTTTTAATCAAATCAACTATATATGCATTGAGCTTGTCTGAATGCTTTAAGCTCATTGTTTGATAAAATAAGACACAAATGACTCAAGTGGGAGACAGAGATCAAGTACCAGAAGAACAAAAAACTGTCCCGACCATCCTCCTACTGGCGTTTGCAGATTCTGCCATAACGCTCCTGAAATTGCCGGTAATAAGCTACACGAGGAGTCTGCAAACCTTCTCATGTGGAATGCCAATTTATCTTACCATTTCTACTGATCTGTGTGCCAGTTATGGTTTTCATATGCACATTTTCCTGGAGCAGTTTCATTTAATTTATAATAACATCTTTGTATCGCAAAATCATGTGGTAATCCAAATTCTATCCAAGTAATGAAAATGATACGAACCTAAAAAGTAACTTTATTGCCAACTATGTAAAACCAGCCAATTAAGCCAACAAATAAAAACATTGCAGCTTGCAGGTAGAAAATATCCAGATTAAAAAAATAATTATCCTATAAATCACAGTGGCTATGCATGGCCTGTCTGCAACAAACTTGAAACAACTATTAACTTGGGTCCAGCCTGAATCTCCTTGCAACATTGTATAAAATATTCTGGGCCCTCAGAGTTTCCTGAGCCAGTGAGCTCGGGACAGACACAGCTATAGGCTATTTGTGCAAGGGATAAGAAGTAATCAGGTAGGCCTATTTTCTGAAGTTTCCACTGGATCAGAGCATGACATTTTTTCCCTTTTTCACGCTGAGTGGTTATCTAAAAGCGGGGGCGCCACTGGTTTTCGAAGTGGGGGGGGACATAACAAATTCCCGACCCTTCGGAGGCGTCCGCATGATCCTAAAGCACACTTGCTTTGTTTTGTATCACATTCCAAGGATAAAACTTGGGGGGGGACACAAATTCAATTTCAGAATGTCAGGGGGGAACATCCTCCCCATCCTCAGTGAAAGTTGTGCCACTGTCTAAAGGTAGATATCTGGAATGATTTTTCAAATACATTGAGGAATTGTCATTCTCAATGGATGTAAAAACCAACTGTTAGCATGCGGTTTAAGGTTGAAGAAAACATTTACTTTGAGAAGCTCCGCAGCTCATTAGTGGTGGTGCATTAAGCCATTTATATGCCTACATTTGCGAGCAGGCCAGGTAGCCTATAGAGGCCTACTTCTATGCGTAGTTAGGTGCGCGTCATTGACAGGAGCGCTCCAAACAAGACGATGACTAAATTGACAAAACTCGTAAATGGAATGAAATAAACCAGAACTTGTTCCTCACAAGTGTAGCATAGGTTGTGCGCTCTGCAAACAATGTGTCCACTCACTCCAACAATGAGAACGTTAAAAGACTGGAATCGAAATATGTTGAGTGTATTAACAGACATTACCGCAACCCAAAAAACATTGTAGATGAGAAATTATAGGAATTAACGGTACATGTACGACTGATGATAAATGTAATGGGGAATTGATAGACAATAACAATCAAATGCCATCAATTCACACAATTAGTTTATAAGAACAATGGATGTGCACAAATTGGCGGGAGAGAGACGTGCATTGTGCAGCCACATTCCCATTCTTGGACTATGCCACCCCCGTAGCCTCCGCAATGGATTAGTTCACTGAGATGGGCGTGAATACGACGGGTGTCTCGTGTGCCATAAAATAATAGTGTGTGTGTATATTTGCTACTGCTCGACAATTTTTTGTTGTTGTTGTTGATCAACAGCCTGTTGACCAAACAATCGACCAGTCGAATAATTGGTCACACCTAATTAGTATCCCATGACTATTTGGATGTAAGTGCATGACATTTATTTAGTTGTATCGTTCAATTCAGTGGTGTTTGTATTTGTCATTATTATGTTGCCAAATAATTTTCTGTGTTGTCAGTATTGTGTTCTTTCTATTTTCATGCGTTTGTGTTTGTCTAAAGTGTCTCATTAGGAGTTCCAGCCGGACTGAGCTGGTCTTCAGAACTTTAGTTTGTTTAGATATCTGATCAAACCTGGCTAACCAGATCACCCTAAGCCAGGCGTAGAGCCATAATAAGCCCAAAGGGTGAACTTGTGGTATTTCTGTGTTATAAGAAATACCTGGAAGAGTGATGACTCTGAGGAGGAGCAGGAGGAGGAGGAGGATGCCAGCAGTGCAGACAGTGAGCAGGAAGAGAAAGTTAGATCCAGACGACTTCCTGCTAGAAGGTAAGGATGTAGTGAAGCCTGGCCTTCAGACTGCTAATCTGTACACTTTCGTTTACATTGTGTGAAATCAGAAACTAGCTATATTAGTGTTTTTTTGGTTTTCAAAGTGCTGAATGACTGGGCTTCTTTTTAGCCTTCAGTCACTAACAAAATATGAAATCTGTAAATTCAAATCTGATAATTGTGAAACTTTCTATGTATTTATTACTGAGCATTTAATGTTGTATCAACTATGATATGCATTCTACTATTCTATATTGCAGTGAATATTTGAATTTAGACTCAGAAGGATGACAAAAAAATAACAGGTCAAAATCCCAAAGTCAACCAAAATGATGTTCTGATGAAAGCTCGCAACATTCCAGCTACATGGCCCAAAAATCAGGCGATGTCTTATTAGTGTTTTTGCAGTGTCATTTTTGTGGGTTGACTTTATGATTTCCCCCAATTGAGCACTTAGTGCTCTAAAGGCATTTAATGAAGACGTTCACCTGTAACCTTATCACCAATATTATTAATTTTGCTGAGGTTTGGAAGCTGTCTTAAGGCCATTGGTGTGTGTCAGGTTGTTAGGAGGCACTATAGTCAGCTAGAGCTGTTAGTGGAAAAACTAGTAAGTAGGATGTCTTGCAGAGTGGCTTTAGAAGTGGTATACATGTGTGTATTTGACTCAATATTTTAGACCACAGACCAAATCATCTACAGTCAAAAAACAGCAGCCTCCAAAGGCAAGGAAAACCAGGAAACAAGAGTCATCTGTGGAGGAAGATGATGATGATGACGATGATGAAGATACCCCAAAGAGACAAACCCGGCGAAGGGTGGCGGCCAAAGTCAGGTATGTCATTGTTTCACTAGTTCAATCTAAAATATGAAGGAAAGTGTTGCTGTTCCACCTTGCTTCTGTCACATTACTTTGCATTACATGCGTTGTGTTGGTTTGTTCCAGTTACAAGGAGGACCAGAATGACTTTGAGACAGACTCTGACGACCTGATAGAGATGGAGGGAGCTGAGGTGGAGCCGGAAGATGACAGCGAGACCATTGAGAAGATCATGGACACCAGAACAGGCAAAAAAGGAGGTGATGCATCCTCACTTGGTATCTTATTGTCAGTATCTCACCTGTATCTAGTTAGACATTGCCAGCAGGTGTTGAAAGAGAAGGCAAAGATCTTGTGGCTAGCAGAAGAAGTGATGATATTACCCTGATATATGAGACATGTTTACTAGAGGCTGCTGCCTGGTTAGGAATTTAAACTGTGAATAAAAATCAGATATTGAAAATATTTATGTCAGAATTCTGTGCGTGTATCTATTTTAGCCTGTGGGGCTTCCACTACCCAGTATGCTGTGGAGGAAAACGGGGACCCCGGAGCAGACTATGAGCCTGAGAAGGATGAAGGAGAGACCCATTACCTGATCAAGTGGAAAGGCTGGTCCTATATCCACAACACCTGGGAGAGCATCGACTCCCTCACTCAACAGAAGGTCAAGGGACTGAAGAAACTAGAGAACTTCAAGAAGAAAAACGATGAGCTCAATGCTTGGTGAGGGTTTGTTTTGTACACATAGCTACATACCACTGATGTTTTACCTTTCACTGTTGATGAGTTCTGTTACTTACTGACACTGATTGTCTTCCAAAGGTTGAACAAAGCATCCCCTGAGGATTCAGAATACTACAACTGCCAACAAGAGCTAACCACTGACTTAAATAAGCAGTTCCAAATTTTGGAAAGAGTCATTGGTAAAAATAAACTAAACTCCTTTTGAAATTTAGTCTTCATTCACTTGCAGCAATGGTTCAACAATTAAATTAGATTTATTTGACAAAATGTGATTATTACAACAGACTTACCCTCTTGCTTATCAAAAATATTTCACATACTGTATCATATATTTAGAGAACTGGTGTAATCAAAAATAATTTTTTCCAGCGACTAAAACAGGGAAGACACAGGGACCGTCTGATTTCCCTTGTAAGTTCCTCATATCCTCATCAACATTATCATGATCATATCTTCATCATTATCATACTCAGCACATTTTGATTCTGAAAAGCACTTCAACTAAAGATGATGTTTTCACTGTATATCAGCTCACAGCCACAAGAATGCGTCGTCGTCCAATGAGCCAGAGTACCTGTGTAAGTGGATGGGCCTGCCCTATTCAGAGTGCAGCTGGGAGGATGGAGCTCTGCTGGGGAAGAAGTTCCAGCACTGTATAGACAGCTTCACCAACAGGAACTCCAGCAAAACAGTCCCCTCCAAAGACTGCAAAGTGAGTGAGGAAAGTGTCCCGACTAGATGGATTGCACATGGTATCCTATCACAAATGTTTTATTTAAAGTTGACTATCAGCTAGAACACAAGCACTACAGCTATAGTCATTTTAGAACAGTGCAGTGATTTTCTAACTCTAATTGCAGGTGCTGAAACAGAGGCCCAGATTTGTTGCACTGAAGAACCAGCCATTGTACATTGGGGATGAGAACCTGCAGCTGAGAGATTACCAACTAGATGGACTGAACTGGCTGGCTCACTCCTGGTGCAGGTACACGTCAAGTCACGAGGAATGCTGTATTGAGAAACAGATTATTATGGTTTGGAACATCACATTTAGTGGATATACTGATGCTTTACTGAGGTGTACTGTCAATTACCTGCCATTTAGATAGTTCGAATGTAATTTTTGTAAAAACACTAATTTACACTAAGACTCCATGGTCGGTGTTTTTCAGGTGCAATAGTGTGATCCTGGCTGATGAGATGGGTCTGGGGAAAACCATCCAGACCATCTCATTCCTTTCCTACCTGTTCCACCATCACCAGCTGTATGGGCCCTCTCTGGTGGTGGTGCCCTTGTCCACCCTCACCTCCTGGCAGAGAGAGTTTGACACCTGGGCCCCCGACATGAACGTGGTGGTCTACCTGGGAGATGTGATGAGCAGGAAATCGGTATGGAAATCTGCTCTTTATAGAACTCTAAAGAAGCGTTGTGATCTTGTGTCCAACCAAAAGTAAACGTTCCCCAATGCTTTGCTTTTGTGTTGAACAGATCCGTGACTATGAGTGGGTATGCCATCAGACGAAGAGAATAAAGTTCAATGCACTTATAACCACGTATGAAATTCTACTGAAAGACAAGGTAAGGCATCAGTATTGCTTGGAAGTATTTTCATACAGTTTAGATATGAGCTTGGATTTGTACTTGCCAAAATAGTACACATTTTTATTTTTATGGAAATAAAAAGTGAATTCTTTGAATGCAACTCTCCGCTGACTCAATTGGTGTGATCTGTCCATAGGCAGTATTGGGGAACATAAACTGGGCCTTCCTGGGTGTGGACGAAGCTCACAGGCTGAAGAATGATGACTCCCTGTTGTACAAAACCCTGATCGAGTTCCGGTCCAACCACAGACTTCTAATCACAGGGACACCACTGCAGAACTCTCTCAAAGAGCTGTGGTCCCTTCTGCACTTCCTCATGCCTGACAAGTATGCACTTCTCTCTATTAAATACATCAGATAAACTTTGGCAAATTCAGACTTTGAGAAGAACAGCCTATACATTTATTTTCATTTACAGTAATCTTATCCCAATCCAATTGTACTTTTCCCCCTCCTGAAGGTTTGAGAATTGGGAAGATTTTGAAAGCGACCATGGTAAAGGGACTGACAATGGCTACCAGAGCCTCCACAAAGTCCTTGAGCCCTTCCTCCTGAGGCGTGTCAAGAAGGATGTGGAGAAATCCCTGCCTGCCAAGGTAGAACAGATCCTCCGTGTGGACATGTCCGCCGTGCAGAAGCAGTACTACAAGTATGTTCCCTCATGTAGCTTTTCTCTATCAATGTTTGCCAGTCTGGACAGATGATTTGAGCAGTATCTAAACTGTCTTACTCCTTGTCATTGACGTTAACTGGTGATGTGTTTGGTGATTGTTTCAGGTGGATTCTGACCAGGAACTTCAGAGCCTTGCAGAAAGGCACCCGAGGCAGCTCCTCTGGTTTCCTCAACATCGTCATGGAACTGAAGAAGTGCACTAACCATGGTTTCCTCATCAGGCAGCCCGAGGAGGAGTGTAACACTCAACAGGAGCACCTGCAGGTAGGACCAGCAATAAGAGCTCAGCTCAACGCATTAAAAGGTGTGTTATGTGAATTAGTCTCTACCTTGCAAATGATAAGACTGTGAACTAATTATCTCCCCTGTTTTTGCTGTTTTGAATGTTGAGAAATACATTGATTAAAATGGAATAGCACGATTCCATGCAACCCACACTAATGTATTGGTTTGTTTAGCGGTGGAGAACAGATTTGACCTCTTACCTTGTGTGAATCTCAGGCGTTGGTGAGGGGCAGTGGGAAGCTGGTGCTACTGGACAAGCTGCTGACCAGACTTCGGGAGAGGGGCAACCGAGTCCTCATCTTCTCCCAGATGGTGCGGATGTTGGACATCCTGGCTGAGTACCTGGCCCTGAAGCGTTACCCATTCCAGGTAGGGTATAACACAGCCCAGGGGATGGTAAGGCAGCAACGCTACCCATTCCAGGTAGGGTATAACACAGCCCAGGGTATGGCAAGGCAGCAGTGCTACCCATTCCAGGTAGGGTATAACACAGCCCAGGGGATGGCAAGGCACAGGTGCTACCCATTCCAGGTAGGGATAACACAGCCCAGGGTATGGCAAGGCAGCAGCGGTACCCATTTCAGGTAGGGTATAACACAGCCCAGGTATGGCAAGCAGCAGCGCTACCCATTCCAGGTAGGGATAAACAGCCAGGGTATGGCAAGGCAGCAGCGCTACCCATTCCAGGTAGGGTTAACACAGCCCAGGGTAGGCAAGACAGCAGCGCTACCCATTCCAGGTAGGGTATAACACGCCCAGGCGGAATGGTAAGGCAGCCAGCGGTACCCATTCCAGGTAGGGTATAACACAGCCCAGGGGATGGCAAGGCAGCAGTGCTACCCATTCCAGGTAGGGTATAACACAGCCCAGGGGATGGTAAGGCAGCAGGTCCAAACCTTCAGTAGTCTACCTCCTGTTGTTCTTGTATTCAGTATGACTTCTCCTTGTTAGTTCTTTTACATCTCCATTATATGTTTTGTTTATTCCATGTGTAACTCTGTGTTGTATATCTCAAACTGCTATGTTTTATCTTGGCCAGGTCGCAGTTGCAAATGAGAACTTGTTCTCAACTAGCCTACCTGGTTAAATAAAGGTGAAAAAAAAAAAGTAAAAAAAAAAGTGTTATTCCATATTTATTATATTGACTTAGTGAGGGCGTTTACAGTAGAGGTGCCGTTGAGATATTGGAGCAGTGTTGGCGTCAACTCTGGTGTTAACCGGCTCATGTGTCAGTTTTGCAGCACACATGCACTGGCAGACTGTTAGTGTATATGGTTATTTTTATCCTCAAGTTATTTTTGATGTGGACTGGCATTTCCCCAAAGCCAGAGTGCACACTGTCTTCATGCTGGGCTTTAGCATGGTTAAATCACTGTAGACATAGTTTTACTGCTGTATTGCTCTTTGACAATATGCTGCTTGCCTGATGGATCGTATAATAGCATGTATAGCTGAGCGTTGCTCAGTGGCATCTTAGGGCGGAGGGCGTTTCGGCAAGGTTCCAAGGTTTGAGGTCTCTCCTTCCCTCTCTTCTCAGCGCCTGGATGGTTCCATAAAGGGAGAAATACGAAAACAGGCACTTGACCACTTTAATGCTGAAGGCTCTGAGGTATGTAATCGGAACTATGTGATGTTTTAGCTGTTGCAGATTGGAGGGGTTGATCATTTCAGTGTTTGTCAGCTCTGGATCTGCGTCAGGGCTTAGTTATGTTTCAGTTACTCTGAATGATTATGCGCAAGGAGATGTATATATCGTCAAGATTACCATATTGATACTAGAATCTCAATTTCTTTGAGTGTTAGGATTTTCCACGTAGAAGTTATGATATTCTGTTAAGAATTTTTTATTTTTAAGAAGTGATAACAACATATCTAATTACCCATACAATTAAAGCCACATTAACAATTATCACTCTTGACATGTTTTTCAACTTCAAGCATTTAATCCCTTTGCGATGTTCATCAGGTCGGCTCTGATGCACTATGTAAGGTGGTTTGTTTTTTTAATATAATAATTTCTCCTCTCTGTCCAGGACTTCTGTTTCCTGCTGTCCACCAGGGCTGGAGGGCTGGGGATCAACCTGGCATCTGCAGACACTGTGGTCATCTTTGACTCTGACTGGAATCCTCAGAACGACCTGCAGGCTCAGGCCAGGGCTCACAGGATTGGCCAGAAGAAACAGGTAACCACAAGTAGACCCATAGTGATTAGTATGGAGGGCAGGCTTGGCTAAGCACAAGCTGACTTGATTCTGCTAACTTGAGCAGAGCCGTCATGGAAATGTTGGTCTTAGCCAAATTTCCAAGTAAGACACAAGCATATCGCTACGCCTGCAATAACATCTGCTAAATATGTGAATGTGACCAATAAACATTTGATTTGATTGAAATATCTCCTTGTCTCAATGAACAGGTGAATATCTATCGCTTGGTCACAAAGGGATCTGTGGAGGAAGAAATTATTGAGCGAGCCAAGAAGAAGATGGTTTTGGACCATCTTGTCATTCAGAGAATGGACACCACTGGTCGAACTGTATTGGATAACAACTCTGGAAATTCTAAGTAAGGAAACTTTAACATGGAATCTGTTAGTCTGGATATAGCTTTATGTTTGACTAGTAACTCCTGAAAACATGAGGTTCCTCAGATTCTTAACAACATCAACTTCTTTTCACAGTTCCAACCCATTCAACAAAGATGAGTTGACTGCCATCCTGAAGTTTGGAGCTGAAGATCTGTTCAAAGAGGCAGAAGGAGAGGAGACTGAACCTACGGTACATAGAGAGACACATTTCTATTGATTATGTGCTTTGAAAAGAGTTGAAACTGGTGTTTCGTAAGAGTATTAATGACAGAATTTCATACTTCCATATTTACCAAATGTCTGTGTTACTTGTAATTTACCTTGTGCTGTTCTCTTTTGGCCCTTGCAGGAGATGGATATTGATGAGATCTTGCGGTTGGCTGAAACCAGAGAAAGCGACCACGGATCATGTGCCACAGATGAGCTTCTCTCTCAGTTCAAGGTACCTAGAAGTTGATCCAACTCTGAGCCTGATTTGAACAAAATCTGCAGGAATACCTTTAGCTACTACACTAGCCACTCTACTCCCAGTCTCAGACCAGTACATGTGTTCTGTGTTCCTCCAGGTGGCCAACTTCTCCAACATGGAGGAGAGTGCTCCAGACCTGGTGGAGCGCACGGTGCCTGACTGGGACGACATCATCCCTGAGGACCAGAGGCAGAAGCTGGAGGAGGAGCAGAAGCAGAAGGAGATGGAGGACATCTACATGCTGCCCAGGAGCAGGAGCTCCAACAAGAGGGTAAGCAGGAGAGAACATATATATATACACACACACACACACACACACACACACACATCTCACGTTAGTTCTTCTCTCTAGAGCAGGAGCGCTATGTGACTGCTCCATGGTGCAGCACAGTTGGCTGTGTGTGTGTGTGTGTGTGTGTGTGTGTGTGTGTGTGTGTGTGTGTGTGTGTGAAGGGGCTTTCCTAGTGTGCTGCTGAGCTGTGTACTCTACTACTCTCAGTCAGGGGGATATGATGGGGTGGTCATGAGTAATGAGGTTTTTACTGCCTGCCTCGGTGTAGGGGATTCCACTGTATGTGAAGCTTCCCTTAATAAATTATTAGGTTTTATTTCAGTGGGTCTTTCTATCGCACAGATAATACCCTCTCCTGTTGAATATCTAAATTCATGAAATGCATGGAAGAGTCATCTCGAAATGTTTCAATATGGAGATAAATTATTATTATTGATGATTAGATTTGATCATGATTTTATTTCTTATTATTGTAAACACGCATAATTTAAGCATTTAGAAGTATCCATAACACAAAAAGGCACTTGGCAACTACATTCAGTAGGAATTAGGTTTTGCTTGTTGTGTCTGAAGGTTGTCTTGTGTCTTGCAGCCCCAGGCTAACGACAGTGACAGTGACATTGGCTCCAAGCTGAAGCACCGTTCCTCAGGCTCTGAGAGCGAGACGGACGACAGCGGCGATGACAAGAAGCCAAAGAGGAGAGGCAGGCCCAGAGCCCGCAAGAACAACGTGGAGGGTTTTACTGATGCAGAGATCCGCAGGTACAGTATGTAGGTGTCTTTATACATTAAACCGAATGGTTTCTCAATGTTTCATTAAATGGTTAAGGTTAATGTTTTACTCTTTCCTTTATCAGGTTCATCAAGGCTTACAAGAAATTTGCAGCTCCGCTTGAAAGGCTGGAGTGCATTGCCCGGGACTCTGAGCTGGTGGAAAAATCCCAGGCAGACCTGAAGAGACTGGGAGAGCTGATCCACAACAGCTGTGTGACGGCTGTCCAAGAGCACGAAGAGCACCTCAGAGAGAACCCCAGTGAAGGTGTGACATTCTGACTGTGCAAGACTCTGTTTTTGGGGAATTATGGCTAACAAGTGTGTTGTAATGTTTTTACTCATGTACACCCTGTTCCTTTAGCCAAAGGTCCTGGGAAGCGCAGAGGTATAAACATCAAGATCTCAGGAGTGCAGGTCAATGCCAAGTCCATCATTCAGCATGAGGAGGAGTTTGAGCCACTGCACAAAGTTGTGCCAGCTAATCCTGCTGAGAGAAACAAGTAAGATACCATTGCAGGTATATCTGAGGCATGTGAAACATTTTATCAGATGAATATGCACAGAAAATAAATATTCCTATACGGGTTGATAATGGTAGATTTGGACACTAATAAGTGAGTAAATCGAAATGCAGTGGCTGTACAGTAACATGCTATACATGACGACAAAGCTTAGGGTCTCCGCTTCACAGCTCTGTATGGGTTTTGACTGACAGCCGTTCTGAACTTGAGCCTCTACGTGCAACTTGAAGTTGCAGATTGCGATTTTGTAATAGATTTTGAATTGCGTAAACAACAGTAATTATGTGATGGGGGGGATTTAGGGCTGTGTTCAAAACAACTACAAGTGTGCTTACTCTAGTTCATCAACTGCGTAGCTAGGAGAGCTCAAAAAAAAAAATTTTTTTGAAGACTTCTTTGAGTCATAAAAGTGCATTAAAATTACTTAGGAACTGTGCACACTTTGTAGAGGTGTGTGGCTACTTGGAGACACCAGTTTGATCTCTCACTCAAACCCTTGTCATTTTTTTTGTCTTATGTTGCAACTACCCCAAATTTCTAAGAGAATTCTTACCATGTTTACTGAGTATTTTCAGATTTCGTTATCAACAAATACGTCTAATACAGTAAATGTAAAATCCACATAAAATCAACAGTGTCATTTTTGGATTGTCTTGTCAGGTGAACTGTTGTCTACCTCTAGTCTAATAATTTACCATAATCTCCAAACTGTTCCCTATTAATTGCTACCATGGTTATGCATTTCCATATTTTTTCTGTTAGAAACATTTCAATGTATCCCTATCCATATAGGCCAATTCTCACGACTGTGAAGGGTTAAAGTTGTAACAACTGATGCAGGCACCAGAGCATCATCTTGATGGGCAGCAGTAGCAGAGGGTTTGACCACCTCTCCTCCTCCTTCCTGCCATAGGTTCCAACTGACCTGCAGAGTGAAGGTGCCTCACTTTGACGTGGACTGGGATCTGCAGGATGACACTCAACTGTTGCTGGGGGTCTATGAGCATGGCTACGGCAACTGGGATCTGATGAAGACCGATCCGGATCTCAAACTTGCAGACAAGGTAACCATCAATGTCAGAATCAAATATTTCTCAGATAGCTGTGGAACTCAAAGCGGTGTGGGTGCATTTTATTCTTCTGGTAACAAATTGTATTCAAATCTGTATTCCAGATTATCCCCGATGACCCAGACAAGAAACCCCAAGGGAAGCAGTTGCAGGGCAGAGTGGACTATCTTCTGAAGACGTTGAAGAAAGAAGTGGACAGTAAAGATGTCACTAAGGACGAGGTAAGCAAAGACCTCGCTGCTCTGTTTATCAGGACCATAGGGAATGGTAATGCCTATGCATCTGAACCCCTTGGATTATCTATATGCAAATCCATTCAGTAATGCTCTTCCTTACATTCTGTCTGGTATTGGTCTCTTCACAATAGAGCACATATCCCCTTGGCTGATCATATCTCCCTCCCTCAGGTCAAAGTGAAGCAGAAGAAGCCTCGCGTGAAGAAAGAGAACAAGGCCCCTAAAGATGAGCAGGGAAATTACATTTCCTCCCCTCGCCTGTCAGACAACCCCTCCGAGGAAGGGGAGGTGAGGGTAAGTCACCTCGAAAGACCCAGCACAACCTGACTATAAAAACCACCTGCCTTTTCACAAGGGAATTTCCTGTTGGTTACAGAATACCAGGATAGAGAACACAATGGCAACATGATGCAGTCTTTGTAATCCACCAGAACTGGTTTACTTATTTACCTTTCTGCTTTTTATTTAACCAGGATGACGGGACAGAAAAAACTCCCTCAAAGAAGAGACAGAAGAAAAAGGATAACAAAGAGAACAAAGAAAAACAGGGAACTCATAAAAAAGAGGTGGAAAAAGACAAAAAACGTCCCAAGACAAAAAAAGAAAAGGTACTTTAGCAGTCGTGAACTTTATGCATTGTGCTGCGGTAGTATACAATTTCACACCCACTAACCTTTCCTGTGTCTGAACAAATGGGGAACTTTTGTTAGATGGATGGATGAACAGATTAGGTTATCAGATTGTTCTTGGACCAGCAGGTTGAAGTGTCGCTGTGCAGGTGTTTGTGTGAAGATCTGTGTTGCCCTGCTGAGTGGTGTCTGTTGTTTGTCTGTGTTTCAGGCTAAAGGAGCCAAAGGGAAGAAGCCCCAGGGGCCGGTCCACATTACTGCTGGAAGTGACCCTGTTCCCATCGGAGAGGATGACGACGAGCTGGACCAGGAGACCTTCAGCATTGTGAGTTATTACACCATGTCCCTACTGACGTGGACAGGATAAGGATATATTATTCACAACATACAAGACTAATGTAGATGTTAATAACATTTTACATTTAAGCAATAAGGCCCGAGGGGGTGTGGTTATATGACCACGACTAAGGGCTGTTCTTAGCAGTGTTATATTGGCCATATAACACAAACCCCCGAGGTGCCTTGTTGCTATTATAAACTGGTTACCAACGTAATTAGAACAGTAAACAATTTGTTTTGCGTCAAAACGTTGGTAAATTGTCTCTCATACCATGGCTTTCAGGAGCCAAACTAGTTATTTAGCAGACGCTTTTATCCAGAGCAACTTATAAGAGCAATTACACACAACAGATTTTTCACCTAGTCGGCTTGGGGATTCGAACCAGTGACCTTTCAGTTTCTGGCCCAACACTGAACCGCTAGGCTACCTGCCGCCAACCATAAGCCATTTAACGTGTCAAACATAATGGAGGTGCCGTTACAAATGTAAGATCTTCATTTGATCACTCTTTTGTTGTTGAGAATTGTCCTGCACAGCAGGAAATGCAAACTTGTAGTGTGTTTTAGTTTTTATAAGGTTTCTAAAGTTTGTAATTTCAACTTTGAAATCTGACTTGATTTGCCCTAATGAATTTTTTTTAAATCCCTGCAAAAAATGTCATTAATTATAATCCACATAATAATTCACATTTACGGTTGCTGCAGGATTATTGTCCTGTTGTAGCTAACTGGATCAAATTCAGATCCTACATCTGTACAGCAGGGGATAATTGAAACATATGGATCATTTTTGACTAAGAGCTCACTTTTACTTAGCTGAGTAAACTGTGTGTGTCTGTCCAGTGTAAGGAGCGCATGAGGCCGGTGAAGAAGGCTCTGAAACAGCTGGATAAGCCTGACGAGGGCCTGTCTGTTCAGGAGCAGCTCCAACACACGCGCACCTGCCTGCTGAAGATAGGAGACCGCATCACTGAGTGTCTTAAAGCCTACAGCGACCCAGAGCATGTCAAAACATGGCGTCGGTAAGCCCTCATTCAACCACAAGATAGTTGTGAAGGTTTGATTATGAAACCTACTCCGTGGTCATTTAGGTCAGTCTTATGTTTTTAATTGTGATACCATTTGAGTTTCATTAAAATCGTTCTCCATATTAAGGGTAACTCTTACTAAGATGTCTCTTTGTTTGGCAGGAATCTCTGGATTTTTGTGTCCAAGTTCACAGAGTTCGGAGCGAGGAAGCTTCACAAGCTGTACAAGATGGCACAGAAGAAGCGGTCTCAGGAGGAGGTGGTGAGCTGATTTCTTTTCTCCCAGTATCAAAACTAGTGCTGAGCGATAAACCGATCTTTTGCTTTTTCCCGGTTATTAAACAACTAATTGCCCGGCAGCGGTTCAATTATTTGAATTCCATTTCGTTTTTTTGTGTTTTTTTGTGAGCCTAAATATACAACCTAGTTTAGCGCAGAAACTTGGTAATCAACTACAATGGCCGTAATCATTGCGCCATTTTTTTCCCAGACGGATCAGACAAAGAGGCGAAGCTAGAGGGTTACACTCTCGCCAAATCTGTCCAAAATAAACCCAATGCATTTCTGTGGGCTTATTTTGGACCTGAACTTTTAGCCTGCCTTTCGGATGACGACTACCATTATCAGGGCATTGACATGAGCATCTCGTCATTGTATACAAATCTCTGGACGGATACACTTTTACACCCGCTACGTTAGATTCACACAGAACGCATGTGAGCAAAATGTACACAACATAACGACGAGGGACAGAGACACTTTGAAGAACTAGTGAAACTATTTTGCCAAAACAGCTCTGCGGCATGAGCAGGCTAGCTAAATAGGATTACTAAAGACTGTTCAGTATGGGGAGTGCATAACATTAGATGGCCTGGCTGGCTGACTGTTAATGCCTGAGATGAGATGATTACTTTTAAGGAATGAAAAAGAATGGTCATCAAATTCCTATTTTTCTATTGATGTCTATACAATGTGGACCTGATGGAGACAATGGAGTATCTTCTATGTTTTGCCAATTGAATGTTTGCAATTTTTTGCTTTGAAATTTCCATTAAAATGTCTAAAATCATTATACGTCATTATTTCATAATACATTATTATTTTTTTATGTTTATTGAAACTGAAAACCATGATTACTTTTTAAGAATCAAAATGACCTCCAAAAGCATTAATCAAAACTTGTAACAAGTACAGTCAGCCAATCATTTATCTGATCTTTTTGCTCAGTCCTCTGCTTAACCCTTCCATTGTCCTTTGCTCATTTTCAGAAGGAGCATAGAAAAAAGGGGGATGACACGTCGGGCAAGAGGAAGTCTTTCAGAGCAGAGGCGTCTAGTTCCAGTCGAGACTCCACCGGAACCCAGCCATTGTCTAAGTCTCATCCAGGCATGCCTCATCCCTCTCCCACATCCCCCCAAGGTCACCACAGAGAAGGGTATAACAAATCCAACAACAGACACTTTGGAAATGATGGTAAGAGCTGTTTATTTGGTCTTATCAAATCTGAAGTATACAATTCTACAACTTGGCAGCAATTGTGAGGAGTTCTAATTTTACAAATGAGCACAACATATCTCATGGCCCACTGTATTTTATCTCATGATGACAGATCGAGGAGATTGGCAGAGAGATCGTAAATACAACTACCCTGGAAATAGCAACCAATCCTGGCAAGGCGAGCGACATCATCCATATGACGCCCATCGGTATAAGGACCATCACTATGGAGACCGTCGTCCACGTGAAGACTCCTACCGCAGTAGCTGTAGTAGTTACCGTAGCGGCAGCAGCAACTCCACGCGGAAGAGGCCATATGACCAGTATGACAACGACCAGGATCACAGGGACCGCCGGGCCTATTACGACAGGTGAGAAACACTCATAATTAGGCCTCATCTTTACAAACCCAATGTCTAGATTTTGTATTGTCAGTATTGGAATGTAATGCTAAAACCATAACTGTTGTGGTAGCTTGTAGCTCTGTAGTAGTAAGCTTTGTAAGACATCATCCCTCTCACTTCAGACATCCAGACGCGAAGCGGAGACGGGGCGATGACTTCCGTCCTCCCCAAGACTTCAGGAGTGGAGGAGGCCATCCCCAGGACTTCAGGGGGAGGATGCTGGAGCAAAGGGGGCCAACAGGGCAAGAACACTTCACCCGGCCCTATCCAGACAACCCTCCCCTGCTGGACCCACACTCCCCACAGGCTCAGAAGTCCCCCCAGGACTCGCGCTCGCCAAACGCAGAGCGGACTGCAGAGCATAAAGCAGCAGGGGCTGATTTAAACTGGAACAACAGGAAGACATGAGGCCTGTCACTGACTGGAAAGATGTGTCCAGGTGAGGAACACAGTGGTGATACTGAAGGACAGGTCTGGGCTGGCTAGACTCACTGTTTCGCTTGGCCAGACATAACCTCAGTCGTAAACGGAATTGACAAATACTCTGTTTACCAGCAAACACCAAACTCTCCACATCCCTCCCCCAGGTGTGATTGTGGTAACGATCTGTGTCTGTGCCCATGTAGAAAAGTGTTCGACATTACGAAATATGTATCACACTAAGAAATGTTTTTGTTGTTGAAATGACAGATAATCAGTCAGTGTTAGTGATGAGTCTGTAGAATGCCTGTGGATAGTTAGTCCTATGGACTATTATGTGGGGAGATTACGATGCCCGAAAGGTTGATGATGACTGATCTGGAAACATTGAAGTGTCTGAAGTATTTGGCCTTTTTAAATGTTAGCGGTATGGTATTATTCCCAAATACTTTTTTTGAGTTTAGCTTTATGCCATTATAATAATAAAAGTAATGTTTATTCATCTTGACCTGGTTATGAAACTATCATAATTTCATAAAGATATGAAGATTTGATATAAAGATTTGATTCTTTCCTGAATCAAAATAAGTGCATCCTTCTGTCTAAATTGAAGACGAATAGTAAGTTAGTCACGCCAGTACCTAGTTCTCAGAATTGCTATTTAAAATGTTTTAATGAGCATTTGTCATTAGTGTTGATAATCATTCTTCTGTAAAGACATTCATTGCCATTGTCTTTTTTTTGTTTATGATAACCACTGACCCGCTAATAAGTTAAGGACCTAATGAGAAGGACATGTTTATAAACATTATTTAAGGTAATTTGTTGTGTAAAGCTTCAGAAGAACACTGACTGTTAAAGCTATCCCTAACAACGTTTATTTGTAGATGTGCAAAGAATTTGCCATTTAAACCATATTTCTCTCTATCCTATGTATGAATGGTACTTTTGCATCTTACATTGCACAATTAGTACTGCACTCTACTGGCTTATTCAACCCGTAAAAGTATTGTGCTATGTTTGAGAAGAATCTGGAAATCATTTTTTCATTTTCTATAGTTAAGGTTATGCGATTCCCAGTGACAGCAGTGTAACCACTGATAGATTTTCTAAGGGACACTTGAGTGTTTACGGATGTGGTTGATGACAAGCTGTTATTGGTCATTCTGTTTTAGTGCCAAACCAGAGACTGGCCCTGCTGTGGTTCTTATGATTTCTGATGTGCTTCTCCAGTTGTGCCTTATTTCTGTGTATATTTTCATACTGTATATCCTACTGGACACATGTCAATTCAACGTAATTTAATTGAAATGACATGGAAACAACTTTGATTCAACCAGTGTGTGTGCCCAGTGGGATGGGTTATGGACATTACTGTACTCTACTACAGAGATGATGCAGTATTAAACAGTCATGTTTTGAGATTGTTCTCAATGGATGATTGTGTAACGTGGCATGCTTGTTAAGCGAAGACTGGTGGTGGGAACAAAATGATATTGTTTGTCATGTTCTTCTGCAACTCTCCAAAAGATCTTGGGAAAAATGATTTACACAGATGAATCAGTGGAATGTCCTCTGTGAGCAGATCTGTTAGAAGGAATAGCCAACCAACACAACCTTTTCTCCACGCTACAGTCCCTGGACCTGTGTTCTTGAAAACAAGCCTAAATAATTTATATTTGTGAGAGCCACTCCACGTGAAATATACTGTCAATATGTTTATAGTCATATGTATTAAACTTTGCTACATTATAAAACATATGTCCACTGATTCATCCAGTATAGTCTAAGACCTAAAGGCATCCATCTGCATGCTTCACATCTGGGACAGTTCGTGCATATATTATGACAAGTTTGTGTATGTATGTCTAGTTGAAGTCGGAAGTTTACATCCACTTAGGTTGGAGTCATTAAAACTAATTTTTCAACTACTCCACAAATTTCTTGTTAACAAACTGTAGTTTTGGCAAGTCTGTTAGGACATCTACTTTCTGCATGACACATGTAATTTTTCCAACAATTGTTTACAGACAGATTATTTCACTTATAATTGACTGTATCACAATTCCAGTGTGTCAGAAATGTACATACACTAAGTTGACTGTGCCTTTAAACAGCTTGGAAAATTGTCATGTCTTTAGAAGCTTCTGATAGGCTAATTGACAATATTTGAGTCAATTGAAGGTGTACATGTGGATGGATTTCAAGGCATACCTTCAAACTCAGTGCCTCATTGCTTGACATCATGGGAAAATCAAAAGAAATCAGTCAAGACCTCAAGTCTGGTTCATCCTTGGGAGAAATTTCCAAACACCTGAAGGTACCACGTTCATCCGTACAAACAATAGTACGCAAGTATAAACACCATGGGACCTCGCATCCGTCATACCGCTCAGGAAGGAGACGCATTCTATTCTCTCCTAGAAATGAACATACTTTTGTGCGAAAAGTGCAAATCAATCCCAGAACAGCAAAGGACCTTGTGAAGATGCTGGAGGAAACCGGTACAAAAGTATCTAGATCCACAGTAAAACGAGTCCTATATCGACATCTCAGCAAGGAAGAAGCCGCTGCTCCAAAACCGCCATTAAAAAAGCCAGACTACGGTTTGCAGCTACACATGGGGACAAAGACCGTACTTTTTGGAGAAATGTCCTCTGGTCTGATGAAACAAAAATAGAGCTGTTTGGCCATATTGACCATTATGTTTGGAGGGAAAAGGGGGAGGCTTGCAAGCCGAAGAACCCCTTCCCAAACGTGAAGCACGTCGGTGGCTGCATCATGTTGTGGGGGTGCTTTGCTGCAGGAGGGACTGGTGCACTTCAAAAAATAGATGGCTTGAGGGGAAAATTGTGGATATATTGAAGCAACATCTCAAGATATCAGTCAGGAAGTTAAAGCTTGGTCGCAAATGGGTCTTCCAAATGGACAATGACCCCAAGCAAACATCCAAAGTTGTGGCAAAATGGCTTAAGGACAACAAAGTCAAGGTATTGGAGTTGCCATCACAAAGCCCTGACCTCAATCCTATAGAAAATTTGTGGGCAGAACTGAAAAGGCGTGTGCGAGCAAGGAGGCCTACAAACCTGACTCGGTTACACCAGCTCTGTCAGGAGGAATGGACCAAAATTCCCCCAACTTATTGTGGAAGGCTACCTGAAACGTTTGACCCAAGTTAAACAATTTAAAGGCAATGCAACCACATACTAATTGAGTGTATAAACTTCTGACCCACTGGGAATGTGATGAAAGAAATAAAAGCTGAAATAAATCATTCTCTACTATTATTCTGACATTTCACATTCTTAAAATAACGTGGTGATCCTAACTGACCTAAGACAGGGAATTTTTACTTGGATTAAATGTCAGAAATTGTGAAACTGAGTTTAAATGTATTTGGCTAAGGTGCATGTAAACTTCCGACTTCAACTGTATGTACCAGTCAAAAGTTTGGACACCTACTCATTCAAGAGGTTCTTTATTTTCACTATTTACTACATTGTAGAATTATAGTGCCGTCTTCACTATGACATACCACATATGAAATTATGTAGTAACCAAAAAAGTGTTCAGCAAATCTAAATATATTTTATATTTGAGGTTCTTCAAGGTAGCCACCCTTTGCCTTGACAGCTTTGCCCACTCTTGGCATTCTCTCAACCAGCTTCACCTGGAATGCTTTTCTAACAGTCTTGAAGAAGTTCCCACATATGCTTTTCCTTCACTCTGCTGACCAACTCATCCCAAACCATCTCAATTGGGTTGAGGTCGGGTGATTGTGGAGGGCAGGTCATCTGATACAGCACTCCATCACTCTCCTTGGTCATATAGCCCTTACACAGCCTGGGTGTGTTGGGTCATTGTCCTGTTGAAAAACAGACTGCAGAATGCTGTGGTAGCCATGCTGTTTAAGTGTGCCTTGAATTCTAAATCACTGACAGTGTCACCAGTAAAGCATCATCACACATGCTTCACGATGGGAACCACACATGCAGAGATCATCTGTTCACCTACTCTGCGTCTCACAAAGACATCTCAAATTTGGACTCATCAGACCAAAGGACAGGTTTTGACCGGTCTAATGTCCATTGCTCGTGTTTCTTGGCCCCTGCAAGTCTCTTCTTATTATTGGTGTCCTTTAGTAGTGGTTTCTTTGCAGCAATTCAACCATGAAGGCCTGATTCACGCAGTCTCCTCTGAACAGTTGATGTTGAGATGTGTGAACTCTGAAGCATTTATTTGGACTGCAGTTAACTCTAGGTCTTCCTTTCCTGTGGCAGTCCTCATGAGAGCCAGTTTCATCATAGCGCTTGATGGTTTTTGTGACTGCAGTTGAAGAACCTATCTAAGTTCTTGAAATGTTCTTGAAATGTTCCGGATTGACTGACCTTCATGTCTTATAGTAACGATGGACTGTCGTTTCTGTGTTAATTTGAGATGTTCTTGCCATAATACGGACTTGGTCTTTTACCGAATAGGGTATCTTATACCAGCCCTCCCTTGTCACAACACAACTGATTGGCTCAAATGCATTAAAGAAGGAAAGAAATTCCACAAATTCACTTTTAACAAGGCACACCTGTTAATTGAAATGAATTCCAGGTGACTACCTCATGAAGCTGGTTGAGAGAGTGTGCAAAGCTGTCATCTTTTATTAGATTTTTTATTTTATTTAACTAGGCAAAGGGTGGCGACTTTAAAGAATCTCAAATATAAAATATATTTTGATTTGTTTAACACTTTTTTGGTTACTACATGATTCCATATGTGTTATTTCATAGTTTTGATGTCTTCTCTATCATTTTACAATGTAGAAAATAGTAAAAAGAAAGAAAAACGATGGAATGAGTGTGTCCAAACTTTTGACTGATACTGTGTATATATTGTAATGAAACAGCAGGGAGCAGGTCTCGAACCCTCGACCTTCTAGCCCCGAGGTCCGGCACGCTATCGACTGTGCCGCAAAAGCATGCTCAAACGGTAGAGTCGATATCCGCGCTTATAAACCCAGAGTCGTTAATATATACAGTGGGGCAAAAAAGTATTTAGTCAGCCACCAATTGTGCAAGTTCTCCCACTTAAAAAGATGAGAGAGGCCTGTAATTTTCATCATAGGTACACTTCAACTATGACAGACAAAATGAGGGGAAGAAATCCAGAAAATCACATTGTAGGATTTTTTATGAATTTATTTGCAAATTATGGTGGAAAATAAGTATTTGGTCAATAACAAAAGTTTATCTCAATACTTTGTTATATACCCTTTGTTGGCAATGACAGAGGTCAAACGTTTTCTGTAAGTCTTCACAAGGTTTTCGCACACTGTMGCTGSTATTTMGGCCCATTCCTCCATGCAGATCTCCTCTAGAGCAGTGATGTTTTGGGGCTGTTGCTGGGCAACACGGACTTTCAACTCCCTCCAAAGATMTTCTATGGGGTTGAGATCTGGAGACTGGCTAGMCCACTCCAGGACCTTGAAATGCTTCTTACGAAGCCACTCCTTCYTTGCCCGGGCGGTGTGTTTGGGATCATTGTCATGCTGAAAGACCCAGCCACGTTTCATCTTCAATGCCCTTGCTGATGGAAGGAGGTTTTCACTCAAAATCTCACGATACATGGCCCTATTCATTCTTTCCTTTACACGGATCAGTCGTCCTGGTCCCTTTGCAGAAAAACAGCCCCAAAGCATGATGTTTCCACCCCCATGCTTCACAGTAGGTATGGTGTTCTTTGGATGCAACTCAGCATTCTTTGTCCTCCAAACACGACGAGTTGAGTTTTTACCAAAAAGTTATATTTTGGTTTCATCTGACCATATGACATTCTCCCAATCTTCTTCTGGATCATCCAAATGCTCTCTAGCAAACTTCAGADGGGCCTGGACATGTACTGGCTTAAGCAGGGGGACATGTCTGGCACTACAGGATTTGAGTCCCTGGCAGCGTAGTGTGTTACTGATGGTAGGCTTTGTTACTTTGGTCCCAGCTCTCTGCAGGTCATTCACTATGTCCCCCCGTGTGGTTCTGGGATTTTTGCTCACCGTTCTTGTGATCATTTTGACCCCACGGGGTGAGATCTTGCGTGGAGCCCCAGATCGAGGGAGATTATCAGAGGTCTTGTATGTCTTCCATTTCCTAATAATTGCTCCCACAGTTGATTTCTTCAAACCAAGCTGCTTACCTATTGCAGATTCAGTCTTCCCAGCCTGGTGCAGGTCTACAATTTTGTTTCTGYTGTCCTTTGACAGCTCTTTGGTCTTGGCCATAGTGGAGTTTGGAGTGTGACTGTTTGAGGTTGTGGACAGGTGTCTTTTATACTGATAACAAGTTCAAACGGGTGCCATTAATACAGGTAACGAGTGGAGGACAGAGGAGCCTCTTAAAGAAGAAGTTACAGGTCTGTGAGAGCCAGAAATCTTGCTTGTTTGTAGGTGACCAAATACTTATTTTCCACCATAATTTGCAAATAAATTCATAAAAAATCCTACAATGTGATTTTCTGGATTTTTTTTCTCTTCTCATTTTGTCTGTCATAGTTGAAGTGTACCTATGATGAAAATTACAGGCCTCTCTCATCTTTTTAAGTGGGAGAACTTGCACAATTGGTGGCTGACTAAATACTTTTTTGCCCCACTGTATATATATATATTTTTTTTCGTTTGTCTCCGACGAGGGTTTTTTCGGCTGTTCGTGCACACAAAACAATTTCTTGAGGCAAGCCGTAATTTCGGTATCTGAAGTCGACGTCGGTCAATAGTAGGAATTCTTCAATTAAGTGTTGTCATTGAGATGACTCGTTTTCATGCACACGTTTCACTTGAGAAATACTGCACCAAACATTTTAATGTAAAATTGCGCAACAAATTTCTTGAGTCATCTTAGATTGACTATTTTGAGTAAGTCTATACCGACTACGGCGTCTCAAGACAGACAAACTGCTATTGACACTTTTTCATGTTTTTAAAGCGAAGGTCATTTAAGGGAATTATGCGAGCGCACTCAGCCAGCCGAACCAAACCAAAGCATGCGGAGGCCTTAACAGTCTGACACTTGTAATTGGGCCTCAGCCTAAAACGGTCTGATTATAAAAAAATGTCTTTGCCTTTGGGGATCTTGATCCTCCCCACAACAATTATGCTAATACATAAAACATACATGGCTATCACTACAAGCATCCACCTGGATTATTATGGTTTATCAAGCACTGTATGATAAGAATGTCAGGGCTCCCCAGGGCTGTTTTTTAAATGTATTCATATGCTTACACCAGGTGGCAGTGTAACGAAGCAAATCAAGTAGCCTAACCTCCTTCACTGGAAATCTAGATATGTTTTTTTTTTTAAATGCTCTTCATTGGTTAGTTAGTGTTTCGTTATCACTATGAAACAAAGTAAGAGGTTTACCACAAGAAAGAGACATCACCCAAAAGTTAGCAAGACATCTTTTATTTAATAAATAATTTACAATATAAACAGTTGGTGTGTCACACCGCTTTTGTCCTACATACAAACACAGTTTGATCTTTCTGGCTTCTGCCATTCGGCCAAGTGTTTTAATGCCATATTTTCTACCGTTACAAATCTGACAACCTCTATTCACAATCAAGTTCAAACCAAGTAAGAGCTAAGTGAAAAGAACATAAAGTGCTTTAAAATTAAAAACATGAACACCAGAAAAAGGGACACTTTCTTGTATTCCCTTTTTAGATATCCACCTGGATGGAATCCAGGTTAACTTGTCTGCTCCTGAGCAAGCAAATGAATGCTCTGAAACTACAGTAACCAGGATAGGATCCCTGCCATTGATAGATAGCTGAACACTATCCCCTAAAGACCCTAAAGCTTTGTGGTGTTCACGTTTTCATCAAATTATTTTAAAATAAAAAGGTCACATTCACCAAACCCTTTCTGATATTCAAAACTGTAGTGAAATTCAATACAGATAAAATACAATATTTTACACACAAACGTATATACAATCTCACATTACACATGTAGAACCATATAGAAAACTCAAAATACAAGTTACATCTATAAAAACAAGATTCAATGTTACAATCATGTTTGTTTATTTGAACAACTTTTTTTTGCCAGACTAAGAACAAACTGCACCAGTACATGTAGTTAGGCCTGCCAAACACTTCAGTGTAGGGATATATTACCTTGTTAAGTTGTTGGATAGATGAGTACTAAGGGAATGGTCAAATCTAAATATATTCTATCGAGATTAAATAGAAGGGGGAAAAATGAAGCAAATCGTCTGACAAGGTAGTATCCTTTACGCTTTACTTGGTATACAACAAATAATTAAAATAAAGATCAAACCAGAATTTAGGTTAAATGTCTTGTTCATAAATAGCAGGCCTTCGGGGTATTAGTACCTCAGCCTCAAGATTTAGGCTTACTGGTGAATGACATTATTACTATGAACACAAACAATGCAATAGGGAAACTACAACAAATCAAAATGGTACTGTAGATGTATGCACATCACACGGGTCCTGCATATGACTAGAGGTACAATTCAAAACCGAAAACTGACAGCTTATTTGCCATATGCTGCTCTGAATATGTCTATCCACTAAGATCTTTTAGCACCTTCCAGCATTCTACACAATCAAAAGTTAAAATACTTAGGCTTAGATTCAATCAGATCAAGCATTAACCCGCGCTACATCACACATGCAAGTGTTCGAACTTGAAACAGCTGCATAGGATTTCTATTAATGCGACTCGGCGCATCCAATGGCAATGTACGCAATAGGTATAACGCCGGGTGCTGCTTTTGGATTTGACAGCTATTCCATTCCAGCCATTCCAATGAGCCCGTCCTCCTATAGCGCCTCCCACCAGCCTCCTCTGATACAGGACCTACTCTCTGCTCTCTACAGAGTGGTCAGAAAGACTATCTTTCTCAAAACAAATACATGGCCATGATACCTACATCTGTGTGGAACTGTTGACTGCCTAGAAAAAGAGAAATAACTCACGAAAGACCTGTAGAAATCAATTTCTTGGCCATGGTACATGTTGGTTTGTTGATTGATCGGTTGAATGAAGGGATGAGATATACTCTGTAAACGTGATCTGGGTTTCTGCATTATCTGTGCCCTTGGTAAAGTTTGTAAAGGGCTGTTTTCTTATGAACATCTTAATTACACCCTATACAAAAAATACATTTATCATAATTAACACTTTAAACGCCAATATTCAAGACAGCCTGTTCTGGCGGACACACTAAACCACAGAGGGGCACAACCACACACACACACACACAATCTTACAAAAGACCTGGCGTTATGACCTATTAACCTCCACAGCAGACTAGACTGTCACTCGCTGCTTTGACATCCTTTTGGCCCGAGTACTTTCTCCAAAAAGCTCTGGCTTTTCCAAAGCTGGAAACTCATCAAACAGTGAGCTCCTTCTGGACAGACATTAACAAAAGCCCCTGTCATGTCCTCTAGCCCAGACCCATGAGCCACAGAGAGCTCCACTGGCTTGGCACAAGTGAGGAGAGGAGATCAGCAAACTCTTCTTTCTGTAAGAGATCATCTCGTCTTGCTTCCCATAGGCATGCAGTCCCAGTGGGAATGTAGGATTTAATCCCAGCTGGATATCCAAAGTGCTGGGGCTCCTGGGCTCTCCTCTCTCACCACTGCTCCTTTAATCAAAGGACAAGTCCTTAAACCAGCTGAATGAACGCAATGATAGGTGGGAGCACAGAGAGCTCACCTCTCCCCCAGATGTAAGTCAACACATGATGGCAACAATGATGAGACCATGGGCTGGGATGAGTTTGATTGCAAATGAGCTGCTGTATCCCCTCAGAGGCATGGACGGCCCTGCTGTCTACACTGGCCACCAGCCACTGAGAACAGAGCAGTAGAGGTGAAGTATGACACGGTGAGGGCACTGTTTCACACTCACTGACAGCTAGCATAATGAGGATGATGTTGGCAGGGCACTATAGATGAACCCAGCAGCACTCAATCCACAACAACATAGCCAGACAGTTGAGGAGGACTAGCGAGAACATATCTGATCCCCTCGGTGCTGCATTACTCCCAAAAGCATCCTTTTCAAAAATGTGGTATTTGTCCTTGTTGGAGTGGAGCATTTTCACATCCTCAAAAGCATAGTAGGCAGCCATGGTGAAGTTGATGTCCCCAGAGGAAAGCAGGTCGAACACACAAGACTGGAAGTACAGGTCTTCCACTGGGAGGCGCTCTTTACACTTGGCCATGGCAGCCTGATAGGTAAACCCATGGGACTGGCTGCCCGTCCTGCTCTTGACCGGGCCGTGGCCCTCCACAGCACGGTCCCTGAATTTTCTGAAGTCGATCCGCTGGTTGGCGGGACAGCCGTGCAGGCAGAGGTACAGGTCCTGGTTGTCTCGGTCTTCTACAGAGTTCACTACTTCCTCTGGCATCCGCACAGCAAAGGTCAGGTATCGGCCCACCTGCCGGACCACGATAGTTGTACCGATGTAGCGTGCGTGGATCTCCACATGCTGCCCAGGCACCTTATCCACGATGCGCAGCGTGTTGGCCCCGTGGCGGTCTCCACCGTTCTTGGAGCCGTCGGCGAACGCCGCAGGCAGCTCGTCTGTCTCTGCGTGGTACATCTTCTGGTCCACACACTCCTGGAAGTTCTTGAAGATGATTGTCAACTGTACCGAGTGAGAGAGGGGAGAAGATTAGAATTTGCAGTCAGCACAACAATAGCCAATATGTTTCAATACGTGTCAGGCCTTTTGAGGATGAAAATAGCAAGGTACATATAGACATCAAATTATTAAATCATTGAACAGCAGTTGAATTTTAAAAAACTGTATGGAACCTCTATATTTACATGTTTATGTGGACAAGAGTTAGTGGTAGGGCTACACAAATGACTGAGGGGAATCTTTGTGCTTTGGCATTAAGAACACCAGTAGTTTGTATAATGCAGACCCATCTACACCACCACCCCAGTTCAGTGTCACATTTCAGCTCTGCCTCAACATGGGGAGGCCAAAGTAAACGCTCTCAGAAAACACGGGTATAGGCCATGTTAAATCGGGCCTCAGTGTGCAGACACAAAGACGAGCCATTCATAGTGGTGAAAAACCTGCCTGTGAACCCCAGAACTGTGCTCCAGGGAGTGGCACTGAGCCAGGAGGGGAGAGCGTGCTCTGCTCTGTGGCTAATTAACTAAGGCTGGTCACTTCTCTGCTTGCATGATTTCATTAGGACGCCAGTGAGCCGTTGTCTCAGAAGTGACCCCGGGACAGCCGATAGGCTCTGATCTCAAATAGGGGGCAGGGGCGGGAAGTAGAGCACCAAAATGCCCTGTTATTACCCAGTCAAGTCATCTGCCAACCCAGCCCCCAACCCACCCCTCAATCCTCCCACCCCACAATCCCCCAAAGTTTTTTTTTAACCTGCCACTGACCCCTCTTTTCGAAGGATAACATGATCTAAGAACATGAAAAAACCTCTACAAAACCCCTGTGCATAAAGAAACAAACTGTTTCGTCAACCCATCCCTTGAATGAAGGTAGTGCATATAACAGACCATTTCATACACTGCAGCAGGAGCCCATATGAAACAGAGCTACAGCAATACCCAGTCTTGTTTGTACAGGTGGCATAGGCTTCTGCCTTGTTTTCCCTTTGTCCAGACTGAATAACTTCAAACGCTGTGTAATTTGCTTCCAAGTACAGCGGTGTAAAAATGTCATTACCTTAAGCACACAGAAAAAAGCCAGAATGCTGAAAGTGCATCATTAGGTCTGATGATGGAAAATTGGTCTCTCTCTTTATGTGATTGAGGACAAAATGTCAGTGTAAACCCTGCAGTCGGGATACAGTGCACGGAGGCCTATTGGTCACAGCCACGACTGCCAAAATCATACCAAATGTGGACCTAATATTATTAAGTGACTTTGCAGACTACAAATGCTTAGGGATCTTTGTTTTCACCTCATGTTCTAATGAAATACATTTCTGTGGTGGCCCTCCAGGCCGTCCAATGTACTGTAGAAACAAAACAATGATAATTTATGAGGTATCAGGGCCAACTAATGTGCAGAAAATATCTGCAGTTTCCTGCATGGCTTGAGCACTTAGTTAAAACAACAGTTTCTAACTAACATACACACAATGCTAGGGTATAGACTGTTACACATAGGGTGGGCCTAAAATTCGACTTGGCTGTCCACATGATGTTTATACTGCGGGTATAATACTGGCATATAATTTGTAAACCTTATCAGGATCCCAACAATTGTTCTGTGTATTGCCTATTGGTCTGCGATGGAACTGATCCTAACATTAACCAGAGTCCACAGTAAAACATTCCCACGGCTGCTCCTACTTCTCTGGCCACATTAAAGAGGCCCACAACCTCTTACATACGAAGGTCTTACTTAAGATAATATTTCTTGATTTGAGAGCTCTTACAAATAAATCACTGCAGTACAATTTGTCCAACAACATTCCATTCAGTGTTTCAAACAAAGCAAAAAAAGATTCTCTCCCATTACCTGAAAGGGCTTTCTTTAGTGAGGAAAGGGCTAAATAGAGGAGTAGCAGCCTTGCTCAGGAGACAACAAAACTTTCCCTTTCCTAAAATGGCCATGGTAGCCAAAATAATGGCCTGCATGCCCAGCATTTATGTACATGACCCTAAGCATGATGACATGTTAATTGCTTAATTAACTCAGGAACCACACCTGTGTTCGAGCAACGGTTTTCAATATACTTTGTATCCTTCATTTACTCAAGTGTTTCCATTATTTTGGCAGTTACCTGTATCTTTTTGCTATCTTTTTGTTCTCTACTTAGATGCATGTCTACACTCCTCCACAGTGGTGAGAAGACCAGTGTTATCAGACGTTCTGCAAAGTCTGTTGGTATATCTGTGATAAGGAAAGTTGTGAAATTTTACTTCAATAGAGTAGTTTTTCAAGGATTCAGTCCGTAGCAATGAAATAATCACAGAATACTTGGATCAGTAGCAATGTTAAGCATCACCAGACACTCTGTAACTGTGCTGTACCCAACATACAGTCAATATCACATTGATTCAATATGATAGAGAGATGTAGCGGCTCCTCTCACCTTGCTGGTGGCCGTAGCAGAGGAGCCAGGCACGACAGGTGTGTTGGTCACCTGAACAGACAGGTATTTGTTATGGATAAGTGGCCAGGCTCCCTCCACCTTGCAAGTCTGGAAGTCATCGCTGAAGGTACGGAGGTGTGGGTCTCCAAAGAAGCCGCAGTGGGTGTAGTTGGGTGGCAAGGAATGGCGAGAAAGGCTGCGTTCGTAGTGACACTGCTCCGGCCCATCGGAGCGCTCCTGGCTGTCAGGCTGGAGCTGTGGTGGTGGAGGTGGAGCGGGGGTCCGGGCTCGAGGCTGGGTTGTAGGTCCCTCCTTGGAGCAGTTGTGTTGACTCATGAGGTCCTCTATGCCATGTTGGGCTGAGTGGTAGGCCAGGTCGCCTCTGCAAGTGCGTGCGGTGCGGCGTACACAGTTGTTGTACGCCCGCAGTGCCGTACAGAACTCCTCCTCCGGGCCAGAGCTTGAGGTGGAGGCCCAAAACTCTGAGTTACACTTGAGGATCTTACACTGCAGACTCACTGTAGAGTGGAGAAGAAAACATTAGGATCATAGATCACACAACAATGGCAAACCAATACCCACAATGGACTGTTCATCCAATCACTAAACATTGTGTCGAACAATTAATGTACTAAACAAACAGGAAAGGTATGTGTTATACAGTCTTATCTGTGTGTTTGAAACCCTTAAACAATCACCTATGCAATGGCCAGTCTTTAGACTCCTATAATCCAAAAAAGCCCTGCAGCATTCTTTGAGTTCTTCCATGTTTTTTCAGTGTCTCGAGACAAATTGAGCATTTATTTCCATCAAATAACTCTGACTTCAAGTGTAACGAAAACCAAAATTCCACCAAATATGTGGATTCCAAGTGGCTGCAGTTTGCCAACTCCATCATCCCACTTGGCACAGAAATCAATTCAACATCTATTTCATGTTGGTTCTATGTAATTTCATTGAAATGACGTGGAAACAACGTTGATTCAACGAGTGTATGCCCAGTGGGATGTGTATGCACACTTCATTACAAATCAAGTCTGCTCTGAGACTTCATACAGCACACAGTGAGTTTTACCTTTTCCAAGAGATTCAGTTTATCTGCAAAAGATCATACATCATTAAAAAAAAAAATTGGTGGGAGACATGGTATGTAAACTTGTCATAAAAAATATACAAATTTGATTTCAACAGGGACATTGGGGGCTACATTAGGAAAAGCACCAACACACACCTCATTAATTAGTCAAAATAAGCTACTCAGAAGTGTTAACGGCATAAATTCACAGCTACCTAATGTTTGCATCTATACTACAACCTCCTGTTGCATGGCTAAAAGCCAGAACGGAGTGAGGAAATTATTATTTTGAGAATTTAGCTATTGTTGAGGTGAACTGGAAGAGGTATGAGATTGTGCGAGCCATTGTGAGAGGGGGTAGTCTTACGGCTCTGAATGAAGGCAATGTTGCTATTGTGAAGAGACCAGCAGTCATAAATTTGCCCTGTGTAAGGGGATCAGGTTGTTCATCAGCAATGGATTGTGGCATGGGGGGGCTGGGGGTTCAGACAGGAAAGAAACTAGCTCCAGGACCAGAGAGCGGAACAGAAGAGAGGCCTCACCATTCCACAGGTCAAACTGGATATAAGATATCCACCTGTCCATTGCAGAAGGCCTTAATCAAAGAGTAATGCAACTTCCAACAGGCATTCCTCAGGACTTAAATGACATGACCTGAAATGTAAGTTGCTTTGGGTGGCATGGTATGGGGGGAGGGGGGGTTACATAGGAAAGAATAGATGTAATTCAAAGCAAATACCAATACAATTGGATCTCCTAACTTCACCCTAATAAACAAACTTCAGTTTAGGACGAGTCTACATGTAACTTTGCTGCACCAAACGTTCCCTCAGAACTTATTGACCAATGACTATACAACACTTTGAAGTCACACTTTCAGTTACTAATACTGATGACTCTACCATTCCACCACAACTATGCCAACCCCCACACAGCACACACCACTCCCTCCTCCCAGTCCCAGCAACAAAGGGCATTTATTATCACGTATCTGATAAGTGGCAATAAACTAATCTTAATCTTGAATAAACGTCAACAACAACTAGCACTTGCATTATCACTTTTTTGTTTGGCGGTAAAAGAGAAACTGATAAAAGTCGGTAAATGTGCAAATTGATTTATACGAGACCATGGAGATAGGCTATTTCTGCATCTCATAAAAAGGAAGAAGGGCTCAAGTAAGACCATTATAACCCGTGTTATATCAAGGTGTTTTAATGTTGCTTAGAAAGATCCATGCAGGTCGAATAATAAATAACCTAAGCATGGTTACGAATTGCTCATTATTCATCCAACCAAAAATAAGCTAACCGCCTGGGAATCTGGGATTCATGGATTTCCCGAACTATTTGTCTTTACTTTCTTTAGACCGACGCAATACGGGTAGAGAAAGAAAAAGGCAAGTACCGTTAGGTTACTTTAGAAAAGAGGGTTAGAATGCGTAAACCATATCCCCTCCCCCCAAACATAACACAACTACGGGGTTATACAGCTTGAGTAGCATAGGCTTGAGCTGTGTAAAATTATTCAATAGAAACAAAAAAGTCTTACGTGACGATTTATTTTATTACGAATATACCACCACAACATGGAGCACAAGAAACGCGAAACCATTGGCGGTTCGTACCGACACTGTCGATTCCACAGGACTCTGACATTATATGTTTTACCTGTGTTGACATGCAATTTATAAAGTTAGTCTTTCATTTTTGTTGATAAACCAAATAATTGTCTCGTTTGACAAATAATGTAGGTACATGTCTATACATCCATCTGGCAGGTTGTTTAAGCTATGTGAGCTGCAAATGGTTACCATAGGGCAAAACAAGGGTTGTAATAACTAGATAATAATCATATTAATACAGTTAACACGTATGATTTAAATAGTATCTCGATTGCAAAGTCTTACCAGAAGGAAACAGGCAAAGAAACAAAACAAGGATCTTGCCGACTTCAAGCGCCGAAGGTCCTGCTACTCCCTTCCCCATAACCGTCCATCCAGCACAGGGTCGCACTTCTCTCCTCTCCCTGGTCGAATCAAATCAAGAAGGTGGAAGAAAAATGAATTAGGAGATATTCCTATCGTCTATCTTGTTGAATAACACGGAGCAGTAGGCTACATGAGATCTGAAGTCACGTAATGCAGTCATGTCCCCGATCAAGTACTTGTTTCGAAATCTCGAAGTAACTTTCGCCCTCTTTCTAGGAGCGGATTCAATGCACTCGAATTCCTCAGCAAACAGTAAAAGCTGGCAATCGATCTTGAATTTAGGGAGTGTCAAGAAGGTGCAGTTTATACTACTCACTGGACCAATGAGGAGCCGTTGTTAAAGCCTTTAGCCCCTCCCGAGTCTCAAATTACAACTCAACGTGTAGATTTGTTCATTATAGAACGTTGGGCCTCAACAGTTTGATGGGAACAAAAGTGTCTTGCTTTGCTGCTACATAACATGCTAACCTTAATAAATTCATTTCTATGTTGCGTAAATGTTGGGGCAGAGGTTAGCCTGCATGGGTGAATGTCACTTCTCTTGCGCCTTGACTTAGCCTATAGTCCATTATGAAACATTTTAACCTTGCTAACCATGCTACTAGTAGTACAAAAGACAAATGAAACGTGACAATTTCAAATAGGCTATGTCAAAAGTTACCACTTATAAGCATGTAGGCTATACCCCCTTTAGGCTAATGCTGTATTATTGACTCATTGTGTTATGTCTTTGTGGCATTTCTTTAATAGACTCATAATCAATGATAACATGACTGATTATACGCTGAGTATACCAAACATTAGGAACACCTACCTAATATTGTGTTGGGAAGTCATTGCAAACCATTTTTTAACACAGTTTATTTCATCTAAAAGTCTTAAAACAAACTCCCTATAAAAATGAATGACTTCTACACAGAATTCTTGTCAGATGTTATTCATGACAATCTGTGTAGAATTGAAATTGAATTTAAGATGGAGATAAACAGCAAAAAAGGATAATAGCATTTCTTCTCAAAAAAGGTACTCAAGCAAAACATGTTCTTTTAGCTGTGTCAAATAACTAGTAAGATATATTACGCTGGTTGGTGCACTGTCAATGAAACCTCCATAACACAATAGTTGGTATTTGATCATCCAGATGATACAAACACACAGAAGGCTATTATGGTTTAAATTGGAGCAAACATTGATGCTTTGCACTGACCTTTTAGTAACATGATACATAACATCTTTATGAAATCACAATTGAAAGAAAACATACGCCAGCCAGCAAACAATTGAGAAACAAGTAAGCAGATGGTCATTAAGAATGTTTTATTTGTCTGTCTATTAGTTATATACATTATGTCATGATTTGGATAATGAAGAGGCACTATGCACCAGGACTTGTATGAAGAACTACTACACCTGTTGATCAACCACCCATCAGTACAATGCTGCTCTACACAACACTGTTTGCTCTGTGGGTCTACAATAGAAATGTCACTGAAGCAAGTCAAGTCTGTTGTGTGGTGTAAAATATGTCTGACCATGTTGATCCATTTTTTTCATCCTTAATGTCAGGCAATTAAGGTGGCTGATGCCCTAAGACATTGAACATATTGATGCACCATTGCACTTCAATGAGAATACTTAAGAATAATATCCAGCTAAGAAGTTGTAGGCATAAATACATACTGTGTAGGCTATACTAGTCTATTGGGGTTGATAAAAAAAAAACCTGGGAGCATTAGTCTACTGGAAAAACCCAAACACCATCCAGACTAACTATTTGTCTGGAAAGAGATAGAACAATGGCTATAAGTGAATATGATTATTAAACCAGATTAAACGGCATAGTTTGTTGAAACTACATGGATGTGTTCAGACATTTAGATGAGCCACTTGAGTGATATTACATTGATAGTGCTTTATTTCTTAACATACTTATATTCTGTAAGGACTGGAAGATGTTTTGGATTGCTTAACAATGTATGGTAACTGACATGTAGCCTAGACTTGTAGTGTGGTAACTGACATGTAGCCTCGACTTGTAGAACATTCAATCACATCTCACTGTAGGCCTACAATATCACATCTCAACAGGGACCTACAGTATAAAGCCCCCATGTAATGCCTCCTGTAAGGCCAGCTAAAACCAAATTCCCCCCAAGCTAAATCAGTCCATAGAACAAATAGATGTCTCATTGGCCAAAATGATTTTTTGATTTCATTTTAGTCATCACTGACCTTGAAATATAAACGTAGGCTAAATCCTTAGGCTTAAAATACCTAGACCTAAATGTCGATTTAAATTCATAAAATTACTACAGCGTTCCAAATGTTTTCTTTATATACTTTGGGGAGATAGGCCTATACTGATAATGCATCTGGCCCATAGCCACATACTGTATGATCTGGCTTATACGACACCGGGTGAAGATACTTCACACGTTCCAACAGATGGCGCCTGTATTAACTCTAGATATCAAACCTCACATCATGACAAACGCACATGGCATTATGAGTGCCGGGACAAGTTGATCTGTCATTAAATGTGTGCACAGGTCTATTATTTGACGGTTTAGTGCAACTGTAGCCCACAACTGTCAGTCAGTCATCAACATTGTTAGGCCTACCACCCCATTTCCTTTCTATCACAGCGAATAAAGAAGCCCATGTTCTATGTTTTATTTATTCAAAACACAAATATGATAGGCGGTCGATTGGAAGTTTTCTGATAGGTTTCCAATTCCATTTTTTTCCTGAATAATGCATTCGTAAAGGGTTTGATTTTAGCATTGTGAAAGAGGAGAAGCCAACGATATTGTCTAATAGAATCATATTAAGACCATTATGAATTTACAATAACCCATAGACCTTAGGCTATACAAGTAGCCTAGTTGTGTAGAAATGCCATACCCTATGTCAATGCTTATAGGCCTAATAACATTTAAAACATGTTATTACAGCTGGACAACTTGCAATGTTCACTTTTGTAGTATGTAGGCTATTGCCGTTTTTTGCCACAAAAAAATTTAAAGAAAGTCTGTAGCACACAATGCCGGGCAAATGTATTATAGGGGTAATCAACACACAATATGGATTACCATTACGCTTGACAATAGAATTAGTCTCCTATAGTCCACTGTCAAAAACACAATCATTTTCAAAATAAAATGACCCATTGACAGAAATATTATGAGAAGCCACGAAAATATAAAGTTGGAATTTTGCCTGGAAAAACTCTGTAAATAGCTTAATTGTTCGCTGTTGAGAAACGACCAATACCAACCTTTGCGACTGCATGGATCCCTCCAAGTTTAGCTGCTGAACGCGAGGAAAGCGCAAAGGCGAGAAGTCCGAGTCCGAAATTCCACCCAAAATAGGTGTTGTGCAGCAAAGTAATCCAAATGTTTCGCATATACCGTTGTTTAAATTGGTGTAAAATGCCGACCTCCATTCATGGTTTCCTTCGATGGTGTCTCAAATAAGGAGTGTGAAATCAAAGTGATTTTTTGCACACAATAATTCGCGTTGAAATGGAGCACCCGATCAACTCATTGATTCTCATACACTTGGATACTATTCTTCCTCATTCCGTTGACTGAACATTCCCACGATATAAACGTTCACGTCTCATAAAATATGACCATAATTAACAGTTGTTCTCATCTTTACGCTTGTATTCCTGCTCTCAGTTTAGTTGGTTCTCGTTGACGTTGAGAGGAAGAGCCCTCCGGGCACCGCTGCTGCTTCGCATGGGCTGCTGATATCTCTGGCCGACTCCTTTCCTTGCTCACTGTTGTGTAATGGATACTTAGAAAGTGTGAGAGACAATGATCGGTTCTACATGACGCCGCTGGGACCCCTCTCCAGTCCCCCGACACCTCGCGCCGTTTCAGGCAATTTGCGAGTGTTTAGACTGGGGATTTATTCTCCAAATATTATGCATAAACTGCTGCAACTAATTTTAATAAACCACAATAACTAAGATTCATGCTCCTCCTTCACATTTCGTACCTCCCACCACTCTGTATTACACTATAATAACTACACTGTAACCACTATGTTATCAAATGGCAATAATAATGATGCATACTCTGTTTTAGTAGGCTAACTTTGGCAATATTTGACATTTATGCCAAAATAGCCTACCATTCACTTCACCGAGATTAAAAGAGAAAGGGAAACAGCAAGTACAGTAGCACAGCAAGACTAGAGCTTGGATCCAAATCCAACATGACTATATATTATATATTAAAAACTAGCTTTGGATATGGCCAAATTTAGAAACGGGAAGGTAACGGATGGATCAGATTCAAAGACAGAGGGGGGAATAGGGGAATTACACTGCACCTGTGTTTTAGGATCAAACTCAAGCAGAGTGACCAGACCACCCCCTCCCAGAGAGCCATTACAAGGCCGGGCTCCAACCCCATCCCTCCAGGGAGAAGGCTCTCACTGCCTCAACCGCTCTGTGATCAGGAAAATCTATCAAACAGGTGATTGGAGTTAACCATATCACTGAGTCATGGGACAGACATTTGCTAAGCTCCAATGGTGTAGGCTATTATGCCTTCTTTCCAGATGTAGCTAGATAGAAAAATACCCAGCATGGGCTGGCATCAGAAACGGGTAGCCTATGAAATTGAACATATTACCGGACATGAACCACTAAATATGTCAGTGAAAGTAGCCCAGTTCTTCAAATGGTGTCATAAACTTGTGCATTGAGTGCCATGTCAAACATGAGAAATATATTGCATCTCTTGGACAGCTACTATGTCATACTGTAGATAGTGCAACATTTCTGAGTTCATCACATTTATCAATCTGAACCTGACCTACTGGGGACAAAGTGCATTCATATAGTTACAGCCTGAATTCAAAATTGATTAAACATTTTTTTCCCCTCACCCATCTACACACAATACCCCATAATGACCAAGTGAAAACATGTTTGTAGACATGTTTGCAAATTTATTGAAAATTAAATACAGAAATATCACATTTACACAAGTATTCACTTAATCGGCATGGCCGATTAATTAGGGCCAATTTCAAGTTTTCATAACAATCGGTAATCTGCATTTTTGGACGCCGATTATGGCCGATTACATTGCACTCCACGAGGAGACAACGTGGCAGGCTGACCACCTGTTACACGAGTGCAGCATGGAGCCAAGGTAAGTTGCTAGATAGCATTAAACTTATCTTATAAAAAACAATCAATCTTAACATTATCACTAGTTAACTACACATGGTTGATGATATTACTAGTTTAACAAGCTTGTCCTGCATTGCAAATAATCAATGCGGTGCCTGTTCGATAAAATACAGAACAGTTCCATATTTCCCTGAAAGAATAAACGTTTTGTTTACGAAATGATAGTTTCCGGATTTGACCATATTAATGACCTAAGGATCGTATTTCTGTGTTTTAGTTATATTATAATTAAGTCTATGATTTGATATTTGATAGAGCAGTCTGACAGAGATGGTAGGCAGCAGCATGCTCGTGAGCATTCATTCAAACAGCACTTTCCTGCGTTTGCCAGCAGCTCTTCGCAATGCTTCAAGCACAGCGCTGTTTATGACTTCAAGCCTATCAACTCCCGAGATTAAGCTGGCAATACTATAGTGCCTATAAGAACATCCAATAGTCAAAGGTAAATGAAATATAAATGGTATAGAAAGAAATAGTCCTATAATTCCTATAATAACTACAATCTAAAACTTCTTAACTGGGAATATTGAAGACTCATGTTAAAAAGAACCACCAGCTTTCATATGTTCTCATGTTCTGAGCAAGGAACTTAAACGTTAGCTTTTTTACATGGCACATATAGACTTTTACTTTCTTCTTCAACACTGTGTTTTTGCATTTAAACCAAATTGAACATGTTTCATTATTTATTTGAGACTAAATTGATTTTTATTTATGTATTATATCAAGTTAAAATAAGTGTTCATTCAGTATTGTTGTAATTGTCAATATTATATATATATAATCATATATATATATATTTATATATAAAAATTGTCAAAATAATCGGTATCAGGTTTTTTTGGTCCTCCAATAAATCGGTATCAGCATTGAAAAATCATAAATTGGCCTCCCAGGTGGCGCAGTGGTCTAGGGCACTGCATCGCAGCGCTAGCTGTGCCACCAGAGACTCTGGGTTCGCACCCAGGCTCTGTCGTAGCCGGCCGCGACCGGGAGGTCCGTGGGGCGACGCACAATTGGCCTAGTGTTGTCCGGGTTAGGGAGGGTTTGGCCGGTAGGGATATCCTTGTCAGCGACTCTTGTGGTGGGCCGGGTGCAGTGCGTGCTAACCAAGGTAGCCAGGTGCACAGTGTTTCCTCTGACACATTGGTGCTTCTGGGTTGGAAGCGCGCTGTGTTAAGAAGCAGTGCGGCTTGGTTGGGTTGTGTTTCGGAGGACGCATGTCTTTCGACCTTCGTCTCTCCTGAGCCCGTACGGGAGTTGTAGCGATGAGACAAGATAGTAATTACTAACAATTGGATACCATGAAAAGGGGGTAAAATTTATTTAAAAAAAACATAAATCGGTCGACCTCTAGTATTCACACCCCTGAGTCAATACTTTGTAGAAGCACTTTGGCACCGATTACAGCTGTGAGTCTTTTTAGGTAAGTTTCCAAGAGCTTTGCATACCTGGATTGTACAATATTTGCCCCTTGTTATTTTTTTAAATTCTTCAAGCTTTGTCATGTTGATTGTTGATCATTGCTAGACAACCATTGCTAAGTCTTGCCATAGATTTTCAAGTCGATTTAAGTCAAAACTGTAACTAGGCCACTCAGTAACATTCAATGCCTTCTTGGTAAGCAACTCCGGTGTAGATTTGGCCTTGTGTTTTAGGTTAATGTCCTGCTGAAAGGTGAATTAATCTCCCAGTGTCTGTTAGAAAGCAGACTGAACCAGGTTTTCCTCTAGGATTTTGCCTGTGCTTAAAGCTGTAATCCTTTTTTTTTTTATCCTAAAAAACTCCCTAGTCCTTGACGATGGCAAGCAAACCCATAACATGATGCAGCCACCACCATGCTTGAAAATATGAATAGTGGTACTCAGTGATGTGTTGTGATGGATTTGCCCCAAACATAACACTTTGTATTCAGGACAAAAAGTTAATTTCTTTGCCACATTTTTTGCAGTATTACTTAAGTGCCTTGTCGCAAACAGGATGCATGTTTTGGTATATTTTTTATGCTGTACCGGCTTCCTTCTTTTCATTCTGTCATTTAGGTTAGTATTTTGGAGTACAATGCTGTTGATCCATCCTCAGTTCTCATATCAGAACCATTAAACTCTGTTTTAAAATCACCATTGGCTTCATGGTGAAATCCCTGAGCAGTTTCCTAGTGTAGGGCAGCTCAGGTCTGCCCTTCACTAATGGCTATTGAGAAGAAGAATTTTTACATTGATGTAACAGCTCACACATGAAAGGCTGCTACCCCAGTGTGAAAATAATGGCTTTAGAAGTGCCGGATGCTGGCCCCCTGTCTCAAACACAGCTGGTGTGGGGGAGGGGGCTTATACAAGCAACCTCTGCAACAGTATGGTCAGTTAACACAAATAGTCAGTTGACATCAGTATGACAGACTGCAGTTTTGCAGAATGATTACTGTACTGACATAGTAGATAGACACTCTACCAAAAATATAAAGGCCCACTGTAAAATAGAAGGCCCACTGTATTTTTTGTGTTGAGATATCAAGATGTCAAGCTCATTGCATTTCAACCGTCATTGTTTCAGAACAAATTAGATACAACAGGGTGGCAGGTAGCCTAGTGGTTAGAGCGTAGGGCCAGTAACCGAAAGGTTGCTAGATCGAATCCCAGAGCCTACAAGGAAAAAATCTATTGTTCTGCCCCTGAGCAAGGCAGTTAACCCACTGTTCCTAGGCTGTCATTGTAAATATGAATTTGTTCATAACATTACTTGCCTAGTTAAATAAAGGTAAAATAAAAATCTGCCAAATAACTAAAATGTTAAATGCAATCAGTCATGTAACTATTATTACCCAGAGTGAAAGAAATGATCAATTAAGCCTTCCATTGGCTCCCCTCCCATAATCCCCAAATGTCATTATGTTTCATTTAATCCATTGTACCAAGTCTGTCAGGTCTAGACCCACATAAAACTCCAGCCACTGAAATAGAAAATGAAGGTGAAAATGGGATTTTGTAAGGCTCAAACTGTCAGGGCTCAGGATATTCCTATTAATAATCAGGAAAGGAGATCATGACCCTCCTGATACTGGCGAAACCATTTATTTTCCAATTTGTTCATGTAAAAAAAGTGGCAAGGAATCAAATGGTTATATGCTGTCTACTAGACTTCCTCTTATGTTTATTCAATGAATCTATATACCTGTGACCCAAAGATAGCCATAATGAACAAACCATGTTCTTTATAAAAGTAATATTACCCTGTAGTAGTCATTCTGTCTTACATTTCTGAATGTGTCGCTTTGACACTGTTTTGAAAGGGAAATATTTCTGATTCCACTTTAACTTTATCTAATTTATTTTACACAAAAGGTTGTGGCAGATAAGCTGTTGGAGCGGTCAGGCTAATATATATGAAACACTTTTGCAATGTGTATGTAAGGTGGTATGAGTAAATACTGCTATATCAGACAATATTCTATCTCTATAAATGATATCTTTAAAACACATTTTGTGTGTGAATGTCACCTTGGCTGTAGCTGATAATCAGCCTTACAGAATAGACTGGGGTCATTAAGGGGACAACAAAAGAAAAAACAATGGTGGCGACAAAAGGTAAACAACCAGGGTAATTAATATGGGTCCTTCAATGTCACTGTTAGGTGAATGCTTCCTCTCAATGTTTTTAATTTCTATCAGAGAGATATACAGGAAATAGTACCGGTCTTCCTAATGTTCAAAGTTCAACTGCAAGAACGTCATATGTCAGGGTTTGTTGTTAAAGTTATTTTTCAGCCCCACACATGGCTAAGATCACAACAATTTTGCACCCTATTAGTGCCTCCCTTGCATTTGGCAGCAAATCAAAAATAAAGGCTTGCATGACAAACAAGAACCTTTTTTTTTAATAAAGTATTTATTTAATCTGCTGATCATTAGAACTTCTCATAAATCTAAGCTTGTGATGACAGCCTCTGTTTGGATACAGGTTTGTTTACATTCTTAGCCATCGTTCTGTTTTTGCTTGTGGGAGACTCCAGATTCTGATTTGTGTGCACGGAAATGCAAATAGGTGCAAAACATTCATAATGTTAAGTTTCACCTAATACCAGTCATTGAACAAAAACAATGAGAATACAGCCATCCACATTTTTAAAATGTGTCACTTACAGTGCCTTCAGAAAGTATTCACACGCCTTGACTTTTTCCACATTTTGTTGTTACAGCCTGAATTTTAAATGGATTCAATTAAGATTTTGTGTCACTGGCCTACACACTATACCTCAATGTCAAAGTGCAATTATGTTTTTATAAATGTTTACAAATTCATTAAAAATGAAAAGCTGAAATGAGTCAATAAGTATTCACCCCCTTTGTTATGGGAAACCTAAATAAATTCAGGAGTAAAAATGTGCTTAACAAGTCACATAATAAGTTGCATGGACTCACTCTGTGTGCAATAATAGTGTTTAACATGATTTTTGAATGACTACCTCATCTCTTTATCCCACACAAACAATTATCCATAAGGTCCCTCAGTCGATCAGTGAATTTCAAACACAGATTTAACCACACAACTAGGGAGGTTTTCTAATGCCTTGTATTGGTAGATTTGTAAATAATAAAAAAGCAGACATTGAAAATCCCATTGAAGAGATTAATTACACTTTGGATGGTGTCAATGCATCCAGTCAATACAAAGATACAGGCCTCCTTTCTTAATTCAGTTGCCGGTTTGGAAGGAAACCGATCAGGGATTTCACCTTGAGGCCAATGGTGACTTTAAAGTTTAATGGATGTGATAGGAGAAAACTGAGGATGGATCAACAACATTGTAGTTACTCCACAATACCAACCTATATGACAGAGTGAAAAGAAGGAAGACTGTACAGAATAAAAAATATTCCAAAACATGCATCCTGTTTGCAACAAGGCACTTAAGTAATACTGCAAAAAATGTGACAAAGAAATTCACTTTTTGTCCTGAATACAAAGTGTTATGTTTGGGGCAAATCCAACACAACACATCACTGAGTACCACTATTCAAATGTTCAAGCATGTAGGTGGCTCCATCATGTTATGGGTTTGCTTGCCATCGTATATGGAGTTAATTTAGTACTTTTTGAATATTTAAAGCATACAATATACTTACAGTGAAGCCGCTCAACAACTACATCACATTAGTCAACTAACAGACTCCCATCCAGAGCGACACACAGAAGCAACCAGAATCAATGCCCTGCTCAACGGCATGTCGACAGATCTCCCACAAGGTCGTAAATGGGGAACCGAACCAGTGATCCACCAACTGCCAGGATACCAGCCCTCCAAGATTCCCCCACAGTTCCCCAAGAGCTGCCCCTCAACCATCTGTGACCCCCTCCCCCCGAGAAAAAAATTATACATTCAATAATTCCATTCCCCACCCCCAACAACCAACTAAATTAACAATAGCGAAAAAAGAGAAATAAAAAGGAAAACAGAAAACAACAATGCAAAAAACAAAAGACATCATGGATAACAATCATAACAGCAAGGTCAACCGAATATGTTTGAGTGCATGTATGGCACTTTTTACGTGTGTGTCTGTCCGCGTATGTGTACATGTGTGCATTTGAATGAGAGTGTGGGTGTATATGCATGTGTACAAACACCTGCACGGCATCAGCCTCAGGCAAACCGGCCTTAACTAACAACACTGCCCCTGTGTCATTCAAACGTACTTTTTGTTATGTTTTATTTTGACTTTTTAAAACTTTTATCTTTGACCGTCATTCTGTCCCCCGCACAGCAACTCCATTCCCACTTGTCTCCAATTTCACATCTCTACTCTCAGTTTCCCTCAGCCCATCCCACCTATCTCTGCTGGCCACCCTCTTCGAATTTCTACGCATCATATATCTTCAACTATGCTGTGATGTTTAACATACAATTTCAACCTATATAATCGAATAGAATCCACAGATTGCGAGTTGAAGATAAATACTTTAACTAAGAGTATTAGTATATTCGTAATTGACTGACCCGGTCTCTACAGATCTCCCAACAGTACTATTTCTAGGGTCAATTTTAGATCAATGTTATTCATTTTTAGCCATTCCTGAACCTGAGACCAGAAACAGGCTACCTGAGGGCAATACCAAAATAAATGATCTATTGATTCTGTATCCTCAACTAAATCTGCAGAGCTTCAATAATTGTATGCCCTAAATATTCAACATTTTGTTGGTGGCAAGAATTCTATATAATAATTTTAGCTGAAAAGCACCAAGTCTTGAATCTTGCGTCAAGATATCAACTCATACACCCTGTACTATGGAATAGGTACATCAAAAATCTCTTCCCTCTTTTGTCAACATCCTGGTCCTCAAATAAAACTGGTATACTTTCCTATTTATGCTATTTTTATTCCTCTGCCAGTTTTTATCCTTTATATTGGGCAGACAGACCAGTTCCCGACCTCCTCCCGCTGCCACCTGCCTTCTCCATTTTTGGGTTAATGCTGTAATCAATTGTAATCTTGGATTGAGCAGACCTTCCCATGCAATTCTGATAACTCCACGAAAGACAAACTCTACCATTCCAATTTACAATATAATTTAAAAACAAAATACCATTTCAAACATCTTTCCCATAAATACAGGTCTTTTAACAACCTGCACATTTGAGTTGGGCTAGAGAGTTGTTTAGGATAAAAAATAAATAGAATAGAGCTAAACACAGGAAAAATCCTAGAGGAAAATCTGATTAAGTCAGCTTTCCAACAGACACTGGGAGACAAATTAACCTTTCAGTAGGACAATAACCTAAAACCCAATGCCAAATCTACACTGGAGTTGCTTACCAAGACGACATTGAATGTCCCTCAGTGGCCTACTTAGTTTTGACTTAAAATCGTCTTGAAAATCTATGGCAAGACTTGAAAATGGCTGTCTAGCAATGATCAACAACCAACTTGATAGAGCTTGAAGAATTTAAAAAATAATAAATGTGCAAGTATTGTACAGTCCAGATGTGCAAAGCTACACATCCGAAAAAGTTCGGAACAGTTTGTGTATATATTATAATGCCATTTTGTTGATTGTTTGTTCTGGTCTTCGCCAAGGTTTTTCTCGGCTTTTCGGAAGCCGAAGTCTGCGCCTCTTTGTTGGTCAACAGTAGGGATTCTTCAATGAAGTGGTTGTTGTCATTCAACTAGAGACGACTCATTTTCACGCACATTCTTTCACTTGAGAAATACTGCACTAAACATCTTAGACGTAAAATTGTGTGACTAAGATCTCCTCTGCAAAAATGTTAAAACGAATACCAGATTTCGAGAGTTATTTCAAATTAATTCAGATTATTTTGACTAGGCATCTCAAGATGGACAAACAGTACTATTGCCGCTTTTTTTCAAATTTTTCAAGCAAAGGTCTATTTAGGGGGTATGCAAGCACACTCATTCGGTTCGCCTAGCCGAGTTCGAACCGAAGCATGCTGATGCCTTCTTTAGAGACTTACCCAAAAAGGTGATTCTAACTTGACTCAGGGGTGTGAATATGTAAATTAGATATTTCTGTATTTCATTTTCAAAAAATTAGCAAAATGTCTAAAAACATGTTTTCACATTGTCATTATGGGGTTTTGTGTGTAGATGGGTGAGACAAAAATCGATTGAAACAATTTTGAACTGTAACACAACAAAATGCGGATGAATTCATGTGGTATGAATACTTTCTGAAGGCACTGTACAAAACGTGGATGATGTAATATGTTACTTAAAGAGGTAAATTGACCACTGAACTATGTATTAACGGAACAAGTGTTTAGGGGATTATAGCGGTACAGAGATAAATATTCAGAGCCTCTAACAGATTAAAGAGATGTTTTTTTTAAAATAGTGTTTGCATTGACTTGAATAGCAAGGGATTGTAGCATTATGACCGCCAAAGTGCTGGTCGGCCCATCTGTTTACTACCTAGCTAGCATAACAACAAGGTGCCAAGAGTGAATTGGGCAGTGAGCTGAATATCTGCTGAGGTGTGTGTGCATTTTGCAGACATACTCCAGATGGATTTGTCATGGCTGTCCGAGAAGCAGTGGGATTGTTGCTCCAACTGAAATAAAAAATGTAATTTCTCTTTCACACAGCGTTTAAAAGGTCATGAACAGTCAAAATAATGTTTTTCATGAAATTGGATGATATTTGGATGAAACCAGATCAAAGTATGATTACCAAATTATGAAAAAGGCCTGTTTCTTCTACATTGATAAAGTTTGATCATAAAGTTACTGGTCCCCTCCCCCGTGTCAAAAACACTCGTATTAAAGGGGATAGGGTGACATCACCCTAACTCTCTCATTTTAATACCCCAATGGTAACATGATATTCTCTTACCTAATTTAAATAAGTAACGCTTTGTAACCAACATCGGAGAAAAAGTGTTTGCAGAGCGGCGTGGTTTACGTAGCTAGATAGCTACTTTACTGGTGCTAACAAAGAAAAATTAAAACAGGCAGTTCCATATCTTCACATCACAGCTGGTGTACAAACTCAAATAAAATAGGACTCAAAAGGTACCATAGCCTAGATGAATGACGTCTGAAATGAGGGTGTGTGTCATTGTCTTTGATAGTGAGAAGTGAGAGTGAAAAGTCTATTTGCTAGTGATATGTAGAAAGCAGGCAGTGCATATAATTACTCAGACGTAGTCTATAACAATGCGAATGCAGGAAAGCCGTAAATTGGCAGAACCTTACACAGAGTTATGGAGTAGAATGCTTACACCCTCATTATATATAAAAAACACATTCTCATTCTAGGCAGGGAAGGATAATCTTTTTTTTAAAGCCCAGACACTGATCCAATGAGAATTATGTGCACTCCTTAATTCTAGACATGCACCAAACCGGACTAGGGAATGTGCATGGACCGCAAGTATAATTAGTCCTGATACCAAATAGAGATAATCAGACTGAATGACACTGCACATCAAACTTAATGACCAAGAGCAACATTGGTAAGTGCATAGCCAACCCAGTGAACAGTATGGTCCTTGGAATAATGCATGTGGTTTGTCAAAACATTGCAATGCAGTGTGAGTTGGAGAACAACAGACCTGCTTCGATTTGCATGTTTGGTCTTGTTAATGTATTCTACAGTACAGAGGCTTATCTCAATAAAACAGCTGCCTTGTACATTTCTTGCTGCATAATGTCTCCCAAATGGAGGGCAGATCCTAATTTTCTGAGGACATGGAATATAATTTCCCACATTTAGATGAGCTGCCAATTTTCACATATTTTAGAATGTATCTTAGATGGTCTTCAGTTAAATAATATACTGAACAAAAATATAAACAAACATGTGAAGTGTTGGTCCCATGTTTCATGAGCTGAAATAAAAGATCCCTAAAATGTTCCATATGCACAAAAACCTTATTTCTCTCATATTTTGTGCACAAATTTGTTTACAGTCCTGTTAGTGAGCATTTCTCTATTGCCAATATAATCCATCCAGCTGACAGGTGTGGCATATCAAGAAGCTGATTTAACATTACACAAGTTGACCATGTGCTGGGGACAATAAAAAGCCACTCTAAAGTGTGCAGTTTTGTCACGCAACGCCACAAATGTCTGAAGTTGAGGGAGCGTGCAGTCGGCATGCTGACTGCAGGAATGTCCACCAGAGTTGCTGCCAGAGAATTTAAAGTTGAATTCAATGTTCAATGTTTAATTCTCTATCATAAGCTGTCTCCAACTTCGTTTTAGGGAATTTGGCAATGTGTCCAACCGGCCTCACAACCGCAGAACACGTGTAACCAAACCAGCCCAGGACCTCCACATCCGGCTTCTTCACCTGCGGGATCGTCTGAGACCAGCCACCTGGACAGCTGATGAAACTGAGGAGTATTTGTCTGTAATAAAGCACTTTTGTGGGGAAAAGCTCATTCTGATTGGCCTGGCTCCCAGGCCCACCCATGGCTGCACCCCTGCCGAGTCATGTGATATCCTTAGACTAGGGCCTAATGAATTTATTTAAGTTGACAGATTTCCTTATATAACTGTAAGTCAATAAAATAATTGAAATTGTTGCATGGTGTTTGTATTTTTGTTCAGTACAGATGAGTGAAAGGAGTTTACTGAGAGTCCCAAAATTAACAACAGACATTGATATCATGCCCATCTTCGCCTTCGTTGTCATAGAAACAGCCTGAGTTGCGATTTTGCATTTTATCAAACATTCATATTGCATCTTCCCAAATGTTAGTACACATTGCACAAATGATAAGTGGGTGAAAGAGATAATTATTTGTTATTCATGAGAGGGGAAATTGCTGTGCAATACAGACAGTATGTCAACAGAACCTACCTTGAATGGTGACTGCAGATAATCCACAGAATACGACTAGATAAATATGAGTCTTCTACTCTGATCTGTGTGAGCTGTTGCATTATGAATCATAAATAATCAGAGACTTGACATGCTTATCCAAGCTATTACTAATGCAAATCTCTAACAAAATACCTTTCAATAGACAGCTAAAGACTATGTGGAAACTGTAATATATTGCAATGGCTTTTAATAGAGGAAGATCTAGAAATAACAACATTTGCTGAATAATGCATAAAGGGCACGATTCAGACATAGGAAACAGACACCTAACCTACACGAGCCTTTCCTAATCACTTGTCAGTAGTTGTTTTTCAGACTTACCTTTTGCAGGTGCGTAATGGGCTTTGTAGGCGTGGTTCCCTTGCGTGCGCTGAATACATTTAATTCAACCACTGAAAACCCTTCCACTGGCTAGCCAAAAGATTCTCGTGGAGTTTTCATTCAATAGGGTTTTCAGTACATTTATCTTAAGCCATCCCTTTAATAATGGTGTACCTTCAATTCAAATGTTGTTAACAGACTAGAATACATTGAGAGAACGGGTTCAGAATACAGGGATCAATGAAAGGAAGCCATCTGTATCACGACTCAGATGCAGACACAGGAGGTGGGATAGTTTGACACTCAGAATTTTTATTATACAAAGGGGCAGGCAAAGGGCAGGTCGAGGGCAGGCAGTGGTTAGTAGTCCAAGGCAGGGTCAAACAGGGACAGAACGGCAGGCAGGCTCAGGGTCAGTACAAGCAGATAGGTCAGATCTGGGAAGAATAGATAAACAAACTTGAGAGCAGGAGAATCGGGAAACACGCTGGTAAGACAAGATGAACTGGCAACAGACAAACAGAAACGTACAGTTGTAGTCGGAAGTTTACATACACTTAGGGTGGAGTCATTAAAACTCGTTTTTAAACCACTCCACAAATTTCTTGTTAACAAACTGTAGTTTTGGCAAGTCGTTTAGGACATCTACTTTGTGCATGACACAAGTGATATTTCCAACAATTGTTTACAGACAGATTGTTTCACTTAATCACAATTCCAGTGGGTCAGAAGTTTACATACACTAAGTTGACTGTGCCTTTAAACAGCTTGGAAAATTCCAGAAAATGATGTCATGGCTTTAGAAGCTTATGATAGGCTAATTGATAGGCTAATCATTTGAGTCAATTGGAGGTGTACCTGTGGATGTATTTCAAGGCCTACCTTCAAACTCAGTGCCTCATTGCTTGACATCATGGGAAAATCAAAAGGAAAATCAGCCAAAAACTTGTAGACCTCCACAAGTCTGGTTCATCCTTGGGAGCAATTTCCAAACGCTTGAATATACCACATTCATCTGTACAAATAATAGTACGCAAGTATAAACACCATGGGACCACGCAGCCGTCAACCGCTCAGGAAGGAGAAGCGTTCTGTCTCCTAGAGATGAACATACTTTGGTGCGAAAAGTGCAAATCAATCCCAGAACAACAGCAAAGGACCTTGTGAAGATGCTGGAGGAAACAAGTACAAAAGTATCTAGATCCACAGTAAAACGAGTCCTATCGACATAACTTGAAAGGCCGCTTAGCAAGGAAGAAGCCAGACTACGGTTTGCAACTGCACATGGGGACAAAGATTGTACTTTTGGGACAAATGTCCTCTGGTCTGATGAAACAAAAATATAACTGTTTGGCACAATTGACCATCGCTATGTTTGGAGGAAAAAGGGGGAGGCTTGCAAGCCAAAGAACACCATCCCAACTGTGAAGCAAGGGGGTGGCAGCATCATGTTGTGGGGGTGCTTTGCTGCAGGAGGGACTGGTGCACTTCACAAAATAGATGTCATCATGAGGGAGGAAAATTATGTGGATATATTGAAGCAACATCTATCTACATCTGGAAACAGGAGACAAAGGGCTGTGAGACAAAGGTTTAATCCTAGACACATGGAAAGTGGGATGTATAGGGAGGGTGCGGGGCAACAGAAGACAAACAGCAATGGGGCTAAAGACTACAGATATAGGGAATGTTTGAGACTCTGCCCGGCGGGGCAGATCACAGGTGGACAGCCATACCCTCTGCTCGGGCCGATAGCATGGAGCCGGGGTCTGGTGGCGATCTGCCTGTCGCCGATACCTGGAGGTGGTCTTAAGAGTGGACTGGGCTTTCTTCAGGTACGCCAACAGCTGCGGACGAAGATCTTGGCCGAGGGTATGCTGACCTCTTCCTCTTGCTCAGGGAAGAGCAGGGGCTGGTAACCCAAGGGACACTTGAAGAGCGAGAGTCCAGTGGCTGAGCAGGGAAGGGAGTTGGGGGCGTACTCCACCTACACAAGTTGCTGGCTCCAGGTGGTGGGGTTGGCAGAGATGAGGCAGCCAAGAGTAGTCTTCAGGCCCTGATTGGCTCGCTCCGATTGGCTGTTGGACGGGATGAAACCCGGAGGACAGGCTGACCGATGACCCAATGAGGGTTCAGAATGCCTTCCAGAACCTGGATAAGAACTGAGGGCCCTGATCGGAGACCATGTCGACCGGAAGTCCATAGATCTGGAAGACGTGCTGCACCATAAGCTGGGCCGCCTCCTTGGCTATGGGTAACTTGGGAAGGGGAATGAAATGTCCAGCTTTGGAAATCCTATCCACCACCGTAAGGATGGTGGTGTTGCCATCTGAAGGAGGGAGACCAATGACAAAGTCCAGGGATATAAGGGACCAGGGGCAATAAGGATAAGGAGGCCAGCCGGAGCTTGCCGCGGAGTCTTGTTCTGTGCGCATACAGTGCAGGTGGCGATGAATGTGGAGACGTCCGGAACCATGGTGGGCCACCAACAAATGTTGCCAGATGAAGCCAGGGTCCGACGGGAGCTGGGATGACAGGTGATTTTAAAGGAATGAGCCCATTCCAGGACCGGGCAGAATCTGGGACAGCTGCTGGACAGAAGGTAGGGAGGATGGTCTCAGGGTCAGGTAGTTTAGCAGCGTAACTATACAGGTGGAAGAGGGTGTCAGGCTTCACATTCTTGGACCCAGGGCGGTAGGCAATGGTAAAATAGAATTGAGTGAATAACAGAGTCCAACGAGCCTGCCTTGAGTTGAGGCGCTTGGCGGTGCGGAGATATTCCAAATTCTTATGGTTGGTCCACACCTTCAAGCCAGTGCCTCCAATCCTCCAGCGCCATCTTGACTGCCTGAATTTCCCGATTTCCCATGTCATTGTTCCTCTCAGTGGAATTGAGACAATGGGAGTGGAAAGTGCAGGGAAGCAGCTTTTGGTCCTGGATAGAACGCTGGGACAGGACAGCCCCCACTCCAATGTCCAAGGAGTCAGCCTCCACTACGAACTGACTGGACGGGTCCGGATGGATGAGGATGAGGGCTGTGGTGAAACGGTGCTTCAGATCCAGAAACGCCCGGTCAGCAGCTGGGGATCACATGAACGGAACCTTGGGAGCGGTGAGTGCAGAGAAGGGGAGGCCAGGGTGCTGTAGCCCCAAATAAAGTGGTGGTAGAAATGAGCAAATCCCAGGAAACATTGTAGCTGCACTCTGGATGTGGGTTGGAGCCAATCCACCACCGCTCTCACCTCGTCAGAATCCATCCGAATGTTCCCTGCAGCAATGACGTATCCCAGAAACGAGATAGTGGAATGATGGAACTCACATTCCTCCGCTTTAACAAACAGCTGGTTCTCCAGGAGACGCTGGAGGACTTGTCAGACATGGAGAACATGCTTTTGAACCAAATAGGATGTCGTCGAGATAGACAAACAAACCAGTTCAACATGTCACGGAGCACATCATTGACCAGGGCCTGGAACACTGCGGGAGCATTGGTCAGACCAAACGGCATAACCAGGTACTCGTGGTGTCCGCTAGCCACATTGAAGGCTGTCTTCCACTCATGCCATTCCTGTATCCAAACCAGGTGATAGGCGTCCGCAGGCCCAACTTCAAAAGATGGTGCCCACTGGAGAGGCTCGAAAGCAGAGAGGAGTGGGAGCGGGTAATGATTTTTTACAGTGATGTCATTGAGGCCTCGGTAGTTACACGTGCACAGGGTTTTGTCCTTTTCCACAAAGAAAATCCCTAAACTGGCAGGAGGACACATGATCCCGGCAGCTATAGAGTCCTCAATGTACTGTATGTGTAACCTTTATTTAACTAGGCAAGTCAGTTAAGAACAAATTCTTATTTACAATGACGGCCTACACCGACCAAACCCAGATGACGCTAGGACAATTGTGTACAACTTTATGGGACTACCAATCACAGCCGGTTGTGATACAGCCTGGATTTGAACCAGGTTGTCTGTAGTGACGCCTCTAGCACTGAGATGCAGTGCCTTAGACCGCTGCGCCACTCAGTATACCTCCATGGTCTTGGTCTCCGGGCCAGACAGGGAATAAATCTGCCTCCGAGGTGGTGTGGTGCGGTGCCCGGGAGGAGGTCAATAGCTCAATCGTAGGGTCAATGCAGAGGAAGGGATGTGGCGCGAGCCTTATTGAAAACCTCCAGTAGGTCCTGGTTCTCCACGGGGATGGCAGAGAGATCCGAGGCTTTACCCAAGCCCACAGAAGGACATCCCAGGGCAGGCTACGCCGCCTTAATGTAATGTGCGTTGCAGAATGGGCTCCAACCCAGGATAGAACCAGTAGCCCAGCCGATCAGGGGGTTGTGCCTCTGGAGCCACGAAAATCCCAAAACCACAGGTGCATGAGGAGATTCAATTAGTAGGAACTGTATGAACTCAGTGGTTACCCAACACTCGTAGGTTAATGGGAACCGTACTGTGAATGACCCTGCCAATGGAGCATCCGTCCAAAGCTTTGCGTCCATGGCAATGGAGAGGAGTTGAGTAGAGATACCCAGGTCAGATACCAGGTCAGAGTCCATGAAGCTCTCGTCAACCCCAGAGTCAATGAGTACCCAGAGAGATTTTGAATGGTCACCCCACAGCAGAATAGCGTGGAGAGGAGTACAAGTAATGGGAGTTTGGAGAATCCCTCTATGGCCCACCAGTGTACCGTACCTACTGATGATTACATATCCACCTACTGGACAGGTGGATATGTAATGTCCTCTAGTACTACAATACAGGCAACTGTTGGAGCTCAGCCTGCATAAACATTCACTAGGAGACAATCTAGCCCTGCCCAGTTGCATGGGCTCCGGAAGAGACGAGTCACTAGCCACCGAAGACCCCCGAGGGGGTTTGAGTGATTTCGGGTTCTCTCGGGAATGCATGTGTCGGGGAATTCCGGGGTTCATTGGAGAAGAGGGAGAAACCGTGGACGAGTGAGTGTGGCTGAGAACAGACCTCTCCCTCCTGTGTTCCTGCAAGTTCGTCTTTGATTTCCTCCGATAATCCACGAAGGAAGGTGTCGAACAGGGACCAGGCACTCTTGAAAGTCTACCGCGTAGTCTACCACACTGCGGGAGTCTTGACGCAGACGAAGTAGCGTCCGAGCCGCCTTTCTCCCGTACACCGGGGAATCGAACACCTTCCTTACCTCTGCTACGAAATCCTCCAGACTAAGGCAAATGGCAGATTGTTGATCCCACTCTGCCGTAGCCCAAGCAAGCACCCTTCCAGACATCAGCGTTATATGATACGCTATCTTTGACCGCTCCAAAATAAATGACAAGGGCTGTAGCTGAAAGATGAGAGCACTGGGAGAAAAATGCCCGGCAGGTTCCAGGATCTCCTGCATAGAGCTCCGGAGGAAGTAAGCAGGGTTGTTGGGGTAGGCTGGGGAGAAGCATCACTAGTAGTGAGGTTACTGAGCACCCGGGAGGTTTCCATTGTGGCTTACTCCAGTAATGAGTTGACCATATGGTCATGGAATTTCTCCATAAGGTTCTGAAGTAGCTCCTTGTGTCTTCCAATGGTGGCTCCTTGCAGGGAGACAGCATTGTGGAGCTAGTCTGAGTCTGCTGGATCAGTCATGGCCAGTTCGTACTATCACTACTCAGGATATGACCCAGATGCAGACACAGGAGGCGTATAGTTCGATACTCCAAATTTGTATTATACAAAGGGGCAGGCAAAGGGCAGGTCGTGGTTCGTAATCCAAGGCAGGGTCAAAGAGGGACAGAACGGCAGGCAGGCTGAAAAATAGGAGACACCTTTTGGAGGGTTGTGACAAGCACAAGACAGGTGAAACAGATCAGGGTCCATATTCGTCTACGTTTAAGCACCAGCTGGTAGATAAAAAAATACTCTGATTTTGTTGATTATTTCGGGGCATTTTGGGTTAGGATAGTATTTTTGAATAATGTTTGGCGAGCCTTTACACACAAGATATATTGATTAATAAAAAATTGTGATTTGATTCATCCTGAAAGTTGGCATATTCAAGTTCAATCCATTAAATATTGGAAGGTGGGAAAAAAAGTGTACAATAGGGATTGAACAATAGTCTTATAAATCTACCATAATTCTCACTAAATCATGGAACTGTATGACAACGGTCCAGTGTCGTGAACCGTGCACCATGCTCCAGGTTTAACCTGCTACGCGTGGTCTGAGTTCCATAATTATTCAAATAGGCTACATGTCCAAAATTATTGCACAACGTTTGCCTAATACGATCCAACAATGCTAGCTACCCTCAGGAACAACTACACGGATGTGACAGAGGAAAGAAAGGTAAACGGAATGGAATGAGGCCAAATGTAAGAAAACAAACTCTAAAGTGACAGTTATAAATGTATGTGGGTATTACTGACGGTGGCTCCCGACAATAGCTAATGTTTAACATGATACAAATTGTAAATAAAATGGATTAAAGCCCAGGTATATAATTCATTCCAAAGTGCATACATCAATTCAGCAGGTTCAGCCCTAGAGAAGCCTGTAGCTTGGATCTCAATTTCAATTCACCCAAATTGTGAGGGCACACAGTAAAAATTCTGAATAACGGCAGAACTTTTTATAGCCTACTTCAATGTGGAAAAGGGGCTACACTACATGTCGATATGATTTTCAGTTTGTTTCCATATGACTGGTTCCACATTCTTCTCCATGCATCATAAGGAATCAAATTCAACTACCTAGCACTTATCAATAGCTCTTATCAATTTATAAATTACAGTGCATGGAGAATGCTGTTATTTCTATCGGAAAAAAGAAAGTAGATGCTTTTTCCACTTGGAACCGGCAAGTTCGCTCGACCTTATTCATGGTTTCGCTTAAAGGTGGTGGAATTATCAGGGCATTAAGTCAAGGTCAGAACACGCTGTATCTGTAGACACCTCTGGCACACCTTCATTTCTTAGAACTCCACCACAAACGAATAGCATGCTATTCTCATGTTTCAGTTCAAGGTCAGAATACGCATAGAGAGAAAATTGCATAAAAAGGAATTACGTTTTATTTACTCACGCTTAACTAAGGTCGGCCCCTATGTTATATAAGCAATTTAACCCTTTCCCTCTGTGTGAATGTTGTCTGGACTGATATGGAATCATTGAACAAAGACACCAGTGCCTGCTCTGTCTTTGAGAGGGGTATTCACAGACACAATCAGAGTCTTCCACTGATGAGTCTTCCACTTCCACTGACTTCCGCTACAACTAGCCACTCTCGCCCTCTTTCTAATGGTAATACAGAGTAATGACCCTCTGGGCAAAAACTGGTTAAATCAATGTTGTTTCCACGTCATTTCATCAACAAAATTCAATGTGATGACGTTGAATCAATGTGGAAAACTGATTTGATTTGCAAAAAGTCATCAACCTAAAATGTTGATTTACCAAATGTTGAAATTACATCTGTGCACAGTGAGGACACAGTAACATCTCTCAACAAGGACATAAACACCTGGGGAATATAGATCAATTCCAATTTCATCCACAACCTGCTTACCCAACATTTTGTTTTGTTTGCATTTAGAGTTACCAACATCTGGGAATCTGGTGTTAGAAAATTAAGCAGTAGGTCTGAAAATCTTTGGAGGCCTTTTATTTCTTTGTTTCTTCTACTCTGCTGTTGAAATTGACCAGTGTGCTGTAGTGTTGTCCTGTGTGCACAGCTGCAGCGGCTAAGGCTTGCCCTTCCTTTCGTGGCATCCTGTCACAATGGCTGCAGCGAGAGCTAAAGTTATTGCAGCTGCAAGCCAATTATTGGCAGCCTTAAATTATTTTTCAGCTTTCATGCTCGGGTGATAGTGAAGCGTGCTTTGAAATGGTGTTTGTGTAATTATGAGGGCGACTGGATACTCAGAGAGAACAGGCACTTCTTAAGGTTTCATTGCACAGACATTACAGTGCATGACGCTCCAGTCAGAACTGCTGTTGACTCCTGTGGTAGAGAGACCTTATAGTGATCCAGCAATGAGACCTCAGCCTCAGTGGACTGAAATATAAAGGGAAAAATGCTATATTTCTGGTAGTACTTACAACAAGCATGTCACCTTTCCTGGCAGTAGGCGTGTCAAGATAACCGTATGAACACATTCATATTCAGTGTACATGTGAAATAATTTAACTGTCCTTAAAGCCAATATCATGGGTCAATTGCTTTATACCAGTTCAGAGCGCAATTCTATCCTTATTCAATAGCTGGAAATTAATTTGCAACTCAAAGGACTTGGAACAAGATCATTTACATACTGAAATATTTATAGACTTAAATTCATCGATGTGTAGAAAGCTGTGGTGGCTGGAAGAGCAGATTCATTTGAAACTCATTAAGACATGTTTCAGCTCAATGTGCTGGAGAGTAGGCTAGTAGCAGTATCCCATTAGAAGCTGCTCCCGAACATTTGAAAGTAAACTGCTGAAATTGTTGGTTAGACAGGGATGTCATGGAACTCTGTGTGATACATGTTCATTTCCCACTGCCCCCATGTAGTCCACTCCGTCTCATAAAGTACACTGTCTCGTTAATGAGCCGTGGAAATGTCAGCGCTGATTACAGGAAAATTGCTTACAGATATCCCCAGCCCTCCGAGGCAACATACCTCTCCTCGGGGCTTAATTATGTTGTTATTGATCGTTTTCTGTAAGATGAAATTATAATTGCTGTTACAATAGACCTCTATTAATTAAAAACTCTTAAAAAAAGGTTAAATTCAGCAGTTCTCAATACCAAATCATTTCTGGGTAACAATTAAGTATCTTACTGTGATTGTTTTCAATTAAGAAGGTCAAAAAGAAACAAAAATATCTTAGCAAAGAGCAATTTCTCAAGCAATAATTTTGCTAGAACTTGTCTGGGAGTGGTCTGAGTGGGGAGGGGAAAACTGAAAACTAACTGTTATTGGTAGAGAGGTTTGCAACTCTTTCTTATTGGTCTATTAACTATTTTAGTTTATCACCTGGTGATGTCACCAGGCAGGCCAAAACTCCATCCCACGAAAACAGGCTGAAATTTCAAGCGGTCTATCCAAACTGCTCACACACTAAAAGGGCGTTATCATAATTTTCACAATTTCCCAGTATTATTCCAACCTCATAGTGTGGAAATATATATAAAACACAGGAAAATCACATTTTTTGACTGGGCCTTTAAGAAAGAAATCCTGGTAGGTTATAGGTTCACAAAACTCTATGGCTGACACCAGCCCAAACATTGACAGGAGGGGCATAGACTGCATCCTATTTTTGGTTATGCAGAGGAATGATGATGAAAGTTGATGTCTTTGATATGTCTGAGACACTATAGCAGAGCAGCAGCACCTGATACAGACAGGCCCTCAGTGCAAAACTCTCAGTCAATAGTTGGGAGACTGAAGCCCAGCATAACTCCCAATGCCAAAATAATACCAGTGAGTCATAGTTGCCTTTAGGCCGCACTGCCATTATCTTCCTTGTCTCAACATGCAGTCTAGTCCTCTCATCAGGAACTTTAATTAAACATGGTATATGAAGACACCAGATACCCAACCTCACCTTTCTCCATCTGTCTGACTGTATACTGAAAAAAGAAAGTGTTGACATGTCTTCTTTAATTTTCCTCCTGTTCCATGTGCAATGTGCCCAAGTTGGTGGGACCTGCATTGTGTGTGTGTTAATATCTGTAGTTTAATACTTGGCTGGTAAAAACATTTAACTCCAAAAGGGGCCATCCCTGGTAAAATACAACTCAAATTACATTAGCAGATGTGTGCATGCTTTTGTTTTCCCTTGAGTGATATGGGAGTTACTTTTAGTGCAATGTGTGCAAGGGAATGGTAAACTGGAATACTGGAAAAAGTCTGTCTCTCTGCCAGTTCAATTGGAAACAATACTCAATATCCCTCAGATTCCTTTCTGCATCCAATCAAAGTAAAGTGTGGGATAGACAACCTCTTGGCCAATAAAAAAGGGACATAATGACATACCTCTTATTGGATGAAGTGCCATTTTTTAAAACAAATACAAGTGTTTGGCTATCATACGTTTCCTATGAGCCAATAGAGATTGCCAGTCTAAACAGCTATGTAACTCATTTAGCCTGAAAGCATTGTAAGGCAAAGCAGAACAAGAGGAATAATATTGTGTAACTAATGTGTGTTCCAGTGAGACTGTACAGTATAGCAACTCAAAAGGAAAACAACAGCTTGGAAATTCATATGTAGTCGAGAATACAGAAACAGAGCAAAGCTTTTCAAAAAGTAAAATGACTCCTTTGTCTGATCTCAGAGGATGCACCGTGTTTTGGGTGAGTTCTCCAGATGGCTGACACATGTTCATTTACTTTCCTGCTGCTATCAGTCTCTTTTCTACAGTAAGGTGATCTGCACCAGCGATCAGCCGTCAATTATATTATTTCAGCAGTCCAGCGACAAGATCTAAACTCAACATTTTTCTCCCAAGACCCATGTTTACCCCATTTGTCTGAACGTCTGGCTGTCCCTCTCCCACACACCACAAACAGAAGAAAGAATGCTAAAACACATCTCAGCTGATGGACACACATGCAGAGGTCATACCAAGACAGATAGATGGATGAATATAGACAAAGCCAACAGGAAGAGAGAGCGAGAGTTGACAGGGTAATGTTGGAATCCAAACCGTTTGAGAGCAATACAGCTGTATTGATTTTGTGTGCATATGTGTGTGTGCATTTTAGTGTGCATACATCTGAGTGTGTTCATGTGTGTGTACAATTATATTTATGACACATTTGCACTACTGCCAATATCACTGTGTCGAGCTCTGAAAATAAATCCAGAGCTTTCAGTCAGTACAGTCCACACAGAGGAAATTGGACATCACACAGCAGTTTTAAATAAGAAACTCAATTCCTTTCAGATCACACAGCCAAGAATTCTACAGCTAGAGACACTCTCAGGGTATCTGCCCATACTTGCCTCTTGTTGCATCTATATCAATATTAAATAAAGGTGTTGGCAGTTTTTCTTGTATTAAACAGAAAAAGATGCTGAGTGAGCTATTGAGGAATGCCTCTCTGCTCTTAGCAGTATTGTTTGCACTCTGTGCTACAGTGCATGCAGTTGCTTGTCACATATTTAACCAATCAACCTTTCCCAATGCACACCTAATGAGAAAATATTTAGTGTTGAAAGTTCTGTTCCATTCTTGCATCAAGTGGTAAATATTTCCAGTCCTACCCACATAAAAAAAATACTACAGTTTACTATAAAATACTATAGTACTTACTATAGAAATATGTAGAATTCTGTAGTAAACTGCAGAATCCGGTACTCCACACTGTAGTATCCCTTGATCTTGTAGTGCTTACTACAAACTGTTGCAGTATACTATACACTCTACTATCCCCTGGTCATGTGTAGTACTTACTTTAGAATATTGTTGTATACTGTAGTATCCCTTGATCATGTAGTGCTTATTTTAGAATTTTTTGATCGTTTGGACTGCTAGCTGGCTTTACTGCTAGCTTTGTCGATGCTGTTTTGAACGTGCTGTCCTTGGGATGCTCACACTGGGGATTTCCTCTGAGCTTCCCCCTCGATCGTGCAGTGTTTACTATATAATTCTGTAGTATACTACTCCACACTGCATTATCCCTTGATTGATTGATTGCTTTTATTTGACTATTTAAAAACACAACACAACCACCTGTGGATACAACACACAAAAAACAACAACATTCTGGTCCTAGTTCAAACATGTTACACATGTACAGCTAACCCACATGAAAAAAACACTACTGTATAATTTGGTCTAAATACTGTAGTATTACAATATTTATATACACAGTATTCATTGTAGTGTTTTTGCGAACTTTACTGTGGTATTCACTGTAGTGTTCTTGCAGACATTATTGTAGTATACACTAATGTTTTTGTGGACAATAATGTACTTTTATTTTCAGATGGTTTGAAGAGGCTTTGCTGGTTTGAGGTCCAGGCAGTTTATTGGCAGCGCACTCCAACAAGCTGATTGTCTTTAAGTAAAGTCATTGCATTTTAAAAATATCTATTGTTTATGTAAATGCTATGGTTAACCATTTGTTTTCACCATCAGAAGTAAAGTATTGTTTGGCCACTGTTTTTGGTCATCGAATGAACTTGGTCAGCTGAATCTCTGTGAAAGCATTGTATTTCAGAAAGCTATATTGGAGGTAACAGATTAAGTAATTTTGGTGAACTCTTGTTAATGTGTTATTTATCAGTGTCAAACAAACAAACATAATCCTCACTTTAGTATAAACTGGAGGGTTCGAGCCCTGAATGCTGATTGGCTGAAAGCCGTGGTATACCACGGGTATGACAATTTACTTTTTACTTGTCTAATTACGATGGTTACCAGTTGATAATAGCAATAAGGCACCTCTGGGGTTTATGGTACATGGCCAATATACCGCATTGCGGCATGCATAATGCATAACCCTTAGCTGTGGTATATTGACCATATACCACACCCTCTCGTGCCTTATTGCTTATTAAAACCAGTTCCCATGCTTCGAAAAAAAATACCTTTCTGTTCCAAAACAGTATGGATCACTTTCATTTCAGGTTCCGTTTCTGTTCCTTGAAAATGTTTGTCGTTTTTGGTTCTGTTCCCTGAACCGGTTCCAACCCGTTATAAATACGCGCACACACACACACTCATCCCTCGTCCCATCTCATTCAATTGCAAAGTCATTTTTGCACCTGCAAATCCTTTGACACAATATAGCAGGCTAACAAAGTGAATACCCCAGTTTCAATGAGGCAACTGTCAACCAGTGTAGTTTCTGCACAATGGAGAGAAGAAAATACATTCTTTAAAGGCATCAAATTGGAACCACATAGGCAAACAGCTCAAATAAAAAGAGGTATTGAGAGTGAGGAAAGCGTGAGATGGATACAGACAGGCAGGAGGAAGAGGGATAAAGAGGGAGGGATCAAATAAAGAGGGAGTTGGACCCAGAGATGGGCACAGGCAGGCCCTGTTTCTACCTTCAGAGCAGCTGACACCTTCCTCATTCATGGGTATTCTCATCTCTTTCATCAACAAAACTGAAAGCAAAGCAAAGACTTGAGAGAAAAGTATATTTGTCTTATCCACATTGAACCACATTCATTAAAATGACAGTTGTGTTCTGCAAAAATAACAGTCATGTTCCCCCTCCCCCAGCAGTGGTTTCACGCCATGGTTAAACTCAATAGGTTGAATCTGCTTTTATGAATTGTTTGTTTTCTCAGGAGTACATCAAATCCACACGTTGAATGTCAGTTCAGGAAAAAAACAGGTGTATGTTGCATTTACTTTTTAATTAGTAGTTGGTCTGTGAATCTTTCATGCTGGACATGTCTTGCTTGACCCCCAATAAGCCAAGATGGAGACAGAGAGCCTTTGTGTCAAAACTGGGAAATTACTAATTTCCACAGGCTCTCCCCCAATCTAAAGCTGGGCCAGAAACTGTGGCTGTAGAGGTTCAGTGCAAGAGCTAAAAGTTAACCCTTTGTTGTGAGCTGCTAACTACAACAAGTTGCTCCTTCAGAAACATGGAGGGAGCAAGCCATTAATGCAGCCCAGCTGCCTTTATTGCTGGGCTTTCACTTTCTGGGTTGTGGCAGGAGTGTTTATCAGTGATTTGACCTGACAGCCTGCACTGTGCTTTGCCTGGAGAACAGGGAGAATCACCTGGAATTGCTCTGCTCTGTGAGTATACTGATAAAACCCCTTAATATACTGTTAAACCCAAACTGCTTCAATACAGACCCAATTAGTATTTCACACATCACTTTTTGCACAATATTTTTTCCTGCATTTCTAATCTCGGCTACAGAGCTGCTGTAGCTCAATGGGCAATTTAAGATCCCACTTATAGTTCCAGGTGGGAATATCTGAGTGAGTGTCATCATAAGTTCAGACACTGACATAGTTCTGAAGCTTTACCTGTAAATGTGAGTGTGGGAAAACGGAAGCAATAATTTGAATGTGGCACTCGATGTGGCTTCAGCATATCTGCTCTCTTAATCCTGAACACAAAACTGGGATGAGCACTGCCTTTGTATATGGCAGAATGGCAGACTAAAAAAGCAAGACCCGGCATGCACAACTTTTTGTACAGCGGCAATATTGTGGCAAGTAAGGAATCTTCGGTTACAATGAGGATAGAACAACATGGAGGTAGGGTAATACTGGTAGGAGCGGTGGGAGTTGGAATACATCAGCACACATCACAATGCCTAAAATGAATTGTCACATATCAAGTCATAACCAGCTCAGGTATATATACTGAGGAATATATTTCACTTTCAGTTTTACCCCTTTTGTTTTGAGAGTAAATATTAGCCAGCCATTGTGTTATGACTGGATGCATTAGCGCATTTGTTACAAAACCAATTAACAAGCCAGCTAATATTGTTGCACTCATCTATCATAAGGCCTCGCTAACTGGTCTGTAACCTGACTAGGTGTGTGCATTTTATGTCAGAAGTCAGGGTATGCGGACCGTGTTGGATGCATGTACCCATGGCACAGCAACCTTACCTGGGTCCAGGGCTAGCTCCGCCTTGACTTCTGCGTCGGCTAGCGCAAGTGGGTTATCGTTGTTCAAGGTGACCAAAATAAATGTATACAAAAAAGAACTACAAAGAGGCATGCCTAAACTAGAGAGGTTAATTAAGCCAAAAACAGACAAATGCCAGCTGAGGCTTTCAGCCACCTCTCTCTGATTCACAATCAATCTGATAGCCAACACCTGAGTAATCATCAAGGCTTCCTGGCAGAGCGTAACCTGACCCGGTTGGTGCTACCACCTGGAGTATGGAAGTGTAGTGTAGTGTGTAATTATGATAACACTAACCTACCTAACCTATTCCATAACACATTTGACTCACCTGGGTGAGTAACAGGTTTGAACCAATGGAAACTGCAAAAGCCTCACAGGTGTGGGCATGGTCTGACCCGTGACCTCCTCTGTCTGCTGCATCTGTAGTGCATCAGGAGCAGCAGCAGACCTGCATGGCATATATGGGAGCCTTTACAATGGACGGAAAAGGAGTGAAAAAAAGAGAGACCTCTGCAGGCTTGGTTAAAAAACATCAAAGTAGTTTCTCCTACACAGTTTAGGTGTAGAGATCACACTCTTTCTGTTAATATTTGTGTCTTTACTCCTTCGATGGTTGTGCCAGTGTAGCCTACTGTCAGCTTTCCCTTACACTGGGTAAGAGGGAAGGAGAGAGAACAATTAATACATGTGCATGTATGGCAGTGCCTGAAAAGCTAGTTATAGGCAATGATATCATCCATGTATGATATGATTGGAGAAAGCAGACTTATTATGCTAATATGGGGGGAAGGACTTTGGCTTGACTAACGAATCATGTCTAGTTAGGGGGAGATATTGTGCTTCTGGGGGAGGGGTGGCGGTTGGGGGTTGAAGTAGTCCACACACTTGTATGTGGGCTACTGTTGGGAGAGTGTCAGTGCATGCATTGTGTGTATTCATTGGTGTTTTGACATATGTTATGTGAGAAGGGCTGATACTGTTGGAGAAACAATGAACTTACATTAACATGTTAACTTTCTTGATCTAAATAACCTTTCTGAACATCATATACTGCATGTATGGTGACCAAAACAATCATTTTGTCAACAGATACAGTAAAGGCTACACTGTTCTTTGCAGGCTTAGAATTAGCCTGAATATTTTACATACTCACCAACTTGCAAAGTTTGGCTGTAGAAGTCATCACTCATCAGTCAGCCTCCCTTTATGTGTGTTTTTGTCTCCCTCCTCAACCTGTGTGCTGACACGCTTGCACCTGGGGGTGTCTGTCCCTCAACTTCCTGGAAACAATAAAAAAGCTGATGCAGACATAAAATACCTGCAGTCCTTCCACTTCAACACCTAAAGCTAAGGTGGAGATAGGAAAAAGATGAGCAGACTATTTGTCATAGCTGGGGGGAGGTTGTTAACTACAGCATTTGTTCCACAATAACATTTTATGGGTTATGATATTGATAAAAGACATGACAGTATATACAAATGAAAAAATCACAGCAAATGACTTATTCAGGCATACAGAACAGCCACTAAGATGTGCTGGCTCTCTGATATGTCGAGGGAAGGCAGGGATAGAGCCATATAAGATGCTGAGGAAATTGTGAATGTTCCTACTGGAACATATAATGCAGAGATGAGAGGAGCAATCAGTCACTCAAAAGCCTGGGTGTCTCTTGAGTTTGTACCAAGATTTGTGTAATTCTTGAAACTATCATTCTTCTCATAAGACCACAACAGCAGTATTTACTCACCTTCTCTCCTGTCTTTAGAGCAGTATTTCACTACTGTGATCACCTGCTGGAGAAGCTGAGGTACAGGAAGGACAACGATATTTTATTTAACCCTTATTTTACCAGGTAAGTTGACTGAGAACACGTTCTCATTTACAGCAATGACCTGGGGAATAGTTACAGGGGAGAGGAGGGGGATGAAAGAGCCAATTGGAAGCAGATTGGGAATTTAGCCAGTACATCAGGGTTAACACCCCTACTCTTATGATAAGTGCCATGGGATCTTCAGTGACCACATAGTCAGGACACCTGTTTAACATTCCATCTAAAAGATGGCACCCTACACAGGGCAATGTCCCCAATCAATGCCCTGGGGCATTGGTATATTTTTATACACCAGAGGAAAGAGTGTCTCCTACTGGCCCTCCAACACCACTTCCAGCTGCATCTAGTCTCCCACCCAGGAACAACCCTGCTTAGCTTCAGAGGCAAGCCAGCAGTGGGAAGCAGGGTGGTATGCTGCTCACATTTAATGGGTCTCATCCTTGAAAGAGGTAGCTGCTTGTAAATGAGCTGACTCTCTAGTGCAGGGGTACTCAAGTACTATTTGTGAAGGTCCGTTCACACAAATATCCGAGGTGGCAAAGGTCCGGATGGATAATGTAACTTATCGGCGTAGTAACAAACCCCCACCTCGCAACTCATGCAACCCCAAACTGTTCACAGCCCTCTTGTTGGCGGAGGTAAAATGAGAAAATGTATTCTTCCATGTCTTCTGTGTGTTTATATGATACAAGAGGTCGAAGTCCGAAACATGTAAAACATTTTTTTATAGAAACCTGCAGTCTGTATTGACCCTGTCCCGGGTCCAGATCCGGTCCACGGTCCGCCAGTTGAGTACAGAGGCTCTAGTGCTTGTCTTTGTGGTAGTGTGAGGGTGCTAAAGCTAGGATGGAGAGCATTCCTATTTCTACGTTATAATATTGGAAGTTGTAAATTCAGCTAGTGCCTTTTTCATTAGTGTAGTAGTGTTTCCCTGATGCTCCCCAAGGCAAAACCACCCTGGCAGCCTGACGCATGCAGGATCAGGCCAACCACCTGTCAGCTCATTTCTACACATGGCCTTTTCTGTCAAACACTCCCCAAATCCCCCATCTGCCCCACACAACACCTGTGACTGGCTTCTCTATTGCCATCCCAGCTGTCCCTTTTACCATCAGCATTAATTAAAGTGATATCCCAAAACACACAAAGTACTCCCTACGTTGTACTAATTCAGAAAAGCTTATCCTGGCTAGCCTACATTAGTATTTCTGAGGTAACCAAAAGTCTTTCTTGGCGTCTTCTCTCTGTTATCTTTAGTTCTGACATGCTGTCTTTTCTGCCGGAGTGCTGCAGTGAGCATCACACATTAAGCAATTTAGATATTTGTGGTAGTCTGAAACCCAGCTTGAGGTGGTATAAATCCTACTAATTTTCTGAAAGTACTCCTGCATACTCAAGGGTAGGAATGTGGAGAAAAGCTGGTTAAATACGTTACAATAGATAACACAACCAACCTGTAATACAGGCAGACTGACAGGCAGCCAGCGCTTACTGCAACAAATATAATTTACATTTTTGTCTCTTTATATTTGAAGCCCAAAGCCTGATTTGCAAGGAAACATTCCAGGATCCGCTTGAGTAGATTCAGCAAATTAACCGAAGCAGATTGAAATTAAAACAAATTCCCCATCCCTGTGCGATTGTATTTGTGTCTTCATCTCTGGAGACTTTTGTTCTCAGAATGCCATGATTATGAAATTCAGCAGAATGAGACATCATTCACATTGATCCAATCAATCCAGGCAACAGAGCCTCATTTGGAAGTTAAAACTGCTGGGTTGTGTTTTTGATTAAAGGAAATTAGCATTCGCTGCCCTAGATAGTGATCATGTATGTGTCTAAAGCAGGGTTTCCCAAACTCGGAACTCGGGACCCCAAGGGGCTCACGTTTTGGTTTTTGAGTCAAATAATCAATTAATCATCAAGCATGGATCATTTTAATCAGTTGTGTAGTGTTAGAGTAAATACCAAAACGTGCACTCCTTGGGGTTTTGGAAACGCTGGTCAAAAGGGAATGTCAAGATGGTAGATAAAGACATTATGAAAAACATATTGTGCACTTGTGAGACGTCAGAGTATTAGTGTTGTGATATTTTATATAATTGGCTGTTGTTGGTTTTATCTTGTAATATATTTTGCCCCAGTTACATAAATACTGTGGGAAATATTCCCCAGTGAAGTTCCCGCTCACATTTTTTCTCAGCCAACCAGTTGTGTTGCATGTCTGTGCATATTCAGTTAAATGTCTGTTTGGGGGAGAAAGAAAGACCATTCATTTCTTGCAGAATTAATATCATATTGACTTGAATTAATATCTTCAGTGGGCATTTATCTCACCCTTTCAAAAAAGGATTTCAGTTTTGAAACTGCAGTAAAAGCGCAGTAACTGCAGTCAACTGTGATATTTTGGATGCAGTTTTTGCAGAATAACTGCACTGTACTCTAACTGCAATCTTTTTCGTAAGGGCACAACCACCCTTATGCGAGGTCAGCTGTTTTGCCATCATTACTGATCTTGTAAGGTATACGCTGGGAGTCGGAAAGCAAGTGCAGGTGGTGAGTTTGATAATAAACGGAACATAGAACAATACAAGAAACACGAGTAGCGTATAGACATGAAACAGTCAAAACTGCCTGGGAAATGGAACTAAGGAAGTGACAGATATAGGGGAGCTAATCAGTGAAGTGATGGAGTCCAGGTGTGTCTCATGATGAGACACAGTTATGCGTAATGATGGGTGCCAGGTGCGCACAAAGATGGTTGCCAGGGCCGGTGGTTAGTAAACTGGTGACGTCGAATGCCGGAGGGAAGGAGCGGGAGGAGACGTGAGAGTACCCCCCCCCCCTCACCACCTGACACGCGGCTCCAGCCGCAGGACAATGACATCCAGAGGGATGGCTCCGAGGATGAGGAGCGTTCCGGGCGGAGAAGATGGAAATCACGGATGATGTTGGGATCCAGAATTTCCTCCAACTGAACACAGCTCCTCTGGGCAGTACCCCTCCCAGTCCACCAGGTACTGGAGCTGACCCCCACAACGTCGGTAGTGCAGTAGGCATCTGACGGCATAGGCGGGACTTCCTCCGATGTCCGGGGGGGGGGGGGGGGTCGTGGGGAACAGCATCAGCCAGGGGACCAGGAAACACCGGCCTGAGAAGGGAGACATGAAAAGAAGGTGGGATACGGTAGTCCCTGGGAAACTGTAGCCTATACGTCACCTCGATGACCCTCCGGAGAACCTTGAATGGCCCCACAAAGCAGGGGCTCAGGTTCTTGCAGGCAGGCGGAGTGGGAGTTTCCTGGTAGAAAGCCTGCCCCTTTCTGGCGATGGACGGCACGCTGTGGCCTAACATGAGCTTCACACCAAACCTCCTCTGCGCGCCGGAACCATTCATCCACGGCAGGGGCGAATGGTTCGGGCCGGCTGATAACCCAGGACACACTGGAAGGGAGTAAGCCCGGTGGAGGAGTGACGTAATGAATTCTGGGTGTATTCCGCCCAAGGAAGGAATCGGGCCAACTACCCCAGCTCCTGGTTCATCCTCTCCACCTGCCCATTGGACTGAGGCTGAGGAAGTGAGGCTGACAGTGACCCCCAGTTTCTCCATAAACGCCCTCCATACCCGTGACGTGAATTGGGGCCCACAGTCGGAGACGATGTCCTCCGGAAGGCTGTAGTGCTGTCCACAACCACCAGAATGGTGGTGAAATCGTCAGAGGAGGGGAGAATGCTAACAAAGTCAATGGACAGATGAGACCAGGGACTTTGAGGGACGGGAAGGGGAAGGAGCTTCCGTGGGGACTTAGTTTGAGCACACACAGAATAGGAGTTGATGTAACAAATAACATCCTGCGCGAAGGTGGGCCACCAATACTTCTCGGAGATTGAATAGTATGGGTTATCCCAGGATGTCCAGCGACGACAGCTGTGTGTACCCAGGTCAACAGCCGCTCCCTTATCCCCGTGGGAATGTAGATGCGCTCAGGAGGACAGGTAGTGAGTGCGGGTTCCCTCTTCAGAGCCTGGCGAATGTCCACATCTACATCCCAGACCACAGGGGATACGACATGAGATGGAATGGGAAAGCAGGTCCTCCGGCATTCGGGTGACCAGTCCGTGATTTTCATCCTCGACCATGAGATGGTGGGCTTATGGCGTTGGAGCCATGGGAGGCAAAGGATGATCTTGTGAGCTGGTGCACTAGTGACGAGGAAGGGAATATTCTCCTGATGAATGGACTCCACGGTGAGTGGTATGGTGACGTGTGTGTGTGATGGTTCCGGATCCTAGTGGTCAATTATCAAGGGCTTGGACAGGAAACAGAGAGGAGAGTGGGTATGATGTTATATTAAGAGAGGAGGCAAGTGTATGGTCAATAAAGTTCCCTGCGGCACCGGAATCCACTAGCACTGTAGAAACAGTACTTGAGGGACAGCCAGCTAGTGTGATCGTCACTAAAAAGGGATCTGGCAGAAAATTATGAAGATGGGATACTCACACCTGCCCCAAGGGGTGGAAGATCACGTGACTGTCCCTCTGCTCTTGTGGATCCCGAGTTGGGACGTACTGGACACTGCTGAAGCTGGTACCCTCCTTGACCAAAATAGGGACAGACCCCCAGCTGTTTCCATCTACGTCGTTCAGCCGTGGGGAGGCGTGTGACCCCTACCTCCATGGGTTCAGGCTCTGATACAGAGTGGTCACTGAGGGAGGGAGAGAAGCGATGAGGGTACCGACTCTCCCGAAGAAGGTTATCCAAACGGATGGCCATCATGATGAATGCGTCCAAGGAGACGTTGTCATCTCGACATGCCAGTTCCGTCTGGACCTCCTTGCGCAGTCCTCTTGTGAAGATGCCGGAAAGCGAAGCTTCTGCGCTGGTGTTCAAATGTATGCTAAGTAGTTTTTGTTCTCCTTAAAATGATCACGAGTATTGCATCATAGGTCGTAAGTCTTTTTTTCAATTTATTTTTTACACAAAGTGGATTTCTGTTTTCTCATTGAAAAGTGTTTCTTATTCTCTTAGGCTTCATCAGAGCTTTTAAACGAAATACTAAACCATATTTTGGCTGCGTTATGGATGTCATTTTAAATCAGGCCTTTTGATTTGAACATATGGATTGTTTAAGTTTTGTAGTCAAGCCTATTTAATTTATGGATCAATCCTTAGCAGTCATTCTGATCTCGTTCCCAATGATCAGTGCTTTAGTTTATTACGTTGCTGTCCAGCGGTTCTGAATTTGCGATGCACCCAACTGTGGACGTTTTTTCTGTGAAATAGCCTTTTGATTTGAACATTTGAAAAGTTTTGGTGTGTGTAGGCTGTTTGATAAAATGTATAAATGTTACAGCACTTTGGTTTCACTGATAAATATGTTGAAATGGAATCAAATGGTCTGTTTCTGTATTCAGTCCTTTTAAAATAGGATAGATGGGCTTTATAGCCTACGGTGCCTTCAGGAAGCATTCATACCTTGATTTATTACACATTTTGTTGTGTTACAGCCTGAATTTAAAAAAATAATTATATATATTTTTCTCACCCATCTACACACAAAACCCCATAATGACAAAGTTAAAAACATGTTTTAAGAAATATTTGTATGTTTATTAAAAATGAAATGCAGCAATATCTCATTTACATAAGTATTCACACCCCTAAAGCAATATTTTGTAGAAGCACCATTGATGGCAATTACAGCTGTGAGTCTTTTTTGGATAAGTCTCTAAGAGCTTTCCCCCCCTAGATTGGACAATATTTACCCATTGTTCATCAAAAAATCATTCAAGATTGATTGTTGATCATTGCTAGACAGCCACTCAGGAACATTCAATGTCGTCTTGGTATGCAACTCCAGTGTAGATTTGGCCTTGTGTTTTAGATTATTGTCCTGCTGAAAGGTGAATTCATCTCCCAGTGTCTGGTGGAAAGCAGACTGAACCTAGTTATCCTCTAGGATTTTGTCAGTGCATGTAGCTGTATTCTGTTCATTTTTATCCTAAAAAAACTCCCTAGTCATTGCTGATGAGGAAGTGTTTCAAGGAGCTTTTTCATATAGCAAACATATACTTTTTTCCCTTCATGATGCCAAACAGGACTATTGTAAACATTTCAGGTTTTGTATAGCATATAGCAAATATATACAGTGGGGCAAAAAAGTATTTAGTCAGCCACCAATTGTGCAAGTTCTCCCACTTAAAACGATGAGAGAGGCCTGTAATTTTCATCATAGGTACACTTCAACTATGACAGACAAAATGAGAATTTTTTTTCTCCAGAAAATCACATTGTATCATTTTTAATGAATTTATTTGCAAATTATGGTGGAAAATAAGTATTTGGTCAATAACAAAAGTTTCTCAATACTTTGTTATATACCCTTTGTTGGTAATGACAGAGGTCAAACGTTTTCTGTTAGTCTTCACAAGGTTTTCACACACTGTTGCTGGTATTTTTGGCCCATTCCTCCATGCAGATCTCCTCTAGAGCAGTGATGTTTTGGGGCTGTTGCTGGGCAACACGGACTTTCAACTCCCGCCAAAGATTTTCTATGGGGTTGAGATCTGGAGACTGGCTAGGCCACTCCAGGACCTTGAAATGCTTCTTATGAAGCCACTCCTTCGTTGCCCGGGCGGTGTGTTTGGGATCATTGTCATGCTGAAAGACCCAGCCACATTTCATCTTCAATGCCCTTGCTGATGGAAGGAGGTTTTCACTCAAAATCTCACGATACATGGCCCCATTCATTCTTTCCTTTACACGGATCAGTCGTCCTGGTCCCTTTGCAGAAAAACAGCCCCAAATCATGATGTTTCCACCCCCATGCTTCACAGTAGGTATGGTGTTCTTTGGATGCAACTCAGCATTCTTTGTCCTCCAAACACGACGAGTTGAGTTTTAACAAAAAGTTATTTTTGGTTTCATCTGACCATATGACATTCTCCCAATCTTCTTCTGGATCATCCAAATGCTCTCAGACGGGCCTGGACATGTACTGGCTTAAGCAGGGGACACGTCTTGCACTGCAGGATTTGAGTCCCTGGCGGCGTAGTGTGTTTACTGATGGTAGCTTTGTTACTTTGGTCCCAGCTCTCTGCAGGTCATTCACTAGGTCCCCCCGTGTGGTTCTGGGATTTTTGCTCACCGTTCTTGTGATCATTTTGAACCCACGGGGTGAGATCTTGCGTGGAGCCCCAGATCGAGGGAGATTATCAGTGGTCTTGTATGTCTTCCATTTCCTAATAATTGCTCCCACAGTTGATTTCTTCAAACCAAGCTGCTTACCTATTGCAGATTCAGTCTTCCCAGCCTGGTGCAGGTCTACAATTTTGTTTCTGGTGTCCCTTGACAGCTCTTTGGTCTTGGCCATATGGGAGTTTGGAGTGTGACTGTTTGAGGTTGTGGACAGTGTCTTTTTATACTGATAACAAGTTCAAAAAGGTGCCATTAATACAGGTAACGAGTGGAGGACAGAGGAGCCACTTAAGAAGAAGTTACAGGTCTGTGAGAGCCAGAAATCTTGCTTGGTTTGTAGGTGACCAAATACTTATTTTCCACCATAATTTGCAAATAAATTCATAAAAAATCCTACAATGTGATTTTCTGGATTTTTTCCCTCATTTTGTCTGTCATAGTTGAAGTGTACCTATGATGAAAATTACAGGCCTCTCTCATCTTTTTAAGTGGGAGAACTTGCACAATTGGTGGCTGACTAAATACTTTTTTGCCCTACTGTACTTTTTTTTTGATGGCCGCATCATGCCAATAACATGATGCAGCCACCACCATGCTTCAAAATATGAAGAGTGGTACTCAGTGATGTGTTGTATTGGATTTGCCCCAAACATAACACTTTGTATTAAGGAAAAAAAGGTTTACTTTGCCACATTTTTTGCAGTATTACTTAAGTGCCTTGTTGCAAACAGGATGCATGTTTAGGAATATTTTTATTCTGTACAGGCTTCCTTCTTTTCACACTGTCATTTAGGTTTGTTTTGTGTAGTAACTACAATGTTGTTGATTTATCCTCAGTTGTCTTATATTACAACCATTAACCAATCAACTCTAACTGTTTTAAAATCACCATTGGCCTTATGGTGAAATCCCTGAGCAGTTTCCTTCCTCTCCGGCAATTGAGTTAGGAAGGACACCTGTATCTTTGTAGTTACTGGGTGTATTGATACCCCATCCGAAGCCTAATTAATAACTTCACCATGCTCAAAGGGATATTCAGCATCTGCTTTTTTTAATTTTACACATCTATCAATCGGTGCCCTTCTTTGCAAGGCATTAATACATCTCCCTGGTCTTTGTGGTTGAATCTGTGCTTGAAATTCCATACTCGATTATGGGACCTTACAGATAATTGTTTGTGTGGGGTACAGAGATAGGGTAGTTATTCAAAAATCATGTGAACTACTATTACTGAACACAGAATGAGTCCATGCAACGTATTATGCTATTTGTTAAGCACAAATTCAGGCTAGTCATAACAAAAGGGTTGAATACTTATTGACTCAAGACATTCCAGCTTTATATTTATTTTTTATTTTCTAAAATGTTCCACAAAAAAAAGTAAACTTTTACATTATGGGGTATTGTGTGTAGATCAGTGACACAAAATCTAAATGTAATAGATTTTTAATTCAGGCTGTAACACAACAACATTAGGAAAAAGTGAAGGGGTGTGAATACTTTCTGAAGGCACTGGTCTAATGTGATAGTCTGCTTATAACTCCACTCTATTTTATTCAGAGTTTAGAGAAATTCATTAATTTCTGCCTATAACTCCACTATTCTATTCAGAGTTTAGAGAAATTCATCAAATGGTAAATGAGCTATCATCTTTCTGGTTAATGCATGTCTGTTGAATTTCGAAAAATCCACCCGCACTCGGCCCTACCCCACCTACTCAGCCAGTCAGGAGCCGCTACTGTGTTACAGACGATGTATCCTGCATACTTTTTACTAAATGGTACTTGCTAAATAGTATGCAGCGATGAGTACATAGTATGCTGTTTAAGTATGTAGTACGCTAGTATGGATATTCAAACATGTCCAGTGTCTAGTGAGGGAAATAATGCTATGCATTCTCACATAATTTCCCTGTGGCATTATAAATGAGCCAAAAGACACATGGACAAGGTAGTATGTGTATTCAAAGCATTCCTTGTGTTAAGTGTTCATTTCCCTTATCAAGATTTCATCATGCGTCCCATGAATGGTCCTCCCAGCCAAATTGTTTGTATTGCCTCATTATGCTGTGAAGGCAGTGCTTTCACAAACACCATGCAGTGAATCATTAGATACTATTCATGCTATATTAGTAGTACAATCAGGGCTTGTTGGTAAATCTCTTTCTCAGAGAGTCTCATGGAGCTGTATCTCAGCTGTTTCTGTGATTTCATTTGTGTGGGAAGAAATTGTAAAAATCACTAGCTGTCAGGAGAAGACATGGAGTGATTTGTGCACAGCCCCAAAATGCTGAAATGGTACAATATAACATTTTTGGTGAAAGCAAATACTGTATACGGCATGATTATCATACATTTATATCATAACAGAGGGGCGTCTTAACAAGACATGACTATGTGCTCTTCTTTGTGGATATGTAAGTTACACCAAAATGTACATTTGAAATGGAAATGGTGTCCATTAATAATTTAACCTGAAAAAATGGAGCAAAAAATTGACTCAATAACCACAACCCAAAATGCATTATTCATATTGGTGAGTTAAATTGGAGCTCATTAAAGGCAATTCTTTGTCAAGTTTATTAAGGGAACTTCAGCCCCCTTTTCTGTGTTGCCCTCTCCTTCTGTGATACAACTCTGATAAGGAATGCTGGGGACCACTGTGTGACTGGCATCGTTTTCTTTAAGTTCTGAAGCCATTAGCTAAGCAGTCACACAACCATGCAGAAAGCCTCCGATCTGTGCACTCTAACACTGTTTTGCCTCAGCCATTTCCTTTGCCTAGACAAAACCAATGTGTTTACTACAGTGCCTTCAGAAAATATTCACACCCCTTGACTTTTTACATATTTTGTGTAACTGGCCTACACACATTACCTCAATTTCAAATTGAAAGATAAAAAAAAAACGAATTAATAAAAAATAAAACCCAAAATGTCTTGAGTCAATAAGTATTCAACCCCTTTGTTATGGCAAGTCTAAGTAAGTTCAGGAGTAAAAATGTGCTTAACAAGTCACATAATAAATTGCATGGACTCACTCTGTATGCAATAATTGTTTAACATGATTTTTGAATGACTACCTCATCTCTGTACCCCACACATACAGATACTTGTAAGGTCCCTCGGTCGAGCAGTGAATTTCAAACACAGATTCAACAACAAAGACCAGGGAGGTTTTCCAATGCCTCGCAAAGAAGGTCACCTATTGGTAGATGGGTAAAAATAAAAAGTAGACATTGAATATCCCTTTGAGCATGGGGAAGTTATTAATTACACTTTGGATGGTGTATCAATACACCCAGTCACTACAAATATACAGTTGTCCTTCCTAACTCAGTTGTCGGAGAGGAAGGAAACCGCTCAGGGGTTTCATTATGAGGCTGATGGTGACTTTTAAACAGTTACAGAGTTTAATGGCTGTGAAAGGAGAAAACTGAGGCTTGATCAACAACATTGTAGTTACTTCACATTACTAACCTAAATGACAGAGTGAAAAGAAGGAAGCCTGTACAGAATAAAAATATTCCTAAACACATCCTGTTTGCAAGAAGGCACTTAAGTAAGACTGCAAACAATGTGGCAAAGAAATGACATTTATGTCCTGAATACAAAGTGTTATGTTTGGGGCAAATCCAACACATCACTGAGTACCACTCTTCATATTTTCCAGCATGGTGGTGGCAGCATAATTTTATGGGTATGCTTCTCATCGGCAAGGCTAGAGATTTTTTAAGTATAAAAAGAAACGGAATGAAGCTATAAGCACAGGCAAAATCCTAGAGGAAAACCTGGTCCAGTCTGCTTTTCTTCAGACACTGGGAGACAAATTCACCCTTTAGCAGGACAATAACCTAAAACACAATGCCAAATACACACTGGAGTTGCTTACCAAGACGACATTGAATGTTCCTGAGTGGCCTAGTTACAGTTTTGACATAAATCGGCTTGAAAATCTATGGCAAGAGTTGAAAATGGCTGTTTAGCAATGATCAACAACCAACTTGACAGAGCTTGAATAATATTGTACAATCCAGGTGTGCAAAGCTCTTAGAGACTTACCTAGAAAGACTCACAGCTGTAATCGCTGCCAAAGGTGATTCTAACATGTATTGACTCAAGGGTGTGAATACATATGTAAATGAGATATTTCTGTATTTCATTTTCAATAGATTTGCAAACATTTCTAAAAATGTTTTCACCTTGTCATTATGAGCTATTGTGTGTAGATTGGTGAAAAAAAAAATATTGAATACATTTTGAATTCAGGCTGTAACACAACAAAATGTGGCATGTCAAGTGGTATGAATACTTTCTGAAGGCACTGTACATTCAAACGGCGAAATGACGATAGAGAGGGCCAAAACGACATTAATAAAGCAATTCTTACTTTACAAAGAGTTCAATCAAAGTAGGCAGTAATGTAGCTTGTTTTTTTTTGTAAAAACGAACGACCGCCAAGTTTTGTTCAGCTGACACAGAACAAACTCTGTTGTTGAAGGAGTTACTGAGAAAGGGCTTGAAACGTCCGGTTTGGAAATGACAGAGGAACGCTGAGTTCTTCTATGCATCTATTCAGCTCGCAGGGAAGGATTTTCCCAAGCCCAGTGTTCTCACACTTGTACTTGCATCTCGAATAAACCTCCTATGGATTCCCAACTTCACAGACAGAAGGATGTGGGGGGCTAGGGGTGGGTGGAGTGGGGAAGTGGATTGTGAATAAAAAAAGTGTTTTATAGAGATGCTGATTTCTTATTCACTCAGCCTCTGCAAGAGCAGAAGCACAGAGGAATGCAGAAAGAAAGCACTCTCTCATTGAGAGGCCATAATGCATCCATCGTATATGAGTTGAAAAAGGATTCCCTGGTGGGAAAAGGCTGACCCCCGAACCCATTGAGGAGAAAAGCTGCTGCTGTGGGCCTCTCTCTGCAGAGGTGCATTCTGGTATGAGGTAGCTGTGGTTTTCACCTGGGGGGGGGACCATCTCCGGGTGTTTACGAAAAGCCCTCCTCTGCCTTTGCAGCAGAGCGAATGAATAACAATATAAATCCCGCTTGAGTCCGCGGAAATGCGCTGTTGCCAGATTGTAATCACATCTTTTCAAAAGCAGTAGTGAAAAGACTAAAATACATCTCATTCCCACTTACTTTGCTGATTTCCTCTTGCTTTATTTTTGGTCCATGGTAGATCACGATGTAGGCATTATGAGGCATAAAATTATAATATTTGTATATTTCTTCATTCCATTCTTTTACTTTTAGATATTTGTGTATTGTTGTGAATTATTTAGATACTACTGCACTGTTGGAGCTAGGAACACAAGCATTTCAGTACACCCACAATAACATCTGCTAAATATGTGTATGTGACCAATAACATTTGATTTGATTTGATGATTGCCATGACAAAGAGCTGTCAGACCTGATAAGAATTGTTAACGCAGAAACCAAGTCTAGGGTTTGGCAGAGATAAACATCCCAGTGATAAACATCCAGACAAAATGACCCTTTGGGACAACGTGATGTTCTGTCAATTGCCTTTGATAAACAATGACTGTTCATAATGGAGAATAAAATAAAAAAATGTTGAATGACTTCGTAAGCCCTTACAGCTGATAATGTACATTCTATGTGTGGGCAATTTATCATATGTGTATCTACTGTATAACTATGTAATGTTTACTTTCAGCATACTGTAAACACACCCCAGATGACCATGATGGTGTTAAATGGTCTTGCTTGGGACCATTTCAGATCAGAGGCACAATAGGGGTCAGCGGGCCAGGGGCAGAAAGTCCACATCCTGACAGCGCACTTTGGATGTGCATTTCTCTCATATCCCCCGATTTGAATTCAATTAAAGTCAGGATTATGCATGGACACTGGCAGATTTGGGGGAATTAGAGGTAATTCACTTTTCCAGTTTACGTGACTGTTAAGCAGATGCTGGAAGAAAAGTATTCCTCAGTGGAGAACGGCCAAGAATAACAACTGGATTTCCACATTATCAGAGGATGAACACATGTGGCATTTGAGCAGAGAGTGTATGTGTTTGTGCGTGTGTTTGCATGGTTTAAACTCTATGGAAAATCGATATGGAAAATCGGGACTATCCTCTAATCCTTAGAAACAACTTGGTTTATTCCTCTCTGAAATGCTGTGTGGTCGTCAATGACATAAAGTGATAAAGTACCCTAATATCAATGCATTATGTTCAATTTTATGCATGCACAATGATGTATAATGAAGTACACTATTTCTCGATTATGGGATGCAATATGTCATCAATTTCTCTTAGAAACAACAGAAAACCATTAATTATATTCCTGGGCACTATTGTCCTTCACATGCCTGTTTGATATTCACAAAGACTTCAAAATCTAACTGAGAGCATTTTGCCAGACATAGAACACAAGTTTATATACACAAGTGCATATTATTACTCATTATAGGTTGTAAATGTATTAATATGCACATTTAATGTGGAAAATAGAGGATTTTGCTTGACCTGTTAATGTCAAATCAAATCAAATGGTATGTTATAGTTCTGTTCAATATACCGGTATATGTATGTTATGGAATTTTAGCATGTTACTTTGATGCACCATTTTGTTAGCAGATTTATAGCTTGCTTACTTATCCATTGTTATTCAGACGGAGCTGAAGATCAAATCAAAGTTGTACACAGTTTAGCAGGTGTTATAGCGGTGAAGCGAAATGCTTATGTTGCTAGCTCCTAACAATGCAGTCAACCCAGATAGCACTGCAGCACAGATGCACTCCACTCATAACCTCCATCTCTGTATGTGAAGGGCTGTTGTGATGAAGGTATGGTGATGACACCCCAGTGACAGCTCAGAGTTGATTAGGTTTCCAGGGTGACATTAGCATTAGCATGGGCTGTGCACAGCGGCCCCATTAAAGATGCTCTTTATTCAAAGCCTTCCAGACGCTCCGGAATAGCTCTGTTCTGTGCT